>NC_063195.1:16649600-16684600 GCF_017589495.1 Alosa alosa
CAATTTACCGTTGTGTATGGCTTTGAACATCGTGTGTGCTTTAACATCAGCCTATAAGCATTATTCCAGCTGCGCTAAGGTTTTGACAAGCACCACAATTTTGCCTACCTTGTTGTAGCCCATCTGAAATAACTCCAAAACTTTGCTATGTTCCCTCCATCCTTTCGTTGTTTTCAAAAAATGTTTTATATCCATGATGGCCTTGAAGTCTTGAGTTTGTGAATTCGCTTAAATAAGCTTATTATGTGCTGTTAACCAGCAACCATAGACAGTAAAAGAAAGCAGCAAGTACAGTGGGTCCCAGTTAAGAATTGACACTTCATTCACCATCAAGGTGATTCACGCAGCTGGGTGAAATATAAGTACAACTGCAGCCGCTTGGGGGCAGCATAGTCCGCTGTGGCGTTCCACGGTCGAACCGGACGGAGCATTCAACAGCAAGGGCTGTGAATGGCCGAGTTTTCAGTGCGTTTCTCTGTGTTTTTAGCAGCCCCTGCAACATGCTAGTCCACTGTAGCCTATAAGCTTTGTACATAATGTTAAACATAGTTTTGGATTCAGTGGCAAGATGTCTTGATTGTACAGTGCCTGTCTCTCAGTAATGTTTTAAAATGAGAGCTTTGTCAGCTGGCAGTAGGCTACTTTGTCGGCAGTCATGAGAAGTTCGCTTGCTAACAGAACATAAATATGCTGCCCAGAAACCTCGTGAATAGTTCTAATTTGTTTTACTACACTAACGAGGTGTAGGCCTTTGCCTACAGCTTCTCCTTAACAGTAATGTTAACAAAATGACAGCATTCATATGACAAAGGAAAACAAATTCAGTCACTCAAGACTGTGCCACAGCAACCAGTGTAGGCTACAGTCCTACCCAATAGGCCTACTCGAAGCAGATAGCGTTGTCTGACGGTCTAGTGGGTTAATGCGCGTATTTCCAGAACAGGTCTGCAACTTTCAGGCAGTTCTGAGTTCGAATCTAGGCAGGAGCACAGCCATATAAAGGCCTAGGCCTATTGTTATCATTTTTTGCAAGGTGTTGCTCCTGGCAATACTTGTTTATAAGACGTTTGGTGATTAGTTGATAGCTGTTTTTGGGACACGTTAAAACGTTCTTTATAATGAGCGATAAGGGGAGTAAAAGCGACTGTTATGCGCTGTTGTTACAACTGTAGGCTACAATGATTGCAATACAAAAATATGCGTGTGTTAGTTTAGTTAGTTTTGTGATGTTTTGCACTTTTGCCTCATGTGTTTTCAGGTTTGGGCTTTTTTGGCAACATTGACCTTGGTTAGATTCTGCATATGTTATTTCTCCGTATGGAAAATAAAGTCAATTTTCGACACACGTCTGTTATTAGTTCAATAACAAGTGTTCCTTGTTAAAACATGTGGCTAGTGAAACTCATGGGCGGATTATGAACTTTCGGGCCCCTGGGGCCAGATGCATTAAGGGCCCCCCACTAATTGTCGTATATGCGGGAGGGGGGGTTTGGGGGTCCTCCCCCAGAAATTTTTTAATTTGTTTGATGTGATTTCCTGTATTCTGGTCCATTTTGGGGATGGGCAATACTAAATTCAATCAGATTCATAGCCTACATCCTGATTTGTTGATATTGAGGCAATGATTCCATGCAAAGGCTTGGGCTTCAGGGCCCCCTGATCCCTTGGGCCCCTGGGCCTGGGCCCGGTAGGCCCGTGCAGTAATCCATCCCTGGTGAAACTCAAATGATTTTAGAAATATTTAGCCAAAGCCAAAAAGTGTTAGAGAGAAGGAGAGACGCTGGTGCAGCTCAGCTGTCTTCTTAATTTTCTTTATTCTTTAGTAAAAGGTGCAGAACATTATTAAACTTTGACTAACGTTTCGATGTTCATTAGTCAAAAACATCGACACATCGAAACGTAAATCAAAGTTTAATAATGTTCTGCACCTTTTACTAAAGAATAAAGAAAATTAAGAAGACATCTGAGCTGCACTAGCCTCTTTGTTCTCTCTAAAATATCTGTCCCGTTACGCGATTGTTTAGCGACAAGCTGAGAGAACCCTCTTTTGTCTACCAAAAGTGTTACTTTGTGCCCAGCTCCCCACTGCTTGTGAAAGAATGGGGTGGGGAGGGGGCTTAACATTGAAAAAGCTTAATGTCCTAAAACGGCAACAAGTCATAATGGTAGGCTACAGGAAGTGGGGAAGGTATGGGATGACCAGAGCCGTCTTCGCTGTGCTATTCAGAAAGCATCTTCTATTGTCTTTCCAGGCGCACACATCTCGTTACCATATAGCCTATCGAGTGCCTTAACAGATAGGCTAGGCTCTGCTCTTGGGTTTGGCCTCACAGCGAACTCAACCCTCTTGTTGCTTGCAGTTTGTTAAATAAAGCGATGCAGATTACATTATTTATTTCTGATTAATAGCGTCTTTTGATGTCTTTTGCAACATCTGCTTGTTAGGCTGGGCTACTGTCAATGTCCTGTACAGGTAAATGTTCAACAATTGCTGGTGTAGGCCTACAGGCTATAATCAATTAGGGACTGTTAGATTTATTTATTTAGGGGCTACCGGAGTTTTGGGAGGCGTTAGTCCAAAAGGCGTGACCCTCCCTCGCCAGCAAGAAATTTTCTATGACCCTCCAAAGTGATTGAGAAAAAAAACGCATGACCCTCCCCAGTCCCAACAATTTATTGATGCCTTCTGTAGGCTACTGGGTCAATTTGGGAGCTGCATGCTACGACACCTTCCTTGAAATGCCTTGAAAAGGCTGTTGTTTGCACAATTTCACAAATAATTACCGGGACCGAAACAAACCTGCCAACTTTTCTCGGGTTTATTGCTTATTTTAACTTTTTCCTCGCTGTCTTAGGGCTGCGTCACAAGGGGAGTCTTGAGACTTGACAGATGGTGCGAGGCCCTGTGCGAACTTGACAGATGCATGAACTTACGTGCATGAAATCATGCGATAGCTTACTTTACACATACTGTAGCCAAGGCTACCTTCGGTGCATTTTAGTAGCCTAGTCTAATAAGCTACACCACTTGGCCATATGGTGTTTATCATAGGCTACATCACGAAACCAAATAGTATAACAAAGGTGCTTTGTTTTACAGGGGAAATTAATTGGGCATGAATCATTGTGCTGAACGGTATTTGTCAATGAGCAGAAACACACACGACATTCAAACTGTTGATAAGATGTGCACTATGGAAACTGGTCTGTAGGCTAACATTAGACAAATAAATGACACAGACTCGCCATATCCTGACTCTGAAAAACATTGTCTTGCTTTGCTGCAAACTCAGCAATGAAATCATAGGCCAGTTTGCAGGTAGCATAACGTCTTTTCAATTCATAGAAGGGAGAGCCCAGTCTCCTGTGACATTGAGGTGCTCAAATGGTTTTAATAGCCTGTTCAACCCGAAAAGCTTCACCCGATGCCAGTCACTGATCACAATTTCAAATTTTGGGAAGCCGTTCAATCTTTTAAGTTTTAAATGCAGTAGGCCCCTATCTGCCCCTTTGGAATTATATATCGAGGCCTATTATAAGGTCCAGTGCGTTATGTCCTGGGATTGGACGTGCTCAAAAGAAAAGAAAAAACACTTTTTTTTTTATAGATGGTTATGAGGAGCATTATGAGTCTGAACTCCGTCATTCAGACTCAACCCTCTTGTTGCTTTGATATCTTTTAGTTGGCGTTTGAGCGTCGGCAAGCAGGCATGTTCGCGGTTGCAATTTAAGTGAAATTTCTACAGTAGGCCTACAACATGCAACTTGTTAGGCTGGGCTAATGTCTTGTACAGGTAAATGTTCAACAATTGCTGGTGTGCAGGCTATAATCAATTAGCTAAATCATTTGTCCAACTGTTTAAAAAAAAATCGTGCTACATTCAAACGCAAAAGGTGCTTTGATATCTTTTGATATTTTTGCATTATTTTGAAAATGACTCGCTCCAGTCTCAACAGCACGTCTACGTTTTCCACACGCATCTAAGTTCTAACACACATACCCTCTCGCTTTCTCTCTTTCTATCCCTGCGCACGGGGCTTTCTTAAAGGAGCTGCACCATTTTACAACAATTGCATCTACATTTTCATATTAGAATGTTTTGTCTGTTTAAGTGTAAGCTTAAACTACCGTGATCAATTTAACCCTTTAGCCACCAGGGTTTAAAAAATATAAATTGGATTTTTACATCAAAATTTCAAAAGGCCATGGCTTGCAAGTGGTCAGAGATAAAGTCCTACTGTAAATGTGAAAATCATTGAGTATGACCAGAAGTTTATGAAGGGGGTAAATTTACTCATCTAATTTGCATATTATGACGTCACTGGATGGCAACCACCGTGAATTATGCATATTTCAGTAAATACTAGATGTTGAACATATTTGAGCAGTTTTACCTTCTATTTTTGTGATTTCACCGACATAACAAATGAACAGGAACACAGTCACATGTAAACCAACAATAGTAAACTATTTCTATAATCACAAACCCTATGCTACTATACAATAAAGTAGCCTGGTCAAATCAGTTCCATATCGCAGGTGACTTTGAAGTTCTTTAGAGCCCTATTTTTACAACCCCTGCTGTCTATACCACATCCATTACGGACACTATCACATTTCCACGAATCACGGATGTGTTGATGACATAAATTAGGAAATATTAGAGGACTTAATGAGACAAACTGCATGCCGATGCCATTTAACCCAAATGCCCCAGCAGCGGCACGGGAGAGGAAAGCTTATCTGACAGATCTGCATTGTCTATAGTGAGGTAATGTTAGATTACATTGCAAAAATATCACCATGCATTCATAAGATCGTGATTCAGTGAGAGTGATCCCAAAACATCGGAAAGTGACATTTCTGTATTACATTTTGTCAAGAGGAAAAATCAATAGCAAACTGTTCACAACTGACTATAGCATTGTGAACTGTTCCTGGTTGCGCCTGGCAAATCCGCCATCATAATAGCGGTCCGCTATGGAACAAGCGTGCCTGTTGTTAAAGGGAATGTGAGATGATGCTCTGATTGGTATATTGCACGTTAAGCCCAAACCACACCCATGAGTAATGTAGCTGCTACAGAACACCCCATTTTTAGATTTTTAGCCGAAGCAACAGTCAATTTTCCATGATAAAATAGAAACAGCGTCCAAGATCCGCCCACAAAGCGATTTGCGCAAAGTCAATTGTGTTAAAGTGCAAGATAGAGCCCCGAAACACAAGAATACATGACACAAACACACACAAACATAAACACACACAAAATTGTATGAATGTGCACACACACACACACACACACATACAACACACTAATTTGCTTAAATCCAAGCTTTCCAAAACCCCCTCCTGAGGTGCAAGCCTAACAGAGACTGTATACTGTAGGAGGAAACAAATCACTACCGCCCAAACTACGCTAGCCTCGTAAACCATACTCTTGACTACGTTTCGCTACGCTTCTCTTCAGCAAAAAGTCTGGCTCCATTGGCAAACATTGTTTTCCAGGTGGGAGGGCACTTGTTTGGTTAAAAGGAACTCCATTGATTTTAAACTTCAATCACTAACAACCGGGGTTTCATTATACCGAAAAGTTTCTCTGCACCAGGCCCCTAGCAAAAGCGAGCTAGCATCATATCATTGATTCCAATTGGAAAGACAGCTAGCAGTCACACGTTTCATCTAGTTATTAACTTACAGGACATTCAGTCCTTTGACTAACTCAACGGTTATGAAGAAATATGTATATGACTCCTCCCGAAACGACATATATTACCAACATAATTTCCAATACCTCAGTGGAGAGGACAAATTTAGCTCGTAGCTAATATTTAAACTTACCATAACCTCCTATGTAATCACGGTTAGCTTACTAACTAGCTAACGTTAATTGTGGAACTTCGGTATAACCAAAGATCCTTGATTTCTCCGCTTTAATCCTCTCTGGTATGACATAGCCAATTATCTCATCTTAGTATTAGGGAATAAGTTTGTATTGCAAGTGATAGAATTAAGGTATGACTTGTTGTATTTAGTTGACGTTATACCATGTAAAAATAGAAATGTAATGGTTGCCTAAATCCAACGTACACATCGATAACCCTCACAACAGCCTTATTTTGTGCCTTTTATTCATATTTGCTCAAAGATTTAATAAGTATAAGCCCTTTTTCGCTCAAGGGCAATTTGTAAATTCGTATGTTCGCTAAACATGAGGAAGTTGTTGGAAATTACATATTGATATTTTAACTATTTTAACCTGTTAACTTCCCCTGTAACCATGGCAATAGCCATGCAACAAAAGTTGGTGCGTGCTTGCAGTGAGCAAGTTAACACGAAGACTGACATCTTTTTTAGCGACTTTGGATATTTACTCATCTTAGGCTACTTACCATTTATTTGTTGAATTCAGATTTAAACTACTGTAGGGCTCATCTACTTTTAATGTAGATAAGACATCATATTTGGAGTTAAGCATGTCTCTCCATGCATTTGAATAGAAGCCTGATTTTGTTAGTCAGGTTTTCAAGTTCGAAATAACTGGCCGGAGGCATAACCAAGATGGCTGCTGTGTGGACAGAAGCATAACCATACACACACATATATGCATGCAATCATACACACACACACACACACACACACACACACACACACACACACACACACACACACACACACACACACACACACACAGACACACACACACACAGATACAGTACACATGGACAGAAGCATAATACACATAAATAAACATGCATGTCCTCATACGCACACAAACATGCACTCACACACACACACACACACACACACACACACACACACACACACACACACACACACACACACACACACACACACACACACACAGAAATTGGTGTGTAACAGATGGGAGAGGTGTGAGAGGTGCGGCGGAGCTAATTAAAGAGCACAGCACCACCGCAGAGAGAGATGGAGAGAGAGAGAGAGGGGGGAGCACAGCACCACCACAGAGAGAGATGGAGGAAGAGAGATGGAGAGATGGAGAGGGGGCACAGCACCACCACAGAGAGATGGAAAGAGGGGAGAAGATGATGAAGAGCAAGGGGGGGGTCACAGCTCCACCACAGAGAGATAGATGGGAGAAGGAGGGGGATTAGGAGAGCACTGCTGAAAGAGAGAGATGGAAGGAGTGAGATAAAGAGAGGGAGGAAAGACAGTGGGATGGATAAAGAGGGGTTAAAGAGATCTGGACAGAGAGAGAGAGAGAGAGAATGAACATGGGGCATGACACCCAGACAGTGATGGATTAGAGGAAATGAGAGGGAGGAGAAAGAGAGAACAAGAGAGAAGTAAGAAGAGAAAAATGAAAAAGTGAAAGAGAGAAGAGATAGAAAGAGATCAGTCACTGCACCGCCTCATGCAGACACACATGCTTTTATTATTATTTTAATTAGCATTATTATTATCTGGTTAACCAGGGTATTGGCATGTGTGTGGGGTGTGTGTGTGTGTGCGTGTGCGTGCGTGTGTGTCATGCATCATCAGGGGTTATGCCAGGGGAGGTTTGTTCTGTCAATAAAGCTTTTATTACATGTAAATTAATAGAGAGTGATCAGGGGAGAGTCATGCAGACAGACAAAGTGTGTGTGTGTGTGTGTGTGTGGTGCTCTCATCCATATGGATTATTGCAACATCTGTGTCCTATTACTGGCTTTAAATGTTTTAACAGGTGTCGCTGTGTGTGCACGCGTGTGTGTGTGTGCGTGTGTCAGTGTGTGTGTGTGTGTGTGTGTGTGTGTGTCAGCGTGTGTGCGTACACCCTTTATAACTGTTCCCTCTTCTATCTCTCACAGAAAGCCATTGTCACAGGTCAGACATCATCTCTTTCAATTATTACTCTCCCCTTCTCTCTCTCTCTCTCTCCCTATCTCATTCCCTCTCTTCCTCTCATTTTCTCTGTCTTCCTTCACTCCAACTCTGTGTCCTTTCTTTTTCTCTATCAATCTCTCATTGCAGTCTTTCTCTCTCTCTCTCTCTCTCTCTCACCCCATCTCTCTGTCTTTCTCTGACACAGACACATATCAATTCCATTGTTTCCACACAATGTCAAAATCTAATATTCACCATGACTACAGTGTCATTGTGACATTTTTTTATTATTATTTTATTTCATTGCAGATAAGGGGGATTATTTTAGAATACTGTTCTCTCTCAACCCCAACAGTGAGGTTCCATTTCTCATTCTTGTGGACATTAAAATCTTTGCTTTGTCATGACATATTTGCCCATGGCCATCCAAAAGTGGAGCGCTGAACATCACAACAGCAATACATATGTGTGTCTCTTTATTCTTGTTTACATGGACACTTTCTCCAATAAGGTGTTTAATATAAGTGATTTTTCCCCCACATGAAAGGTTCATATCAGATTTAATGTGTCCATGTCAACACATGTCAACTTATGGTTCTTTGTTTTATGCTTTGCTAAAACTATTTTCATGCCAATCAACTCAACTGTATTGAGTTGAACTGAGTACTGGAACTGGAAAAAGAAGTGAATGTGCGTGTATGTCCTTACTTTCCCTCTCCTGGTTGGGTGTATCGGACTAATCCTTTTATTCACTCTCCTCCGTGTCTGTTCTCTACTGACTGGTGACGACTGACCTCTCCCCTTCTCTCTCTCTCCTCCTCTCATCTTTACTATCCTGCTCTCACTCTTCTCCTCCTCTCCCCTACTTCTCATCCCTCCCTCCTGATCTCCTCCCCTCTCCCCCTCCTCTCCTTCTCCTCCTCCATGCTCCTCCTCTCTATTCCCCTGTATTTCTACCCTCTCTTTCCTCCTCCTCTCCACTGCTCTCTCTCTATCTTTCCTTGCCCTCTCCTCCTCTACCCATCTCTCTCCTCCTTTCCTCTCTCATCCTCTCAACCTTTTCCATATCCCCCTTTTCTCCTCCTTTCCTCTTTCATCCTCTCCACCTTCTCCCTATCTTCCCTCCTCTCCTCCTCCTCTACCCATCTCCCTCTTCCTTTCCTCCCTCCTCTCCTCCTCTACCCATCTCCCTCTCCCTTTCCTCCCTCCTCTCCTCCTCCTCTACCCATCTCCCTCTTCCTTTCCTCCCTCCTCTCCTCCTCCACCCATCTCCCTCTCCCTTTCCTCCCTCCTCTCCTCCTCCTCTACCCATCTCCCTCTTCCTTTCCTCCCTCCTCTCCATCTCCTCCCTCCCTCTCTCCACATCCTCTCCTTCTCTCCACCCTCCCCTCCTCTTCTCCTCTCCCCTCTTCCCCCTCTCTTCCCCTTCCTCTCCACTGCTCTCTCTCTCTCTTTCCCTCTCCTCCTCTACCCATCTCCCTCCTCCTTTCCTCTCTTATCCTCTCCACCTTCTCCATCTCCTCCCTCCCTCTCTCCACCCTTCCCTCCTCCTCTCCTCCTCCTCCTCTCTTCCTCCTCCTCTTCTCCTCCTCCTCCTCTCTTCCTCTTCCTCTTCTCCTACTCCTCCTCTCTCCACCCTCCCCTCCTCCTCTCTTCCTCCTCCCCACTCTCTTCATCCTCCTCCTCCTCCTCTCTCCTCTTCCTCTTCCTCCCCCCTCTCTTCCTCCTCCTCTCTCCTCCTCTCCCCTCCTCCTCTCTTCCTCCTCCCCACTCTCTTCCTCCTCCTCTTCTCCTACTCCTCCTCTCTCCACCCTCCCCTCCTCCTCTCTTCCTCCTCCCCACTCTTCCTCCTCCCCACTCTCTTCTCCTCCTCCTCCTCCTCCTCCTCCTCTCTCCTCCTCCTCCTCTTCCTCCCCCCTCTCTTCCTCCTCCTCTCCCCCAGGCTCTGTACCCAGGCCCCGATGAGGGCTGGCAGGTGTACACGTCGACGGCGGACGCGGAGGGCAAGTGCGTGTGCACCGTGGTGGCTCCTGCCCAGGCGCCCTGCAGCCGGGACCCCCGCAACCGCCAGCTCCGGCACCTCACTGAGAGGGTGAGTGGGATGAGTGGGATGAGAGGGTGAGTGGGATGAGAGGGTGAGTGGGATGAGGGGATGAGTGGGATGAGAGGGTGAGTGGGATGAGTGGGATGAGGGGACGGGCACCTCACTGAGAGGGTGAGTGGGGTGAGTGGGATGAGTGGGACGAGGGCCGATCAGAGATGGAGGTTTGAGACTCAGGAGAGGTGAAGAGGCTTGAAGAATGTGAAAGGAAGGTTGAAAGAGAATGATATGTTTCCTTCTCATGCAGATACAGACTCTCTCTCTCTCTCTCTCTTTCATTCAAACTGGGAATAGACAAGCGTGAACTGACTACAATTTAGCATAGTTGCAAGTTTCTCTCTCTCCATTCTCTCTCTCTCTACATTCTCTCTCCCTCCTCACCCTCCTCTCTCTCTATCTCTCCATTCTCTCCCTCTCTTTCCACATCTCTCTCTCCCTGAGTAATGTCTGTGGCCTGACGGTGGCTCTCATTGAGCTCTAATAAGATGAAGCACTCTCTGAGCTGCCCCAGGGGATCATGGGTAATTTAACCATGATGAATGAATCAAGGAGTGGGACAGATAGAGAGAATTAGAGAACGAGAGGAGGGAGTGGGAGGGCAGAGAGAGAAATCAGTTTTGGGGAAATAAAAAAGAGTATAGGGGGACAGAAGAGAAGACTAGAAGAGAAACTGAATGAAAGAGGTGAAGAGAGATAGAGAGGGAGTGAGAGAGAAAGAGAGGGAGAGAGAGGGGGGGTGCATCTGTTTGGCAGAGGGAGAGGAAAAAATAAATTAAGGAAATGAGAAAAAAGAAAGAGTGTGGAGCGGATGGAAAGGTCAATTGTCTTCATCTTGCCTTAGAGAGGAGAGAGAGGCTGAGAGAGATTGGGAGAGAGGGAGAGAGGGAGAGACCGAGAGGGAGAGATACCGGGGGAGAGAGGGAGAGGCAAAGCAAGCACTTTAGCATCCTTCGTTAAAGCAGTGGTTTATTTTCTCCCATGCATACCTCTGAAAACATGCAGCATTAAAATTCCTCACACACCAAATCTACATACTAACATAAGCTCTGCCTCTCTATCTGTCTGGCTGTCTGCCTGTCTGTCTATCTGTCTGGCTGTCTAAGGTTTTTCCAGGGCCCCTCTGGTCTCCTCAAAAGACCTGAACATCGCTGCCAAATCCGTGTCTTGGCCTTCATTCTGTTCCCTTATGAGATTTTAAGATGCCCAACTTGGCCTGTCTCACCAACAAATTGCAGTCCTAACTAGATGTACATGAAGAGCCGTACAAAATATGACCCCATACTTCAGTCCAGCACATTTTTTCCACAAAAATAAATCAAGCTGAAAGGCCTATATGATTCTAACTGTCTCACTAAATTGCATTATCCACACTCAATTCTCACTGGTATCTGCTAGACAACAAGTACCAAAACATGATTAGTTCATAGATTTCACATGTAAAATTCATTTTTATACAACCCACCCCATCTTGCCTGTTCATAATTCTGAGAAATTCTTGTGTGCATGTGTGCGTGTACATGTTTATGTGTGTGTGTGTGTGTGTGCGTGCTTGTGTGTGTGCTTGCGTATGTGCCTGTGTTTGTGCATGCATGCGTACATATGTCTACTGTGTGAGTATGTGTCATGCATTATGATTACTGTGAATGTATGTGTGTGCGTGTGTATCTTTTTATGCACATGTGTGCACATGGAATGGGTTAACATGACCCCTGGAGGCAAACATACAGAAAAAATTGGTCATCCCTAGGCCCCACGGTTCTCAAGATATTCACAGAAAACTGTGTCTGCCCTACCCTCCTTTTCGGGGTCCAGTCCAGCGGGGGCTACAGATCAAAAGAAAAACGATGGTTCCATGCTATCCATGTGGGGTTACATGCCCACCAAGTTTGATGTACCCGGTCTTTCAGTGTCCCAGGAATGTGTAACGGTCACTAAATGTACACATAAATCATTTTATTGTAAGGCCCCCATGAACGAAAGTTCACAAAACTTAGCATGCATTCGGAAGGTGTCATAATGATCCTACACTTTCAATTTTGTGCAGTTTGACCATCTCAGCCAGAGATATTGTGATGAAAACACTTCATTTTGCTTTTTAATTTTAACTAGGTGAAGCTATACATGAAATAAGTGGTAATGGGATGGGTTGACATGCCCCCTTAAGACCAACATACAAAAAAGGTGGACCTCCTAGGCCCCACGGTTCTCAAGATATTCACAGAAAACTGTCTCCGCCACCTACAGGTCAGTTGGTGTATAGTAACATAAATTAATTTATTGTGGCCTCCATGAACGGAATTCCACGAAACTTGGTGTGCATTCAGAGGGTGTCATAATGATCCTACACTTCCAATTTCGTGCAGTTTTCACTATGTTGGGTCACAGATACCTGCGATTACAACACCTCATTTTACTTTTTGTTTGTGTTTTAACTAGGTGGCGCTATACATGAAATGAGTGGTTATGGAATGGGTTGACATGGCCCCTTGAGATCAACATACAAAAAAAAAATGGTCCTCCTAAACCCTACGGTTCTCGAGATATTCACAGAAAACTTTGTCTGCCCTACCCTCCTTTCGGGGGGTCTAGTCCAGCGGGGGGGCTACAGATCAAAACAAAAAACGATGGTTCCATGCTATCCATATGGGGTTACATGCCCACCAAGTTTCGTGTACCCTGGTCTTTCAGTGTCCCGGGAATCCTTGACGGAAATTTGGACATGCGAAAAAGAAAAAAAACCTATATGACAACCTATATGACCGCCGCTTCGCTGCGCGGCGGTTATAATTATTAGACAGCACTCTCCCACCCTGCCTGTCTGTGGCCCAATACAACCTAATACACACAGGGTCATGGAGAACAGGAACTTTCCCAGGTACTGCTAAAAGAGAGCGCTCTCACAGAATAAGTGAAGTGCGTCTTCTGGAAGACTACCAAAAGGGCAACTGGGTGTGTGAAACTGTCTCGTTAAACTTGGGCACAAATGTATTTGTGGCGATCGAGCCATGGAACGGCCTACATTAAAAGGTCACTTCTTCTCCTCGGCAGTGGAGACTTATAAAACAGCCTCCATTGGGTATTGCCACATTGCCCTCCACTTACCGTTCCTGGGCGAGCTTTCAGCTGTCATGTAAGAAGTGTATAACGTTTACACAGGCAGAGAACAACACCTTTGTCCTGATTTAAAAAGATAGATAGATAGATAGATAGATAGATATATAGATAGATAGATAGATTGATTTAAGCAATAAGCCCCGAGCGGCCGTAGGTTACGCTGATTCTACAACAGCTAAGGGGTGTTGTTAGGCACGACGCGCCAGCGGAGTGGTCCTGAATGGGGTGGGGTGTGGAGGGATAAATTATCACTATCACTAAACACTATGCCTTGATATCCACCAGTGGCAATATGCCCCCTTTGACCATCTCCCATACTTTGAGGTGTTACCTGTAACCCTGGAAAACCCCTGAAGTACTCCACCTTGTATGTCTTGCATTCCATGATTATACTGTATAAGTGTGTGGTAATGGTAGCATTGCCGTCTGACCGTTGGTTGTCCAAGGTTCCATTTCTGAACCTGCTGTTGCAGGTCTGTGTCGCTTTAGATAGAAGTGTCTGCTAAAAACCTGTCACTTTACTTTCTACTTTACTGTGCATGGTTGTGCAATGTTGTGCAATGTTCATGAAATAAAAAAGGAAAATAGGGGGCAAGACAGAAAAGAGACACGCAACCAGACAAAAGGCCTGCAGCACTCCTGCACACAAACACTCCATCCATAGAGAGAGAGAGAGAGAGAGAGACAGAGAGAGAGAGAGGGATAGAGGATAGAGCCTTTTTTTGTGGAGAGAGATGTAGAAGCTCAAGAGGGAGCTCAAGAGGGAAAACATAGCAGATGGACCAAGAGAGAATGAGAGGAGGAAGGTGGGAGGGAGAAAGAAAGAAAGAGAGAAAGAAAGAAAGAGAAAGAGAGAGTGAGAGATGAAGGTCATGCCTGACCACACAAACTTGCAAAGGTTGCAGAATAAAGGACAAGTGAAAAAAGAGAGGAAAGAAGAAGAGAGGAGAAGAGGAGGGCAGGAGAACGTGAGCGTGAGCTAGAGGAGGGCAGGAGAACGTGAGAGTGAGCTAGAGGAGGGCAGGAGAACGTGAGAGTGAGCTAGAGGAGGGCAGGAGAACGTGAGCGTGAGCTAGAGGAGGGCAGGAGAACGTGGCGTGTGAGCTAGAGGAGGGGCAGGAGAGCGTGGCGTGAGCTAGAAACGTGGCGTGTGCGTGAGCTAGAGGGAGGAGGGCAGGAGAACGTGAGGGTGAGCTAGAGGAAGGGAAGGAAGCAAGGGAGCAACAGAGGGAGAAGTGCAGAGGAGGAGAGAAGGGAAGAAAAGAGAGAGAGAGAGAGAGAGAGAGAAAGCAAAAGAGCAGAACAGTAAGAGTGGTACAGAAGGTCAGTCCTGACCATCTTTTGCTGGCAGAGGACCGGGAGCCCATCCGCCCCGACCTTGGCCCATTCATCAGGGGTGCGTGCAGGATCCGCCGACAGCAGAGATAAACAGCACTGGGGATGGGCCGATAAGAGACACAGATTCACATCACAACCCTGCCAAATTAAACCCAGCACAGCGACAGCGAGAGAGAGAGAGGGAGAGAGAGAGGGATAGGGGTGGGGTAAAAAGGGAGGGAGAGAGAGAGAGACTTTCTTTTCCCCTCTGTTAGAATCAAGCAGTGTAGCAGAAAGCTGGGTTAGATGTGTTTGTTTCCAGACAGATACTGTTTCATATCAGATACTTGCCTGCATAAAGCAGATATTAGCTCATGTTGCTCATTGCACCCATTGTCAGTGAAGCAGCAATTTAGAGACCCCCCCCCCACTACTTTAAAATCAGAAAAGTCTTGCAGTAGGGGTGTAAAGTTTAACCGATACGTATCGGTATCCGTTTTAACGTGTAAGATATCGGCTACATCGTCATACATTGAAGCCCATTATCGAGGAATAAAACTGAAATGAACCGGTCGTTATATTGATTTACTTATTACGAATGCGGTTCACAACCTTTTCTGCTTCGCTCAGACTCTCATTTACGTTCCAAGCAGCGCGTTCATCCACAATCGGTTTTGAAACTACCTCATTAGCGCGAATCAATGGTAATGCAGTTCGCTTTTTGGCTACATTCATTGCCCAAAGTTGTCAAATGACCTCATTACCCATACATCTTCTGCAACTTAAGCACGTGACAACTCACACTTTCGGTCATTATGTTTTACAGTTTTACTCTTTTTTTTTTCAAAATCCAGCGCGAAATTAAACACTAAACAGCAACGATAGTCTGTAGAGTATAGCCCACGTTTCATGAAGGGATTTCCTTAATGTTAAATAATAATAATTTGGCCCTTGCTAAACGATGCACAAATAATTAGCCAATTATTTTGTTCATATTCACTCAGACTTGTGGCATTATAGGTTTCTGCATTAGGTCTACAGTTGGAACAAAATAAACCCAGAGAGTTCATTGATATGTAGGCCTATTTTATTCTTGTAGGCTATATGAGAAAAGGCCAAGAATGTCTTAAAGCACTGTTTTATTTTATTTCGAATTGTATTTGGCTGCTGTGTTTGACTGAAATGTAAACTATTCTTTTTTCATTTAAATACAGTATATGAAACAAACCTCAGTTTAGATAATCATATTCACACATTTTTTTGCCTAATTGACAACCATGACCATGATAACTGATAATATAAAATTAATGTGCACCTTGAGCAAATGATAAAAATCTTTCAGAATGCTTTCCATTCTTGAACTGCATCGAATCGCGATCGAATCGCACTGAATCGCTTTTTATACACATGTATCTTTTCTTGTATCGAATCGTGCCCATGTATCTAGATGCGAATCGTATCGTCTTTTACATGAGAGATTCACACCCCTATCTTGCAGCATATCAACAGTGGTTGGACAAATCCAAACCTACAGCATTGTCATAACCAATGCATAAATATTTGATACCCTCTGAGAGTCATCTGGATGGAACTCACCATGAGGAAAACAAACATAAACAAGAAATAAACGGTTACACTTTACTTGATTGTGTCGACATAAGAGTGACATGACAGTGTCATGAACGTGTCATAAACAAGTCATAAACGTTTATCACATAACACTTCTGTTATTAAATGACATTCGGTTTTTGTGAAAACAAGTTAGGGTAAGGATTAGGGATCTGTTTAGACTTATGGTTAGGGTTTGGGTTGGGGTTAGGATTAGGGTTAGAGGTTAGGATTAGAGTTAGAGGTTAGGATTAGAGTTAGGTTTCATGTGTCATGACAGTGTCATGTCACTCTTATGTCGATACTGTCAAGTAAAGTGTCACCAAATAAACAATGAGACAAACAAGACCTGGAGGAGAGACCAGAACCACTACTGCAAAACAGAGGCAGACAAACAAGACCTGGAGGAGAGACCAGAACCACTACTGCAAAACAGAGGCAGACCGCATAATACGTAGCAGGGTATTCTATTCTAAATATAAAATCACATTGATACTAAAAACAGCTGGGTAGTGTCGGGGTGTTGTGAACCCCTCGAGCAAACAGGTGGCCAATCAGTGATTTCAAACAAACGAGGGAACAACATGTCACAATGCAAAAATGTTTTTTTTTCCGTGTTTACATGCAAACGGGAAACAGGTTAAACCTCCATTTTCATGTAAATGAAAATCCCAACCGCATTTTTCCCAGTAATGTAGAGAGAACGACGGGCAGGGAGACGGGTAATAAAGACAGACAGACTTGAATTTGCCCCTGGGGATCAATAAAGTATCTATCTATCTATCTAGACAAATATACAGATAACACACAGCCTTACAGACAGATGGATATACAAGGTCCATACCAGACAGACAGTCAGACACTCAGAAAGACAGACACTCAGACAGTCAGAGAGACAGAGAGACAGACACTCAGACAGTCAGAGAGACAGACAGACATACCAGATAGGCAGACAGACAGACAGAGAGACAGACACTCAGACAGTCAGAGAGACAGATATTGTCATTAATGTGTTCG
The DNA here is from genome assembly GCF_017589495.1 of Alosa alosa. Taxonomy (NCBI): domain Eukaryota; kingdom Metazoa; phylum Chordata; class Actinopteri; order Clupeiformes; family Clupeidae; genus Alosa; species Alosa alosa. The sequence goes on from NC_063195.1 coordinate 16,666,604, forward strand.
TTTGTTTCCCTTCCTCCCCTTCCCGTGTGATGTACAGTAGCTAACCCAACTCAGATGCTTTGCCAATTCTGTCTACTAACATTACGGTCATGCTAAGAAAGCTTCCTTTGAGTTTGAATTTGAATTCACAGACATATTGTAGCGATATCACATAGTCAGGTATATTGGTGGCTTCTTTTAGGATAAGACCGAGAGAGAGAGAGAGAGATAGTCAGACGCATAATAAAAGAGATTAAGCAGCGAGATGGAGGCAGACAGGTATACAAACAGAGAGCAGGGCTCAGGTGGAGGGCTAGTGAGACAGACAGATAGACAGACAGACAGACAAGCAGACAGAGAAAGAAGGGCTGAGGTGGAGGGTGCTGGGATGGTGATAGAGACAGAGACAGAAAATGACAGACAGACAGGCAGAGAGACAGACAGGCAGAGAGACAGCAGGGCTGTTGTCGTGGGTGCTGGGGTGGGATCTGACAGTAGGGTGTGAATAATTAAAAGTTCCCCCATGGAAGTGTCTGCATTCTGATGCACTGTGTTATCTCCCACCCACACATGCACACATGCACACACACACACACACACACACACACACACACACACACACACACACACACACACACACACACACACATTCATAGAGGAACACACATAAACACAGAGTAACACACACACACACACATACACACACAGACACAGAGGAACTCTCTCACACACACACACACACACACACACACACACACACACACACACACACACACACACACACACACACACACACAGACACAGAGGAACTCTCTCTCTCTCTCACACACACACACACACACACACACACACACACACAGAGGAACACACACATAGACACAGAGCACATAAAGATAAATGCACACATAAGCAACACACACACACACACACACACACACATACACATAAACACAGACATCCACAGAAGAATATAAATACCTAATCATCACAGGTGCACACACACACACACATATACACACCAGACAGAATGCAATCCTGTTGCCTGAGGCAAAATTCTTGTTTGCTAGCTTGTCTTCAAAAAGATCAGAGGTTGTTGCTGTGTGTGTGTGTGTGTGTGTGTGTGTGTGTGTGTGTGTGTGTGTGTGTGCGTGCGTGCATGCTGGAGCCATATTTAGATCCTTTTGAATTTTAAAGGAAATGAGAGAACCTGTAAAATATATTTTTTTTGATTATTATCATTGTTACTTTTAAAACATTATCATGAAATTGCTTCAGTTATAAAATGTTAATATGAATAGTTATATTAATATATAGACATATAGATATAAGACTTACCTTGATCATGGTAACCAAACAGATATTCCACCTTGATACTGACGTGCATGTGTGGAAGGGTAAATAAAGTATTTAAATGTTGGACTGCATGGAGCATGAATAGTCATACAACTTCAATATTTTCTTTGTTTATTGTCAAAGTATCATTTGTTCTAATCCTTTCTTGATTAATTTCCTTCTTAATTAAATAGTTAACTTTTACGTCCATGCTTCATGTGTGTCAGGAGACTGCCTACTAACCTCAGACGACTAAGAATATTTAAAAATAATATTTTGAACAGTATTAGCTATTACAGTGTCTGTGTGTGTGTGTGTGTGTGTGTGTGTGTGTGTGTGTGTGTGTGTGTGGTGTGTGATGTCGTCATCCTCCACTGATCTCCCTCATATTTGACACAGACATCCATGGTTTATCTGTCAGACACATGAAGTGATGCAGAGAGGGATGCAAAGAAAGTAAGAGAGAGAGAGGAACACTGGAGAAAGAGAGAGAGAGGAACACTGGAGAAAGAGAGAGAGAGGAACATTGAGAGAGAGAGAGAGAGAGGAACACTGGAGAAAGAGAGAGAGAGGAACACTGGAGAGAGAGAGAGAGAGGAACACTGGAGAAAGAGAGAGAGAGGAACACTGGAGAGAGAGAGAGAAAGAAAGGAAAGAGAGAGAGAGGAACACTGGAGAAAGAGAGAGAGAAAGAAAGGAAAGAGAGAGAGAGGAACACTGGAGAGAGAGAGAGAGAGAGAGATGAGAAGGAGGAGAGAGAGCGAGAGAGAGATAATTGAGAAGGAGGAGAGAGGGGAGGGGTAGTAAGGATGAGAGACAGTGATAAGAGGATAGACATGTATTTGGCAAGATTGTTTATGGCGTGGTCATGGCAGTATAGCAGGATGAATTGAACTGAATGGAACAGGTAGAGGATGAGACGGAATGGAGAGATTAAGAAAGACAGAGCAGGAGGGAGATGGAGAAAAAGAGGGAGAGAGAGGATGAGTTTGGATGAGAATGATGTCGGAAGAAAATACATTACACTTGGAGAAAGGGAATGAGGATGGTCTGAAGTATATACTGAGAGAGAAAGAGAGAGAGAGAGATGGGGATACAGAGATTGAGAAAGAGAGAGAGAGATGGGGATAAGGAGATTGAGAAAGGGAATGAGGATGGTCTGAAGTATATACTGAGAGAGAAAGAGAGAGAGAGAGATGGGGATACAGAGATTGAGAAAGAGAGAGAGAGATGGGGATAAGGAGATTGAGAAAGAGAGAGAGAGAGAGGGGATAAGGAGATTGAGAAAGAGAGAGAGAGAGAGAGAGAGAGAGAGGGGATAAGGAGATTGAGAGAGAGAGAAAGAGAGAGAGAGAGATTGAGTTGAGAGAAAAGGATCAGACAGCTACCGTCAGCACGGGTGGGCTGGGTGATAGATTGGAGTCTCGTGGCAGAGAGGACCTAAGTGATCTAGAACATTCCACAGGCATTAGCATGCATGTGTGCTGGGAGGCCTCACAGGCCATTTGTCACATAGTGATGCCATCCTCCCACACACACACACACACACACACACATACACACACACACAGAACAGCATAAATCTAAACACAGCCAAACTGTGATACCAAACTCCACAAACACACACACACACACACATGGACCAGCATTATGCTAAACACAGCAAAACTGTGATGTTAACTTTCACACACACACACACACACACACACACACACACACACACACACACACACACACACACACACACACACACACATACACACAGAACATCATAAATCTAAACACAGCCAAACTGTTATGCCAACCTCCACACAAACACATACAGTAATCCAGCGTTAGGCTAAACACAGCAAAACTGTGATGTTAACCTCCACACACATACATACACACACACACAAGCATAGAATTAGAGGTTTCTACTTTGTACAAAACTTTCTCATTTTCTGAGACCTCAGAAATGCTTATTGCTATGGATACGTCAGGATTATACAAGAGAGTACAAGATGCATGAGTTGAGTTGGCTAACAAACACATGTCACTCTGTACTTGTAATTTGCTTACATTAAAGGGTCACAGTCTAGTTTTTATAGTCTGCCCCCAGAGACTCAGCTTATCAACAAACTATATTTTGACATTTTTAGATTCCCAAGCCCACTGGGAATCCGTGTCACTCTGGATAAATAATAAAATATTATATTAATCATTATAATAAATTTAATTAAAAATATTTCCCACTATGTCCCTTCAAGGGCTCCTTACCAATAACCGTCCATGCTAAATATCAGTCACCAAGGATTAAGTCATGAATCTGGTCCATATGTAGGTCCTCAGTATCATACACATGCAGGTATGGTGTGTACAGTATTGAGGTATAATGTACCATTGGAAGAGCTTCTTAGTATCATACACATACAGGTATAGTGTGTATAGAGATATAATGTACCATTGGAAGAGCTTCTTAGTATCATGCACATACAGGTATAGTGTGTATAGAGATATAATGTACCATTGGAAGAGCTTCTTAGTATCATGTACATACAGGTATAGTGTGTATAGAGATATAATTAACCATTGGAAGAGCTTCTTAGTATCATACACCATACACACACAGGTATAGTGTGTATGGAGGTACAGTATAATGTACCATTGGAAGAGCTCCTTGCAAATAGAGAGTGATGACCCTGCTCTGGCAATGTCAGGCTACTCAGGGCTTAAATTTCACTGCGGGATTGTGGGTATTGCGCATAATTTGTTCAAGTCCCGCAACTCTAGCCATCATAACGCGAGAAATTCCTGCATACACTTTTACAGCCTGTCTGATGACGTTAATATAATCATGAAGTGGCGTGAATGCGGTGCTATTGACTGGACGGATAAACTACCGAAGTTGAATTGAACATAGCCTCATGCAGCAGACACACACACACACACACACACGGAGAGAGAGAGAGAGAGAACCACTTTTGCGAGCATTTAAATAGGCTACAACCATGGCAAACTTTACATCTGGAAAGAGCTCCTTGGTAACTATCCTGCTAGCTCGGGTCCGCCAACACTTGATCCCAGAAAGATTGTCTTTGACTTGTTAGTTTTTTGAACATTTATTTTATCTAATGACATAGAAAACATAATGAATTGCATCCACATATCCGTATGCACTATGCACAACTTTTATTCACTAGCGACTAGCCTAAAACCGTCAGGCTGAAGGGAGGCTAATTACTCTCACGTATTTCTTAAAGTGACAGGCACTCAATTACACCTACTTATCACCCATAGATATATATACTGACAGGATATCCATAGATATATATACTGACAGTATATATATATCTATGCTCATCACCAATGTGCACTCAATTAGACCTACACACCACATTAAAGATATGCCTAAGTGTTATAGTTTAAACGTCAATATGAAGCATTCAAATTACTAAATATGTTTAGCTACTAGTAATTACTAGTAAAATGCTATACATTAAAAAATACATTATTAACTAAATACACTCTATATGAATTTAACATTGTGTGTGTGGAGAGAGTCAAGCAGAATCTAGGATGTCCACTGTTGTGAATGATCTTTTTTTTTTTTTGGAGTTCTGTAGCCTACCTAAAAAAACCTCCCAGACCTTGGAGTAAATGGAAATTTGATAAGTGGACCTTTCAGGTTTATATTTACTTACCCCTGATATAAATAATGTATCTAGTCTTTTTTTCCATACAGTAGGTCACTGCATTGACCTTTGAAGAATGCTTATTATATTATATCATATGTTATATAGGATATTTTTGTCTGTTTCCTGCCGTGGATGCGTTTACTCAGTTTCACTTCAGACAGCATAACATGCAGGACAGAATGTCATTATGCCATTTGGCCAAGGGGCGGGCGGACTTCTCAGTACAGCTGCACTCCCTGAGTAATGGACTTGAAGAGCAGATGAGTTGTGCAGTTAGTGCCTGTTTGCTCCAGCTGTGACTTGTGCCTAGTGTTCAGTTAGTGCCTGTTTAACAGGCTCCAGCTGTGGCTTGTGCCTAGTGTTCAGTTAGTGCCTGTTTGCTCCAGCTGTGGCTTGTGCCTAGTGTTCAGTTAGTGCCTGTTTGCTCCAGCTGTGGCTTGTGCCTAGTGTTCAGTTAGTGCCTGTTTGACAGGCTCCAGCTGTGTCTTGTGCCTAGTGTTCAGTTAGTGCCTGTTTGCTCCAGCTGTGGCTTGTGCCTAGTGTTCAGTTAGTGCCTGTTTGACAGGCTCCAGCTGTGGCTTGTGCCTAGTGTTCATTAAGTGCCTGTTTGCTCCAGCTGTGGCTTGTGCCTAGTGTTCAGTTAGTGCCTGTTTGCTCCAGCTGTGGCTTGTGCCTACAGAAGTGTTCAGTTAGTGCCTGTTTGACAGGCTCCAGCTGTGGCTTGTGCCTAGTGTTCAGTTAGTGCCTGTTTGCTCCAGCTGTGGCTTGTGCCTAGTGTTCAGTTAATGCCTGTTTGCTCCAGCTGTGGCTTGTGCCTAGTGTTCAGTTAGTGCCTGTTTGACAGGCTCCAGCTGTGGCTTGTGCCTAGTGTTCAGTTAGTGCCTGTTTGCTCCAGCTGTGGCTTGTGCCTAGTGTTCAGTTAGTGCCTGTTTGCTCCAGCTGTGGCTTGTGCCTAGTGTTCAGTTAGTGCCTGTTTGACAGGCTCCAGCTGTGTCTTGTGCCTAGTGTTCAGTTAGTGCCTGTTTGCTCCAGCTGTGGCTTGTGCCTAGTGTTCAGTTAGTGCCTGTTTGCTCCAGCTGTGGCTTGTGCCTAGTGTTCAGTTAGTGCCTGTTTGACAGGCTCCAGCTGTGGCTTGTGCCTAGTGTTCAGTTAGTGCCTGTTTGACAGGCTCCAGCTGTGGCTTGTGCCTAGTGTGTTTTCAAGACAAGATAAGAGTTGTGAGTCATAATGCAAGTTAGTTAGCGAATCACACATCTGTGCAAATGGCAGAAAGGACACTTTGCTTTGCAGTCTACGACTTCACTCTGAAAGGTACTGTGTGTGTGTGTGTGTGTGCGCGTGTGTGTGTGTGTGTGTGTGTGTGTGTGTGTGTGTGTGTGTGTGTGTGTGTATGATTGTGTGTGTGATTATGCTTGTCCGTGTTTAATTATTAATAATAATTAGCTGTGTGTGTTCTACCGAGTGATAAATCTGCCCTGCTGTGCCCTCCTACTGCTGTTCCACCTAATCATCATTAGCACTATGTGTGTGTGTGTGTGTGTACTGTATGCCTGTGTGCGTGCATCTGTGTGTGTGTGTGTGTGTGTCTCTGTGTCTGTCTCCTGACTCTAATCTTAGGGGTTGTCATGCTACCTCCCCCAAAATAAGTGTGTGTGTGTGTGCTTGTATGTGTGTTTGGGATGTGTGTGTGTTGGTGTGTGTGGTTAATGTTTGTGTGTGTGTGTGTGTGTGTGTGTGTGTGTGTGTGGTTAATGTGTATGTGTGTTGTTAATGTGCATGTGTGTGGGTTTGTATTTGTGTATGGTTAATATATATGTGTGTGTGTGTGTGTGTTTATTTGCTATAGCCATTGGAGAAGCATACCGCTGTCATATAAATGTGCACATGGGACCATGCGTGGCATGCATCCTGATCTGTGTTTACCTGATCATTAGTGCAGCCGAATGGAAGAGCGCATGTGTCAACACACATTACTGTCTGAACACACAGTTGTGTGTGTTTTGCATCGGCATTTATATACACTGTAATGCACATGAAAGGATCTTAAGACTTTTGCCAAATAAAGCTGATTTAGTTTTTGTATGTGGGTGTGTCTGTCTGTGTGGGTGTGTCTGTCTGTGTGTGTGTGTGTGTGTGTGTGTGTGTGTGTGTGTGTGTGTGTGTGTGTGTGTGTGTGCGCGCATGCGTAATGAGCAGGTCCAGAACGTGACCCAGTCCATGGAGCTGCTGGACCTGCGTACGTCCCGTGACCTGCAGTACGTGCGGGACTCGGAACCCCTCCTGAGGGGGATGGAGGGGCGCGTCCGCTCCGCACAGAGCAACCCTCGCAGCCTCAGCCCCAAGGGCTTCCAGGTAACCCTGCCACACTGGTGCACGCTGCAACACACCTCAGTATAGCCGAATGGACCTCAACAAACAGTTCCACAACACCCCTTAACGTATTTCCTCTGTCTGGCCCACTTGGTGATGAAGTTGAATAGCCATAGACCAGCATACTTCAACATACTAGAACATACTTCAGCATACTAGAACATACTTTAGCATACCTGAACATACTTTAGCATACCTCAGCATACTTTAACATACCTCAGCATATTTTAACATACCTGAACATACTTTAGCATACCTCAGCATATTTTAACATACCTGAGCATACTTTAACATACCTGAACTTTAACGAGGTGAGCATGCTTTAACATACCTGAGCTTTAACGAGGTGAGCATACTTTAAAGGAGAATTCCGGTGTGATATTGACCTAAAGTGTGTTGAAACATGATGCTGAGTGTGAACGTATGTCTCATAATCCCATCTCGGCTTGTCCCCTGCACTCCAAAATCTGGCGCTTAGTTAGCCGATGCTACCAACAGCTTTTTCAATGGTGGTGCTTCGCATCGGGCTAGCCATGCAAATAAATCACTGTTTTACACCATTTACGAGGGCTCAATGTATCTCCACACTTCATTGGTAGACTTCCGAGGGCCCTGACATTTAAAACGAGACATTGAGAACTTTGAAAAAGCACTGGTAGTTTACTTTACAAGACGATTTATACAGACAGTATCTTCACAAAGTTTAGCGCTTTGCAGCCATCTTGATTTAGTCACGATACGAATTGACGTAGGTAAGAATGAACAGGTATGATAAGGGATCAGATTCCAAAAATAATTCCGTGGAAATGCATGGATTGCATGGTTGCTGCTGAAGAAACTGGAATCCATGCATTTCCACTGAATTATTTTTGGAATCTGATCATTTATCATACCTGTTCATTCTTACTCGTCGCTCGACTTATCGTTACTTATTGTCTGTTTTTTGAACATTTATTGTATCTAATGACATAGAAAACATAATGATTTGCATCCACATATCCTTATGCACTATGCACAACTTTTATTCACTAGCGACTAGCCTAAAACTGTCAGGCTGAAGGGAGGCTAATTACTCTCACGTGTCACGTGACAGGCACTCAATTACACCTACTCATCACCAATGTGCACTCAATTAGACCTACACACCACATTAAAGATATGCCTATGTGTTATAGGTTAAACGTCAAAATGAAGCATTCAAATTACTAAATATGTTTAGCTACTAGTAATTACTAGTAAAATGCTATACATTAAAAAATACATTATTAACTAAATACACTATATGAATTTAAAAATATATGAAATAGAAACATATCACATAAGCCATCATTTTCAGTGTGTGTGTGGAGAGAGTCAAGCAGAATCTAGGATGTCGACTGTTGTGAATGATCCCACTACAGTATATATTACTGATGACGTCAGGGTGGTGGGGGCACCAAAATCAAACACTTTTTTAAAAAAGTATCGAAGAAGTATTGAAATCGCAATTCTTGACTTGGTATCAGAATCGACCCCCCCCCCAAATTGTGTAAATCCCCCCTACATGAATAACCTAAGGGGGGAATTCCCCCCCATTTTGAAAAAAAGAATTTTAAGCCCTGAGCATGCTTCAACATACCTGAACTTTAACAAGGTGAGCATGCTCCAACATTCCTCAGAATACTGTGCCTCAAATTCATACTTAACATGATGTACCTCAACATACCTCAGCTTACTGTAATATTTCAGCATACTTCTACATACCTTAACATGATGTACCTCAACATACCTCAACTTACTGTAATATTTCAGCATACTTCTACATACCTTAACATGATGTACCTCAACATACCTCAACTTACTGTAATATTTCAGCATACTTCTACATACCTCAGCACACTTATACCTCAATATACTCTGGCTCGATGTACTTCAACATACCTCAACATAGTTCAGCAGATTTTTAACATACTTCAAGGGATGTTAACAGGTCAGTATTCTTCAACATCTCAATATATACATTACTATATAATATAATAGAAGGTAACACAAAAACTATTAATGAGTTAAAACACAATGTTTTGCCTCAGAGTCAATGTGATACCAACTTTATAAACCCTGACATACCTTTTGATTTGGTGGGAGTATGAACTGACCAGTTTTGTATTCTTGGATGTCCATGTTCCATGTGTGTGTGTGTGTGTGTGTGTGTGTGTGTGTGTGTGTGTGTGTGTGAGTGTGAGAGAGAGAAAGAGAGACAGAGAGAGACTGTGTGTGTGTGAGAGAGAAATAGAGAGAGAGAGAGAGAGAGAAGGTCTAATGCAGAGAAAACATGGGTCTGTCAGTATGTTCCTTAAGTTCTTGCAACTTGCAGCAGTTTTTATGCCAGACTCAAATCCTGTGCTGCATGTGAGGGGATGAAGGGAGAGAAAGAGAAGGGGAATGTGTGTGCATGCATATATACATGTGTGTGTGAGAGAGAGAGAGAGAGAGAGAGAGTGAGTGAGAGAGAGAGAGAGTAGAGAGAAAGAGAAGGGGAATGCGTGTGTGTGTGTGTGCGAGAGAGAAAGAGAGAGGATGGGACCGATGCATGTGAGGGGATGAAGGGAGAGAAAGAGAAGGGTAATGCGTGTGCATGCATATATGTGTGTGTGTGTGTGAGAGAGAGAGAGAGAGAGAGAGAGAGAGAGAAAGGATGGGAAGACTGATCTGTCAACTGCGATTGATTTACTGTCAAATTTAGCTAAGAGTAGCCCAAGAGAGAAGTAGAGGAGAGAAAAGATGGGAGGAAAGAGAAAGAGCAGGGAGGAGAGAGGGGGTGTGTGTGAGAGGAGTCGAAGAGAGAAGAGGAAAAAGAGAGGGAGATGATGAGAGGAGAGAGACAGAGAGAGAGAAGGAGGTGGTTGTTAAGCATTCAGCACAGCAGCAGCAACAGCTGCAGTTCATCAGCATTTGGTGATTTGAAGTTTATGTAAATCCGGAATGTGTCAAGGAAGAGTGAGAGAGAGAGAGAGAGAGAGAGAGAGAGAGAAAGTGTGTCTGTGTGTGTAGAGACATAGAGAGAGATAGAGATGACAGACAAAGAATTGAGATGATTGACAGGCCTGGACAAGACTGACAGGGATCCAGGCATAGAAAGAGCTGAAAGATAAGATAAGCAGTAAAAACACGACCAACCAGGGCCAGACGCTGAGAAAAGTGTGTGTGTGTGTGTGTGTGAGTGAATGTGTGTAAGTGTGCGTGCGTGTGTGTGTGTCTGTGTGCGTGCATGTGAATGTGTGTGAGTGAATGTGAATGTGTGCCTGTGTGTGTGTCTGTTCTGTGTGTACGGCCCACCTAAGACCAGGGTCAGAAGACTGGTGGAACTTAACTGCCAGCCTTGCTCTGAAGCCCAGGCCATGGCACTGTCAAGTGTAGGCTATAATCTGTGAACATATTCAAATCCCTGTGGTTAGAAATGTGATTTGCGGATTGAAATGGAAAATTAAAATGTACTTATGTCATATGAATAGCTCATGCATCCACTCGAATAACTGTGTGTGTGTGTGTGTGTGTGTGTGTGTGTGTGTGTGTGTGTGTGTGTGTGTTTGTTTGTGTGTTTGTGTGTGTGTGTGTGTGTGTATGTGTGTGTATGTGTGCTTGTGTCATATGAATAGCGCATGCCTCCTCTCAATTGGTTCTGTCAGAATGAATCATGTGAGATGCAAGAATGTGGGCTGAATTACAAACTCAACTCTCCTCTGGGAGCCTATTGGTTCTGAGTGCCAGTTTAGCCGCTAAATGCTAATCTGGTGTAGTTGTGCCTCTGGGAGTTGTCTTCTATCCCAGTGTATCTGTATCTGCACTGTGCTGTGCTGTGATGTGTCTCATTGCACTTTATGATCTGGATCAGTTAGAGGGCTCCCATGAGGGTAGGGGTCCAACAAGCAGTCAGCATTGACACTGTTTGCTAACAGCACACCAGGGCCAGATTGGTGTCTGCCTGCATCTGTGTGTGTGTGTGTGTGTGTGGGTGGGTGGGTGAATATGGTAATGTTGTTTTCTTAGACACAGTTGTGTTTTGTCTGTGTTGTGGTTATTCATTGTCACATTACTTTCTAAAAACAGCTCAAGCTGAAAATTATCCATGAAGAGCGTGCACATACAGTACACACACACACACACACACACACACACACAGATACACACATACACACACACACACACACACACACACACATACCCCTACCCTCATGGGAGCCCTCTAACTGATCCAGATCATAAAGTGCAATGAGACACATCACAGCACAGCACACAACACACACAGATACACACACACACACACATATACACGCACACACGCACACACACAGAGGGAGAGAAACAGACCCTCCCCTCTCTCTCTCTAATCAGTGTACCGCTGTTGTCGCTGCTTTCTCTCTCTCTCTCTCTCTCTCTCTCTATCTATCTATCTATCTATCTATCTATCTATCTATCTATCTATCTATCTATCTATCTCTCTATCTCTCTCTCTCTCTCTCTCTCTCTCTCTCTCTCTCACTGTCTCAGTCTCCCTTATGTCCCTTATACATACATGTATTCACACATCTCTTGTGACACACATGCTCCCACACACACACACACACACACACACACACACACTTTGCACATACACAAACCACACACACATACACACTCTCTCTGTCTCCCCTCTCTCTCTCACACACACACACACACACACACATGCACGCACACACATGCAGCACACACACACACACACACACACACACACACACACACACACACACACACACATACCGTGACAGACATGGTATTTCAGCAGTAGTTGACCTTTCCGGTCCTTGTGGACTTTCATAATTTGCCAGGCTGGTATGCACGGTGGTATCAGAGAGAGACTACAGAACAGCACAAACCAAATGGCCTCAGCTTGACTCTGTGTGATGTTCTTTTATGTTTTTATTTTACATCTTAATTGGGTCCCACAAAATACAAAATACCATGTAAGGTGTCTGATTTTGTGTATTTACTTTTACTGTAAGTTATTTCATCTCTTACCATGGTCATCCATGCTCATTTGTGTGCATGTGAGTGTTGAAGTGTGTGTGTGTGTGTGTGTGTGTGTGTGTGTGCGTGCGTTTTTGGCTTTTAAACTGACCCAGCCTCTTCCTCTAAAGAGCTCTCCTTGTGATTTTGCATATTTACACAGAGTGCATCTAAAGCCTGCAGTAATGCATGCAGCACAGCGAGAGAGAGAGAGGGAGAGATAGAGAGACAGGGAGAGATGGAGAGAGAGAGGGAGAAAGAGATGGAGAAAGAGAGAGTGGAGATAGAGAGAAAGAGAGGGAGAGAGAGGGAGAGGGAGATAGAGAGAGAAAAAGAGAGGGAGAGAGGGAGAGGGAGATAGAGAGAGAAAAAGAGAGGGAGAGAGATGGAGAGACAGGGAGAGATGGAGAGAGAGAGGGAGAAAGAGAGAGTGGAGATAGAGAGAAAGAGAGGGAGAGGGAGATAGAGGGAGATAGAGAGAGAAAAAGAGAGGGAGAGAGATAGAGAGAAAGAGAAGAGGGAGGCAGGGAGATTGGAAGTGGAGGTGAAACAGGCAAAGACATTAAGAAAAGGACAGAAATAAAGAAGTTCTATTTCATTCTTTTACAGCATTGTCCTGGCCAATGTGGTCTTGCCAGTAAGGCTTACTGAATTGAATTGAAAGGATAGTGAAGGAGTCTGCAGAAGAAAAAAAAAGGGCTGAAGAGATGATTGGGAGAACAAGTTAAATAGTGGAGGATAGAGAGAATGGGTGAAAGAGTGGAGGACAGCAGAGGTGGACATCCCAGCTTCAGAAAAAAAAACATTTCAGTGAGCAAACCAGCTGATTCTAATTAGCAATCAGGTAGATAGATAGATAGATAGATAGATAGATAGATAGATAGATAGATAGATAGATAGATAGACTTTATTGATCCCTAGGGGAAATTCAAGGTCACAGTAGCATACAGACAACACACACACACATTCAATAACAGCAGAAAAAGTAATTAAAAGTATATAATATATACAAATATAGTATACAAATTATACTAAATACAACTTAATCAAAATCAATTCTAAAAAAACAGTATCCACATAGTGGGTGAATAATCAATCAGGTGCGCTTGCAATGACTGAAGCAGGGACTGAGCCTGTGGTTCTCAGTGCATAAGGTAAGGTAAGGTGCTCTGTGTGAATGAGTGTCATGGTGATGGTGCAAATGAGTAAGTCAAACAGTGCAACAGTGCAAGAAAAAGTACATATATCTATATAAAAATAACTATATTAAGAAATGTATGTGGCATGGAGGGAGGGGTTGTGCATATGTGCTAATACAGCACGCAAACAGTGAGGCAGAAGACAAATGTAAAGTGGCTAGTGGACAGACAGTTCAAGACATTGGAGGTGGTGAAGAGGCAGACAGACTAGGCGGAGAAGTCTATTTCTCCTCTTCCCTTAAGTGATGCATTAAACAGTTCCATGGCCCTGCAAGGCAGTGAGCGAAGTCTCCAGCTGATCAGGCTCTTCTGCTTAACAATAGTGCTGTGGAGTGGATGACACTCATTGTCCAAGATGTTGATCAGTTTGTTCAGGGTCCTTTTGTCAGATGTGATGCACACCAGTTCAGCTCCCACTACAGAGCCAGCTTTCCTTACCAGCCTATCTATTTGCCCAGCATCCTTTTTCTTTGTGCTTCCTCCCCAACATACCACCGCATAGAAGAGGACGCTGGCAACAAGCTTGCTGCACACATTGAAGGAGCGCAGCCTTCATCAGGAAGTACAGCCTGCTCTGCCCTTTCTTGTAGAGTGTGTCAGTGTTGCCTGACCAGTCCAGTTTATTGTCCAGGTGGAGACCCAGGTACTTGTAAGTGCTTACCACCTCGACATTGACCCCATCAATGGAGACTGGTAGCAGAGTGGGCTTAGATCTGCGGAAATCCACCACCATCTCCTTGGTCTTTGAAGTGTTGAGTTGGAGATGATTGAGTTTGCACCATTGCACAAAGTCCTCCACCAGGCTCCTGTACTCCTCCTCCTGCACGTTCCTGATACACCCCACAATTGCAGTGTCGTCAGAAAAGTTCTGCATGTGACATGACTCAGTGTTGTAGCGGAAGTCAGATGTGTACAAGGTGAACAGGACTGGAGAGAGCACAGTTCCCTGTGGCGCTCCGGTGCTGCTGATCACAGTGTCAGAGAGGCAGTTCTTCAGTCTGACGAACTGTGGTCGCTCCGTCAGGTAATCTGTGATCCAGGTTACCAGGTGAGCGTCCACACCCATCTGCAAGAGCTTGCCTCCCAGTCTGAGGGGTTGGATGGTGTTAAAAGCACTTGAGAAATCAAAGAACATGATGTCTCACAGCACTTTTCCCCTTGTCCAGGTGAGAATGTGTCCTGTGTAGAAGATAAGTGATGGCATCGTCCACATCCACTTTCTCCTGGTATGCAAACTGTAACAGGTCTAGTGCATGGCGTACCTGGGGTCTGAGCATACCTAAGACGAGTCGCTCCATTGTCTTCATCACGTGATGTTAGAGCGACAGGTCTGTAATCATTAAGCTCACTAGGATGTGGCTTTTTAGGGACAGGGGTGAGACATGATGTCTTCCACAGTGTTGAAACTTGTCTAAGGCGTAGACTCAGATTAAAGATGTGCTTCAGTGGCTCCCCCAGTTCAGCAGCACAGGCCTTGAGTAGCCTTGGACACAGTCTGTCAGGCCCCGCGGCCTTACCCGCGTGCAGTTTCTTTAATTTAGCGCTCACTTGAGTTGCTGTGTCGATGGGGGGTGTAAGGGGAGGGGAAGGGTGCATCTGGGATCTGTATCTGATGGCTGTTGACTGAGTAAACTAAAGTGGAGGATGGAGAGAATGAATGAAAGGGTGGAGGATGGAGAGAATGAGTGAAAGGGTGGAGGATGGAGAGAATGAGTGAAAGGGTAGAGGATGGAGAGAATGAGTGAAAGGGTGGAGGGACGAGAGAATGGGTGGAGGTGTGGAGGATAGAGAGAATGAGTGAAAGCTTGTAGGTCAAAAGAGATCATTTGTAGGGCGTGAGATGTGATAGACAGGGGGGTAGAATAACAGAGAGAGAGAAAGTAAGTGAAGTGAAGTGAAGGTCAAAGTCAGAAAAGGGGAACGATAAAAGGGTTAGCTGTGAAAGACAGATTATAAAGGAGAGAGGGAGGCGGAGAGAGAGGGAGAGAGGGAGAGAGAGGGAGGGTAAAAGCGGAGAGATTGCAAGGATGGGATTATCCATATAAACAGGCTTCAAAAATGACACAGCGCCTCTAGAACAAAAAAGAGAGAGGGGAAGAGAGGGGGGGAGGGTGGAGAGAGGGGGGAGAGTTACACAGCAGAAATACAGCAGAGAGCAAGAAATAAAACCTTTTTTTTTCCAACGTGTTTCATGAAAGCTCTGAGATTCCCTGATGCTTATCTCCCAATTAGTAGCGCAATAGAAGATGTGATGTTCAGAGAACGGTGTGGCAGATGAGTAGGAAAAGACGTAAAGCTGGCATTCAGAGGAGGGTAGAAAAGGGCCAAGGTCACTTACGCTCAAGGTCACTGGCAGGTGATATAGTCTGTGTCAGCAAAACCCCAAAGTTGGCCACAAGGATAATGTAAAAGTAAAATGACTTCAGCAAAACACTGCATTTGTCCACAACTAGAATATGCGTTGAGTAAACGTTGCAATGCAAACTCATTATCAAGCAATATTGAATGGCTGGCCGTGGGATATATAGTACAAAATAGGCTGTACCATGGAGCAACAAAGTGTGTCAATATATAAATTAAATGTCAGTGAAAAAAAATATATAATTAAATGTAAACATTAACAAATGACCCTTGCTTTGTCACTAAGTATACTTGCGCTCATTCCAGCAGTGTTAACAGCCAATCAGGCCATCTCCTGAGCTGGACATTAATGCTGGCCAAGCACTAAATGAGATAACAGCTGATTTGGTTAAAAGTGCTAACATCGCTAACATGTGCTTTAAAGTTTAGCTACTATCAGACACACATACACACACATACATACACCCACCCCACCCACAGACACACTTGTACACTTACACACACACACACACACACACACACACACACACACACACACACACACACACACACACACACACACACACACACATACATACACCCACCCCACCCACAGACACAGTTGTACCCATACATGTCTCTCTAATACCCCAAATGCCCCCCTGTCCTGTAGGAGTTGAAGCGGAGTGTGTCTCTCTATCACTCCCAAATGCCCCCTGTCCTACAGGGTTGAAGGAGTGTGTCTCTCTAATACCCCAAATGCCCCCCCTGTCCTACAGGAGTGAAGCAAGTGTGTCTCTCTAATACCCCAAATGCCCCCCCTGTCCTACAGGAGCTGAAGCAGAGTGTGTCTCTCTAATACCCCAAATGCCCCCTGTCCTATAGGAGCTGAAGCGAAGCAGAGTGTGTCTCTCTAATACCCCAATGCCCCTGTCCTACAGGAGCTGAAGCAGAGTGTGTCTCTAATACCCCAATGCCCCTGTCCTACAGGAGCTGAAGCAGAGTGTGTCTCTCTAATACCCCAATGCCCCTGTCCTACAGGAGCTGAAGCAGAGTGTGTCTCTAATACCCCAAATGCCCCCTGTCCTACAGGAGCTGAAGCAGAGTGTGTCTCTCTAATACCCCAAATGCCCCCTGTCCTACAGGAGCTGAAGCAGAGTGTGTCTCTAATACCCCAATGCCCCTGTCCTACAGGAGCTGAAGCAGAGTGTGTCTCTAATACCCCAATGCCCCTGTCCTACAGGAGCTGAAGCAGAGTGTGTCTCTCTAATACCCCAATGCCCCTGTCCTACAGGAGCTGAAGCAGAGTGTGTCTCTCTAATACCCCAATGCCCCTGTCCTACAGGAGCTGAAGCAGAGTGTGTCTCTCTAATACCCCAATGCCCCTGTCCTACAGGAGCTGAAGCAGAGTGTGTCTCTAATACCCCAATGCCCCTGTCCTACAGGAGCTGAAGCAGAGTGTGTCTCTCTAATACCCCAATGCCCCTGTCCTACAGGAGCTGAAGCAGAGTGTGTCTCTCTAATACCCCAATGCCCCTGTCCTACAGGAGCTGAAGCAGAGTGTGTCTCTCTAATACCCCAATGCCCCTGTCCTACAGGAGCTGAAGCAGAGTGTGTCTCTAATACCCCAAATGCCCCCTGTCCTACAGGAGCTGAAGCAGAGTGTGTCTCTCTAATACCCCAATGCCCCTGTCCTACAGGAGCTGAAGCAGAGTGTGTCTCTCTAATACCCCAATGCCCCTGTCCTACAGGAGCTGAAGCAGAGTGTGTCTCTCTAATACCCCAATGCCCCTGTCCTACAGGAGCTGAAGCAGAGTGTGTCTCTCTAATACCCCAAATGCCCCCTGTCCTACAGGAGCTGAAGCAGAGTGTGTCTCTCTAATACCCCAAATGCCCCCTGTCCTACAGGAGCTGAAGCAGAGTGTGTCTCTCTAATACCCCAATGCCCCTGTCCTACAGGAGCTGAAGCAGAGTGTGTCTCTCTAATACCCCAATGCCCCTGTCCTACAGGAGCTGAAGCAGAGTGTGTCTCTCTAATACCCCAAATGCCCCCTGTCCTACAGGAGCTGAAGCAGAGT
>NC_063195.1:16692100-16739600 GCF_017589495.1 Alosa alosa
GCGGGATAATAGACTCCCGCGGTGGTCTGTTCACAGAAGTTAATGCACTACGAGGTTTAAACGTCCCTCCGGCGTTGGGGCGCTTTTACAACCTCGACCGTGCATTAACTTCTGTGAACAGACTGTTCGTCGCCCATTATCCCTTACTCATTATATATATTATATTATATTATATTATATTATATTATGCTATTATATCATTGTCCAATGAGCAGATTTTATAGCAACAAGCTTTCATAGTCAAGACCCAAAGGGAAAACTCAAGCCAACAAGCCAATTGACCTGTCGCTAAGCGCCACCCTTAGAACGCTGATGAGCCAATGACGGTCAAGCCTCAACAGGACTCGGACATCAGCTCGGACAACTCCATAGGAAACAACACGGAGGAGGCATAAAATGACAAATGAATGGTTATTTATGGAGTTTATTAACTCAAAAAACCCCGACGGATAACCATGGTCAAAGGGGGACGTGTAATACTGATAGACGGTACCCCGAGAGGCTAGAAAACGGGGTATATTTTCATCAACCTAACATATCTTAGCATCAATCTTCCACTAGCTAGCTAGCTAGCATTAACGTCAGTGGTTTTTGCACGGTGATTTGCACGGCTACTCGCCACAACTGCTTGTCACCTTGTATGTATTTGAATAGTTTTGAATACACCCCTCCATAGCATAATTAAGTCACTTTTGATAGCTTCTGGAGGAAAGTAAATCCTTTATCGTCCAAAACGTCCTCAAAGCCTGCTTTCATATACTGTCAGCTGCCATTGTCCACAATGTATTTTTAATCAAGTCTGGTTTGTTTGTCCGAGTTTTCACATGGTAACAATGGGGGGCGGAGCTTAGCGACAGGTCAATTCAGTGGCTTCTTCCGTGTTACCATGTTCTTAAAGGAACCAACAGGGCCTAGCATTTCATCCAGTGGCTTCTTCCATGTTACAGTAACATGTTCTTAAAGGAACCAACAGGGCCTAGCATTTCATCCAGTGGCTTCTTTCATGTTACAGTAACATGTTCTTAAAGGAACCAACAGAGCCTAGCAGTTCATCCAGTGGCTTGTTCCATGTTAACATGTTCTTAAAAGAACCAAGAGGGACTAGCAGTCCATCCAGTGGCTTCTTCCATGTTACAGTAACATTTTCTTAAAGGAACCAACAGAGCCTAGCAGTTCATCCAGTGGCTTCTTCCATGTTAACATGTTCTTAAAGGAACCAACAGGGCCTAGCAGTTCCTCTGGGTGCTTAAGAAGTGATGTGACATTTAGATCTCTCTTTGATACTTTTTGAGCTCAGCCGCAAGCCATTGGCTTTAAGGGCTTCTGAGGTTCAGAGACGGGAGAGACGTCTGCTGAGGGCACAAAGGAGCGCTTTCCATCAGTGTACCACCGAGGAAGGAGTGAAATGGAAAGGGAGGAGAGAAAGAGAGGGAGCGGGGGAGGGAGGGAGGGACGGAGGGAGGGAGGGAGAGAAGGAGAGAGGGAGGGACGGAGGGAGAGATCAGCAGCTACAGCTCTACTGTCAGTCTAGGGGAGACAGCGGGATGAGAATGAGGAAAAGTGAGTGAATGAAAGTGTGAGAGAGAGAGAGAAAGGAAGAGAGAGAAAGAAAAAAGAAAGAAAGAAAGGGGGAAGAGAGAGGGAGGGATTTGGGATTCTATGTGAAGCCCAGGGGGATGAGAGTAATGATAATGGGGCAGAGAAAGATCGGGAAAGATAGAAGAGAAACAGAGAGAGAGACTGAGTGAGTGACTCAGAGTGAGTGACTCAGAGTGAGTGACTCAGAGTGAGTGACTCAGAGTGAGAGAAACAGAGAGAGAGAAACAGAGAGAGAGAGAGAGATTGGGGTGTATATGGCCTTGACGACAGGCACCAGAGGCAACAGACTACAACCAGAGAGGAGCACGTAGACAGAGGGTCAGAAAAGGATAAAAAACAAAATCCTGTGTCACACGCTGGCTCACTCTACTGTGGACCAGGCAACCATCTGGCCTGTATCTGGACTGAAGTGGAGTTGGCCTCTATCTACTCCCGATCTGAAGTGGACTTGGCCTCCATCTACTCCCAATCTGAAGTGGACGTGGCCTCCACCTGGTCTGGATCTGAAGTGGACTTGGCCTCCATCTATTCCCGATCTTGGCCTCCATCTGTACTGGATCTGGTCTGGGTTTGGCTTGCATGTGGCCTGGATCTGGCCCCAGCATGGCTCAGCTCTGAGACAGAAGTGCCAAATGTAGAGAGCAACATTCTAAACATGTCCCAGAGGCTTTTAGCAGCTGACAGGCCATCATGAGCTTATTCAGCCAGACTCACTGAATAGCCCGTCCATGTCCCCAGAGTTTATTTGTGCGCTTGTGTGTGTGTCTGTGTGTGAGTGTGTGTGTGTGTGTATGTGTGAAAGAGAAAGATCATGTGTGCACGTTATTCAGCCAGATCCATTGAACAGCCCATCCACTTATCTTGTCTTTCTGTGGAACAATAGAGCCATCAGCTGAAGTGAAAAGAACTGATACATGCATGTTGTTATAGTTGTGATGTCACCCTCTTTTGCTACTTTTATTCTATATTCTATTTTTTCGATCACCCTCCACCCTCTCTGTCTCCCTCCATCTCTCTCTGTCCCTCTCTCTCCTCTTCTCATGTTCTATCTCTTTTTTCATCTCTCTTTCTTTCCCCCTCCTCTTGTACCCCCTTCTAGCTGTACCCTCTTACCTTAGCATGGTCCTTGCTGTCTCCATGGCTACAGTGTCGGAGCAATGGCCTGGCATGGCATTTATAAATTGTTCAACAGTGCGTGAGTTTGTGTGTGTGTGTTTGTGTGTGCGTGTGTGTGCGTGTGTGTGTGTGTTTGTGTGTGTGTGTGTCTGAAAAACAGAAAGAAAGAGAGTTTGTGTGCAACAACTGTTTTTGTGTCAGTGCCTTTGTCTCTGTTTGTGTGTGTGTCCCTGTTTGTGAGTCTAACAGTGTGTGTGTGTGTGTTTGTGTGTGTGTGTACACGACACGTGTGTATGTGTGTGTGTGCACGTATGTATATGGTTGTATGTGTGTGATGAGTTACTTAAGCGCAACTGTGCGTGTGCATGTGCGTGTGTGTGTGCATGTGCGTGTGTGCGACCCTGGTGCGTGCGTGCTGCATGCTTGTGTGTGCGTGTCTGTGTGTGTGTGTGTTCGTCTCTCACATTGATTGATTCTATGTGATTTATTATTAATGGGTTTTACTGTAACTTCTAATTCCCTTGAGCCCCATGAAGTGTCTGCGTAACCTGTGAGATTCAGCCTCCCTCCCTTTTCATCCCTTCTTCCTTCCTTCCTCCTTTCTTTCTTTCTTTCTTTCTTTCTTTCCCTCCCTCCTTTCTGCTCTCCCTTTCTGTCACACACACACACACACACACACACATACACACACACACACACACAGCAAAATAGCAAGATGCCATATTTCATGACTGAATTTTCTTTTCCCAGTAAATGTGCATGCACACTCTCAGTGGTCTTGATTGTGGTAAGCCTGCCAATCTGAAATGAGCAGACACACACACAGACACACACCCACACCCACACATTCACATTCACAAATTGATCGAATCTAAATTGCTATAGGGCATGCTTGCATATGCATGTGTGGATACATGGTTCACACACATACACAAAACCTCTGCTATACACCCATGAGTCAGCAAAGACTTGCACGTAAACAAATTCCAGTCATTCACACATACACACACACACACACACACACACACACACACACACACACACTTAGGTAGACACACACACAGAGGGAAGAGCGAGGAAGGGAGAGAGAGAGAGAGAGGGAGGGAGAGAGAGGGGGAGAGAGAGAGAGAGGAGGGAGAGAGAGAGAGAGAGAGAGGGGGGGAGAGAGAGGGGGGGAGGGAGAGAGAGAGGGGGGGAGGAGAGGGGGGAGGGAGAGAGAGAGAGGGGGGAGAGAGAGAGAGAGGGGAGGGAGACAAGCGTCAGAAACGATAATCAGCTTGAAGAATTGGCGAGGATAGGAGAAGAGAGAGAGAGAGAGAGGAAGAGAGGAGCATGAGATCAAAGGAAATGCAGGATATGATGATGATGAAAGAGAAGGAGGAAGAGCATGAGAGACAAGAGAAAGAGAGGGGGAGAGAAAGAGAGGGGGAGAGAAAGAGACCTTGTTACTGATGGAGAAGGTGATGAGAATGCAAGAGAAAAAAACTGTGTCTGTGTGTGTGTGTGTGTGTGTGTGTGTGTGTGTGTGTGTGTGGTTGTCTGTGTCTGTGTCTCTGTGTGTGGTTGTCTGTGTCTGTGTGTGTGTGTGTGTGTGTGTGTCTTGATTCTATTGATCCTCCCCCCATTGAGATTAAAAAAGACACAGGCAGAGGTCAGGCAGTTAACACGAGACAAAACCACACCACACACCCAACCACAAAGCACCTCTTCAGCAGTACAACATGTGCGTGTGTGTGTGTGTGAGAAAGAGAAAGAGAGTGTGTGTCTGTGCGTGTTTGTATATGTGTGAGTGTATGATCATGACTCATCATGACTGCGTCATGACTGCGTGCCTGTGTGTGTATGTGTGTGTGCGTGTGTGTGTGCATGTATGCGCATGCCTGCACATGTGTGTGTGCGTGTGTGTGCATGCCTGCACATGTGTGTGCGTTAGTGTGTGTGTATGTGTACGTGTGTGTGCATGCCTGCACATGTGTGTGTGTGTGCATGCCTGCACATGTGTGTGCATTTGTGTGTATACGGTATGTGTGCGTGTCATGTCTGGTGTGTCAGTGTGTTGGCGTTACCAGTTGGGTTTGAATCATCGGAGACGTGTCGTGGAAAAAAACGGTCCATTTCCGAATCCAATGAGCAATTTATCACTTAACTACTTACTAATTCTCTGGAACTCTGGAACAAAGCGTCCGAAGGAGACAATGCAGACAGGAGATCTCTGAAGACTGTTGATCTTTATTCACCGTATTGCAGTGATAGTCCAGCCTAAACAATGTCCAGACCAGGTGTCAAGCAATAGGGTGATGTGAGCTGTCATCAGCTGGAGCCCCCGATGAGATCTGACTAACACGTGGCTGCGACCTATCTTTTATACTCCTTAACCTTGGGGTTGGGCCCTCTCGCCACCCTCGAAAGACACCTGTTGGCCTATCAGCATCCACCAAGGTTACGACTATTGGTGGAACCCATTGTCTCATCATGCATTAAATATATGCAAAACTGTCTTCTTCTGGGTTTTTCCCAGATTCTGTTTTTTCCCAGTTGTAACAGGGCTTCTTATCTTGCCACCTGTTACTTGGCCTTGCTGTTACCACCATTACATCATCCAATTACATCATCCTCTCGCTCTCGACCATCTAGTTCACTGTGAACTCCTTCACCTCGATCATCTAGCCAGGTGTCACTGTGAACTCCTTCACCCCACTCCTTGACTGCTGGTCTGGTCTGTTTAAGATGTGTACAGGCCTTGAAGTCTCATAATAATTGCAGTAATATCAAAGTTTATAAAAACCATACATGCATCCGCAGTGATGTAGTACTCGAGACCGATTTCTGCTTTCTCGGACTCGACTCGGACTTGTTCCTTCAAAGACTCAGTCTTGACTCGGTCTCGGACCACAGTGGGAGGAGAAGGACTCATAATTTCAGACCGAGTCCTCGAGACCAGCGCATTTTTTTATGTTCATATAAAAAAAAATGAAAATGAAATTTCACGGCGGCCAGGTCTTTGCCCCTTGCGTTGGCCTTGGTGCCCCCTTCTTTCAATATTCTGCTTTGCGTCCGTTTAATAGCGATTTTTATTTAGCCTATAGCCTGTCAAAATAATCTTAGCATCACTGGCAAAACTAATTCAGTCTTACACAGTGGAGAAAATGACAGCGCATGGCAAGACAGAAAGTGCGTCCAAACTCACCCATTTTTCTCAGTTGAAATACTC
Source organism: Alosa alosa (assembly GCF_017589495.1). Taxonomy (NCBI): domain Eukaryota; kingdom Metazoa; phylum Chordata; class Actinopteri; order Clupeiformes; family Clupeidae; genus Alosa; species Alosa alosa. The sequence continues at coordinate 16,698,027 of NC_063195.1, forward strand.
GCAATCATTAAGCCTACTCATCACACAGACAAATGTATCGCATCACATGAAAGAGCTTTTTCTCATCTTTTAAACGATGTTAGCCGCTAATTGCTGTGGTGAATGGTTCGCGAGAAAAGTAAATAATATAATTAAATTTAATCTTAACGTCTACATAAGGTGCTATACCCATCTCCCCTACCCATTCATCTCGGTGGAATACTTCACAAACCCTTAGTTCAACACATGACAAACCATATATCAGAATAAACAGCAGACCTTACCAGAAATAAAGCAGTCCCCTGTACAGTAAGCCGTTCCAGAATATTCCGGTTAAATTAAAAATGTAATCTGCGGCAAGGTCTACATTCATGTCTCCAACTTTGGTCTTTAGGTTTCAAAATGTGTTTAAATCGTTCTTCATGATTTCATAACAGGCCAAATACAAAATAAATGTTACAAATATTGCCTAGATATAGGTAAATATTAAAATCAGAGGATATACAGCTGAGTAAGAGTTTGTGAAAGGAGTCTTAATGATCAAAAAATGCTAAGCATGCATCTAGGCTATTTGAGTTTCTTAAAGCTGAGCTGTGCTTAAATTGTTCAAAACATGATTCCATAACAGGCCAAATATAAAATAAATGTAAATATTAAATATAGCCTAGACATTTAAATATTAGATGATCAGATGATTTACAGTTCTATGTAATATGTCATGTTTCATGTTTTTGTAATGTTTCATACAGTGATGCAGGTCTACTGTAGCCTGACGAGCCAGACCCACATTAAAATGTAGGGTCTGGGCACTCACCGTTCGCAGTGCTCAGTCCGGGGGGGATAATCAGTTGTCTTTCAAATTCCCTCTGCACGCCAATAGGACAGCGGCAGCTATGAGTCCCATCGTTTCCCACCAGCGGAGCTAGTTGGCTAGTTCAAGCGTTTGCCTACTTAATAAAAGCTTAACTCGTGTCACACTGTTAAGCCAGCAGCAACATCCATCTTATTTGTTTTCAAGTAGCAGGGAATTCAAGCCAAACCGTTTGCAACTCTGCCATCAATCATTATGTTAAGCCCACCTAACTTGACTCTATACCGCGATTTCATTGGCCTGATTTAAGTTTCGATTTCTGGAGCTCACAAGCCAACGGAGAGTTGCTAGACTAGCCCTGGCAGCAAATGTAATCTGCGGCCGCTAGGGGCGCGTCTAGATTTCTAGGCTAGGTCTACTGCTGTGAATAGGCTAAATACAACTTTGATTATTTTTATAGCCTACTACTGTATAGTTAACTTTGGCCTTGGTGCCCTGACATGTGGCCTTTGTGCCCCCCACCAAATATGCCCAACTGAAGGCCAAGTGGCCTTGTCCCTAAAATGGTGAAATTACAAGCCTGGGCCTAACTGTTGATTATTAATTGGGGTGATATTAAATCATGAATATGAAAACTGACATGTTTTTATGGTTTTGATCTCGACTCCTAAAGGACTCGGTCTCGACTCGGACTTGCTTCCTCAAAGACTCGGTCTTGACTCGGACTCGACTGTATTTGAAAACCAACGGACTCGGTCTCGACTCGGTCTCGACCCTTCAAAGACTCGGTCTTGTCTCGGACTCGGCATAGGCGGTCTCATCCCCATCACTATGCATCCGTTAACCCTTAGAACCCGATTGATGCAAAGTGCGTCAAAAAACACACCCTTTCTTCTCTGTTACATTGCTCCGGAACTGTTCATTGCAGCGAGATGAAACATTTATTGCGTGACAGAGCAGAAGCGGGGCTTTCCAAAGAGACTACACACTTGTCTGTACTATCAAGTATGAAAATTAAAAGAAATCATGAAATTAAATCAAATTGCATCATATTTAAAGTCTATACTTCTCTGCGTTCACCTGCGCACCCATTACTCTTGTTTAAATTACTTGCGAACCCGTGATCGTATCGATATGGCATATCAGATGAAAGAGGGGACACAGGGCTATCCATTGGTACCATGTTTATCGATCTTTCTGGCTTATAAAAACAGACGAAATGACTGCAAAATAATAACGTCACAAACGTACATCATAACGTCATAATGTACACAAACCAACGCTGCACACCCATTACTCTCGTTTGAATTACTCGCGGACCTGTGATCGGATAGATATGCCACGCATGTCAGATGAAAGAGGACACTTAGAGCTGTCATTTGATACCAAGAACATCCTTCTGGGTTATAAAACAGAAGTGACAGCAAAATAATAACTTCATATAGCTGGACTTACCCCACGTTTTTGTCTGTTCTTGTGGCAAAGCATGTTTATAATCCAACGCTATCGTGTGTTTCTCTATGGCAAAGCATGTTCATAATCCGGTTTTGAGATCCTAGTAAATTCCTGCATGGCATCCAATTCAAGGCTCACATTCCATCCCAATTTGTTCAACAAAGAAACACCTTTTTTGCCTTTACTTTGTTCATGGCAATCCAGTAAAAAGTTGAGAATCATTACACCATAGGAAAGCAGGCTAACACGCAACCTCGGGTCAAGTCATGTCAGATCAGTTCGTGTCACAGATATGGAGCGCAGAAAAGGTCATTTTTCAACACTAAATAAAAAATGGCATTTATTTCCGTAAATCACACACCACATATTTCTGTAAATTGCTCAGCCCCAGAGTATCCCTCCAACATGGCAATTATATTGCCCGAATCAGGACAGTCCAACACTCTCACTACTTGCCCTACACACACATGAAATGCATGTAGAGCTATGAGCTTGCTGTCGTGAGATACCTGTCAAAATATAAGAATTTTTATAATACGCTTTTTATATTTTAATTCTTTAAAAATCAAAATAAAATCAATGCTAGTACTAGTACATGAAATAATGGGTCTGGATAGCCTAGACTCTGCTGAAAAAAACAATATATAATATGTGTGTGTGGCACTTACAATGACCAGGTAGGTAATGAATAAAGGTAGTGAAAATGCCCTAAAAACAGCTTAGGGTTCTAATGGTTAAGTCATAGAAATCCACCACAGACGCTAGGCTCATCAAGATGAGTCTAATTATCTGTAGTGCACCACCTTGGAAACAAAAATAACACAACCAGCATGAAAACACAAGGCAACATCGAGTCAGCCAGAGTCAGCATCTGCATTTAAAGAACTCATCAGTGTCCTTGCTGATTGATAGTTTGCATCCCAGTCATTATTTATGTATTTACTGTACTTATTTATTTATTTGTTTGTTTACTTATTCAAAAGAGAGATAGCATTTTAGTGTTCCAGTAGGACTAAATGGTTCTCCTAGTTCACAGCTATAGGCCTACCGTTTAAACTTCGGATCTACACATTAATTCACATCAATACGAAAATAGAAACACTTTGACATCTGCATGTAAGCATCCCAAGTAGGTTGTATACTACACACAGACATAAATAATTGTAATTATTTAAGATTAGATTGTTGCACCATGCAATATTTTTTTGCGGTGTCACTTAAGAACACGTTTGAAAATAAGAAGTCGAGTAAGAAAGTGAGGAAATGTGTAGGCTTAGATTTTGATGCAGTACAGACTAAACCACATGTTCCTTTCTCTGCTTTTACCTCATAGGCCTAATAAATAAATAAATAGCCTTCACTTAGCAAAGATAATGGCAAACTATTCTGGCAACGTCTCGTTTCATAACTGGATTTAATTTGTGTCCGCTTTCATCACATTATTATGACCATTAAATGTAGGCTATAGGCCTACTATTTTGCACGCTAAAATCTGATTCATCGGGTAAACACAATAAAGAATGGGAACGTAAGTTGGATTATGTATTCTAAGTTGTAATTCCTCTGTATGTCCTGTTAGTGACCTCAGTGAGAAGTACTGTTAAGGCGCTCTTAGCGATGCTTGAGAACTCTGGAGCACTCGTAGATCTACGAGTGTTATCATGACGCTCTTAAGCTACGATGGTTTTGGGAAACAGTCGGACTTTACGACGCTCTTAGGCTTAAGATGCTTTCGGGAAACTAGGCCCTGGTCTTTATCATTTTTCTGCATGGGTATCAGAGTGTTATTTGATGATATCACTTATGACCAAACAAGTACAAATAATGTTGTCATATACTGCTCTTTCTCTGTTGAAATGCGCTACTTCCATGTTAGTTGTTCCGCTCTTTCCTTCCGGAGGATGGTTTGTAGTGCTAGGTTTAATCAATCTATCAAATCATAGAGATATTGCTTATTACACATTGTTGAAGTGGATGTGCATATCTTTTTTTTTCTAATTTTCCCCTCCTAAAACATCTGGGGGGCTGTATGAAACCTCGTGGTGGGCCTGATCTGGCCCCCGGGCCTTATGTTTGACACCCCTGGTCTACTTATATTACTGTGTGCCTTTAGACTAGATGAAGATAGGGCTGGCTATGTGTGTGTGTGTGTGTGTGTGTGTGTGTGTGTGTGTGTGTGTGTGTTCGTCTCACCCTGGATGCCACTCAAGGTGAGGGTAAACTTTCCACATAGTTTTTTCTTTCCCTTGTCAATACTGCCCAGCCAGAAATAAGACAAAAAAGATAGACCTATATTGGGGTGTGTGTGTGTGTGTGTGTGTGTGTGTGTGTGAAAAGAGAGACCCATCTTGAGCAACTGAATTTTGGCCAAAACCACAAAAGCCATGGTGGCCATCTTTAAAGTCAGTTTGAAAGTCATCACACTCAAAATAAGTATCCTCCTTTTAGAACGATATAAGAAAGTGCTGGGTTCTTTTAAATGGATCAAAGACAGACCATGTCCATCCCAGACTGATCAAAGACAGACCATGTACATGTTGTTTTTTTTCTCCCAGTGTCTATGCTATACTATGCAAATTAATTTGATGACTGTTCTATACATTATGCATACATGCATTAAAAAAATAATAATTGAATTCATGAAAATTAAGATTTTGTGTTACCATACCACTTGAGATGTGTTTTTTATATTTTGTTATAGTCTTTTGATTGGGTAAATTAGATTTACTTCGGTGTACATTAACTTTGCACTTGCAATGTTTTAATATGTAATTGTATATAATCATGCATATGCTGCAGACATTTGAGTTGCAAGCCTTTGTCCAAAGGAAATCCAATCTGCATGAAACACAGGTGATCAATAACTCCGATAGTGCAGTTCACTCAAAGAGGACATCTTCCTTTTGTCAGCATATGACATTACTTCAGATCCATTTTGTATGAGAAGTCTTTTCCCAGTGCCAAAGTGAAACGATAGAAAGAATTAGATTGCAGAAAGAGAGAATGGGGGGGGGGATCAAATCATCTAATTGGCTTGTTTCTGTCAACGAGCACACAACAACATCGGAGTCTCTAAATCGCTTTCCTCAGCACTTGGCTTCCACATCAGACACTAGCAAGTAAGCAAAACCAATTTGAGCATAGCGCGCAGCACAGCCCAAATAAACTTCTCACTCTAGCATCTCCTCCCTGGCAGCCTTTCAAAGAAATAGATCACAGCCGCTTTCAATTTTGCCTTTGTCGAGCTGTTGCAAACGTGAGAGACATCCTGTATGCTACTGTTGATTAAAATATACCCTGTTTTCTAGCCTCTCGGGGTACCAGCTATCAGAATTACACGTCCCCCATGCAAAACGTTTGACCATGGTTCTCCGTCGGGGTTTTTTGAGTTAATAAACTCCATAAATAACCATTAATTTGTCATTTTATGCCTGCTCCCTGTTGTTTCCTATGGAGTTGTCCGAGCTGATGTCCGAGTCCCATTGAGGCGGGACTGTCATTGACTCATCAGCGTTCTAAGGGTGGCGCTTAGCAACAGGTCAATTTGAGTTAGGTACCCTAGAGTTAAGGTAATTTGTTTCATGTTCCATTTTATACATTTGGATTTTCATTAACTATCAAATTGCAATATGTCTCTTGGATCTTGCGATGGTATTCAGTCGTCAATCCTTTGGCTTTTATGTTCTTCTCAAACACACTCACTCTCTCTCTCTCTCTTTCTCTCTCTCTCTCTCTCTCTCTTGTTCTCTCTGGTTACAGCACCCGTAAAATAATCGGGTCCTCTTTCCCAAGGGGACCCGGGTCCTTTCCTAATCCCACCCCATCTCTCTCTCTCCCACTCGCTTCCTGTCACTCTTTCCACTGTCCTGTCAATTAGAATAATAAAAGCCCCAAATATATATATAAATATTATACTAATATAAATATAAAATATCATAATTTACTGTATACTTTATATAAAAGGCATAAAAGCATAAAAGTTACCAGCCTCCTGATCAACAGAATTTTTCAGTCTACAAAAATGCATTCTATCGCCTACCTTTTCTAAAATCCCTCAGGCAGGCTTTTGCCGCTATAATAAAAACTCTCTCCATCCCTCCCTCTCTCTCTCTCTCTCTCTTTCTCTCTCTCTCTCTCTTTCATGTTCCTTTGTGTCTGCAGCTAGGTCTTCCCTCTCTCTGCATGGTCTGACCTGTTGAGATGAGCTCTCAAGTTGTTTCTAAGATGAATAAATGTAGCAGGAAAATGCTGCATTTCTCTTCCATTTTCTGTCCGTCTCAGTAAAAATTTGTTCATTATTATTATTTTGTCATTCATATGCACTTGGTTTCCTGCATCTGAATGGGTCTGTCTGTGATGTTGGGGGAGCTGAGTTCTGTCTGAAAAACACCTGTTCACCTGTGCTCTCTCTCCCCCTCTCTCTCTCTCTCTCTCACCCTTACCTCATCCTTTGCTACCTGCGTCTTCATCTCTTTTTCATGTTCTTCCTCTCTTCATCCTTCTATTATTTTCCTACTTTTTCTTCTTTCTCTCTCTTCTACTTATCAACGTCTTTCTCTTCTTCCTCTTCCTGTGTTTTTCTACCTGTCTTCTTCTTCTCCTTCTATCTTTTCGTCTTCTCCTATCTTTTCTTCTCCTTCTATCTTTTCTTCTTCTCCTTCTATCTTTTCTTCTTCTCCTATCTTTTCTTCTTCTCCTTCTATCTTTTCTTCTTCTCCTTCTATCTTTTCTTCTTCTCCTTCTATCTTTTCTTCTTCTCCTATCTTTTCTTCTTCTCCTTCTATCTTTTCCTCTTCTCCTATCTTTTCTTCTCCTCCTTCTATCTTTTCTTCTTCTTCTCCTATCTTCTTCTTCTTCCTCCTCTTCCTCTTCTTCTTCTTCTTCTTCTTCTTCTGCTATCTTCTTCTTCTTCTTCTTCCTCATCTTCCTCTTCCTCCTCCCCCTCCATCAGGTCTGGTCAATGGATGGCTACTTCAAAGGCAGACGGGTTCTTGAGTACCGGACCATGGGCGACTTCGTCAAGGGACAGAACTTTGTGGTGCACGTGCTGCCGTATCCCTGGGCAGGTACTGTAACATCTGTGAGATTCACACCACTTTACTGACTAACGCTTAAATCGGTTAACCCAATCAGGAGCAATGCTGCATTAATCAAGAGAATTATTACTTACTTTTTCCCTGTGTGTGTGTGTGTGTGTGTGTGCGTATGTTTGTGTGTATAAATATGTGTTGTCTGTGTGGGCCTTTGTACATTTGTACAATTGTACATTGTACATTTGGATACAAAGCGTTTGCTAAATACCACTTATGTTACAATAGCCACAATCAGGTGTTCACGAAGCAGAACAGGTGTTCACGAGGCAGAGCTAGGTAGAGAGGAGACGAGGCTGAGAACACACCTGACCATGCTAACAGTGTGTAGGTGGCGGCCCAGATAGCAATGAAATGTACCTGACCCAGTTAGCAGCACCCCTGGGTGGACCGAGTTCAGTTCAGGTGAGCTCAGAGTTGCTGACTGAGTCTAAGATTGTTTGTAGTGAGTCTCGATGAGCTGACGTGAGCTAGCCTGAATGAACCCAGAGAAACCTGTTAGCAAACTTGAATTTGCTCTGCAGGTCTGTCTGGAAAGGATTCCATTGACACCCGTTTCCGAACTTCCCATTTTTTATGACTTTCAGGGGTGAAATTAGACTTAAATAGGTGCATTAAACGCTTACCGGATCATTTCAGAAGTGCAGCAAACTCATCCTTCTTGTAAATGAAGGTTTTAAAGGAACCATATGTAAGATTGTGGCCAAAACTGGTACTGCAATCACTTTCAAAATACTGAAGAGCGGTGTATCCCTCCCCTCCCCTGATTTCGAGGTTGCACACGCGGATGGCAAAACACTACTGACTTCGTGATTAGTAGATAGATGGAGGGTGGCGCATCAGTTCAAAACACAACATGACATGACATGACAAAACACAACATCAACAACAGTTGTGGGCTGCAGCTTCACTTTTTAAATGACAAATGGCTGGACTACTGTTGTCAGTGATATAAGTATTTGAAATGAACATGATTTCTTAATGTCTAGTGACATATCAGGGGCATTTTATGATTAATTGAAATATTTTTCTTACATACGGTTCCTTTAAATGCAGCTGTGTTACTCAATTCCAAAAAAAATACATGTCCATATTTATTTCAATCTGTCACCAACCATCAGCAAAGGCATTGGTTGTGTTGAATGCACACGGTTGTGATTGGATCCTGGGGGTTTTGGTAATTTGGAAACAGGCATAAATGGGATCCTTTCTAGACTCACTTGCAGAGCAAATTCAAATTTGCTAATAGGTTTGTCTGGGTTCACCTACACTGGCTAGAGGTGAGGACACTTTTAATTCGTGAAAGTACAATTATATCTTATTTGTAATACATATTTGTCATGTGTTAGTTGTATCTCATATGTAGAAAGATAAACAGGTATGTACAGGATAGTGTAGGAAATTCAGGAATAGAAAAGTATCATGTTATTTAACTCATATCAAGAGATACAGAATGGTCAGTTGAGCTCAGGTGTTCTGTGCACACTAGGTACAGTATGTGTAGGCTGACGCTGCAGCTAGACTCTCTGCAGGTGTCCTGATTCCCACATCGTTAATCCGTTCACACCCTCCATTCCTCGTCTCCTTGCCACAGCTATCAGAATGTAAATATAAATATAGCATACATATTCAAGGAAAGCAGCCCCCTCCATAAATCTGTAGCCAAGAGCAAAAAGAGGACCTGCCGCAAACCCAGTTATTGAATAAGGGAAAATATTCGAAAGACCAAGGATCATAATGTAAACAGAAGGCAAAGGGCATAGGAAGGCTGTCGTGTAATAGTGAAGGCATCTTTGAGCCTGGCATCTTTGACCCGCTGATGTCTGTACTGATTTCTACCTGATTTCATTAGGTTGTTAATTTAGCCTGAGTTAAACTTTTAGACTTTACTCTTTGCATAATTATATAATTTAAACGAGGGCCATTTGTCTTTCTCCAGCATTTTTCCTCTTTCCGTAGCTGGGTTTGCGGCAGGTCTTCTTGCTCTTGGCTGCAGATTTATGGAGGGTGCTGCCTCGCATGAATATTTATTCCATGCTATGTCTAACACTCTGATAGCTTCTGCAACTCTAGAGTTGGAATAGACTCAGACAAAAAACATTAGAATTCCAAATCAGCCAGACTGTGTCGGCCAATCAGGAATTGGCCAAGGACTCCAGGCCTTTTTATGCTGGTCAGTCGTTCAATTTAGTTAGTATAATTGGCAAGTTATCGTTATTTGAGCACAGAAAAAGCTCACTTTAAAGGGGCTTTTGCTTGAAATAATCTAGTGTGGCTGGATATGAGCCTGTGTGGTGGTGGTGTGTGCTACTCATGGTGAGGGATGTTGGTGAGTTACTTCTAGGGATTGTGTTCTCTTAACTGTTGGTGAGTTACTTCTAGGGATTAGGTTCTCTTAACTGTTCATAAATTACTTCTAGGGATTAGGTTTTCTTAACTGTTTATAAATTACTTCTCTTAACTGTTTATGAGTTACTGCTAGGGATTGTGTTCTCTTAACTGTTTATGAGTTACTTCTAAGGATTGTCTTCTCTTAACTGTTTATTGTGGCTTCTCAAGCTGTGTACAAGTTGGAACAACTGATGAGCAAAATGACTGTATTATCAAGGAGAAGCCCATTCTCAAAATACAAAGATTTTGGAAAGAAAACAGTTCAGTTGGTGGTGTCACAAAGTTATAGTTAGATATATTTTCCCATTTTACCTTTACTTCATCCTGTTTCTTCCTGTCTTGTTTCTATCTTCCTCTGTCTTTCTGTTTCTTTGTCTCACCCTCCTGCCTCTCTTTTCCTTCTATACTTCTGTCCCCATTTCTCTCTTTCTCTCTCTTTCTTGCCGTCTTTCTCCCCCTACTGTCTCTCATCCTTCATCTTTCTCCTACTCTCTTTCTTTCCTTCTTTCTGTCCCCTTGTATTACTTCTCCTCTTTCTATATTTGTTTCTTTTTCTCAATTCCATCTATCTCTCTCTCTCTATCTCTCTGTCTCTCTGTCTGTATTTCTTCTGCTCTCTATCTATCTCCCTCTCTCTATCCCTTTATCCCCTAGGGACGGGCCACGTGGTGTACAACGGCTCCCTCTACTACAACAAGCACCAGAGTAACGTGGTGGTGCAGTACCACCTCCGCCAGCGCCGCGTGCTCCTGCAGCGCAGCCTCGCCGAGGCCGGCTACAACAACACCTTCCCCTACTCCTGGGGTGGCTGGTCCGACATCGACCTCATGGCCGACGAGACCGGCCTGTGGGCAGCCCATTCCAGCCTGTCGCGCGGCGGCAGCCTCACCCTGAGCCGCCTGGACCCGGGGACGCTGGAGGTTCTGCGCTCCTGGGACACGGGCTTCCCGAAGCGGAGCGCCGGAGAGGCGTTCCTGATCTGCGGCACGCTCTACGTGACCAACTCGCACCTGGCCGGCGCCAAGGTGCACTTCGCCTACCACACGTCCACGGGGAGCTACGAGTACGCCGACGTGGCGTTCCACAACCAGTACGCGCACCTGAGCATGCTGGACTACAACCCGCGCGAGCGAGCGCTCTACGCATGGAACAACGGCCACCAGGTGCTCTACAACGTCACGCTCTTCCACGTGGTGCACGGCGGAGGAGGCGGGGGAGGGGGGCCCGGGGAGGCGTAGATGGAGATGAGTGGATGTGGGGCTGAGGGCGGGGGTGGGAAATAAGATGGAGATGAGTGGATGTGGGGCTGAGGGCGGGGTGGGGCGTGAGATGGAGATGAGTGGGATGTGGGGGGGGGGGGGGGGGGTGTAGATGGAGAGGGGAGGACGGGGGGGGGTGGAGAAAGGTCCAAAGTTGGACAATGGGTGGGATGACCGGGGGTAACTGATTTAGAAATACCATCTCCTCTCTTCCGTATGAACTGGTACAGCCACCATAATGGCTGGATAGGGGCCTGGTTTTCTCTGAGGTGTGATTGGGGTTGTAGTTTGGGTTGTGATGAAAGTGGGCAAGTGTCATGAGGCTGAGGTGTGTGTGGGAGGGGAGGGGGGGGGGTCCAACCGTAATCTATCCAATGAATTGTTTGAGGAATACAATGGACTGAGATGTCACGCTAGTTTAATATTGTTGTGGTAAGACTGCAGCATGTCACTCCAGATCCAGGATCTGTGGAATATAAGGGGAGTGCCAGATGGATTCAGATTTCTTTCCCAATGTGTTCTTCAAGTGAATCCAGACTGAGCTCCAGATTTGGTCCAAAATCAACAGAGACACTGATGCCACAGGCTGGTGAGGAAGTTGGGATTACCTTCTTTTGGGGTTGAGGTGGATGGTGGATTAGGGTCTATGAAATTAGGTCTATGAAATTTGGGGCAGCCGCATCATGACCCCAGAGATCCCTACCCCTTTGGGGCAGGTTAGGAGAAAGAGCCTTGGAGAAAGAGGTCAGAAAGAGCTTTTGTATCTAAATCCATGTCAAATCCTGTAGTACCAGATTTTGCCCACCAGGTGCTCCACAACATCAGCCCCTTCCTCTACTTTGTCTGCTGTTGTTGGGTAGTTGTGGGCAGGAATGTTGGAGTGAAGGAGGTAGAGGAAGGTGGGGTTAGGGATTGATCATTTAAAGTTCAGTTTGGTTTGGGGTGGATACATCGAAGATTCAGAAGTCCAGTGCTGATGGATTACTGTGGATCTGTGGAAAATGAGAAACATGTGGACATGTGTTCAGATTTAGAACTCAGACTTCATTCGCTGGGTTGTTAGGGCAGCACAATATCCATTTGCTGGGTTGTTGGGGCTGCACAATAGTTTCAGGTTCACTCAGTATTCCTCATGGCAGAACCCAGATAGTGGAAGAGTCTAGATTTGGGTCAGACTTGGGCAAGGTCCAGGGTTCGCGATATCGCCGATCCAAGATGGAAGCATCTGAAGCAACACACTGGATACACATTGTGGGAGGCTAGGGGCTAAGAAACTGTTGGACAAACTGGACAGTGAAAAGGGGAGGCTGAAAAGACTGTATATGTTCAAGCCTACCTGAATCAGGTTGACTGTTCCGCTCCCTGGAGTGGAAAAGCAAGATGAGTCATCTAAAGAACCGACAGCACACAGCTGTGAACACTAATAAATAGGTATACAAATGGGACACTCCTCAAGAGAACGTCATAAACTTCAAATGATGTTGGTGGTGTTGGATGGTGTGTGTGCGTGTGTGGTGGTGGGGGGGGTTGGGTAGGGGGGGGGGGGTTCTGTCTACTGCATACGTGAAACCTGTATGGTGGACTTTTCATGTTGGACATGTTTGAATCATCAATTCACTGGACATAATCACTTAGCACTGTGCACTCTTGGTTAGGGGAACAGGGTGAGGGTGGGAGTCATGGGTCATGCGATGAGTTGGATTGGTGTAAGGTGCTGACAGGAGAAAAGGATTTCTATTGCAGCTACTACATGGACCAAGCCCACATCCAAACACTTTATTGGACAGTTTCCCACATGTGAATTAAACCTATTCCTACACAAAAAGCTTTTTTCAATGGAGATTTCCACTGAAGTTTTCTCTTAAAGTGGGGGCTAAAACGGGGATCCCATCGATCAGCGACAATTAGCATTTTTTTCTATTGTTTGCTATGGTTCGGTCCAGTCCAGCACTAGCATTGAATTTGGTTAAACTTTGTAAAACATAACACTCGGCTCATCAATGTCATCTTGATGTGTCCTAGGAACAATTCAGGTATTTCGACCAATAAAAAAAACTATTATAGGGGTGGGACATTTCTTTCCATTGCAAATAAATTAGCACTTAACATTATTTAGTAACCAGATATAACTTTGTATGAATTAATCAGTCTGAGTGTTGCATGCCACTACCACTTCAGCATTACATTATCATCCCCACATAAGATTAACCCTTAAAGATGTGGGTTTTTGAACATTCTAACATAAGATTCCGTTCCGCAACAATTAGTGGTGTGAATCTCTCATGTAAAAGACGATACGATTCGCATCTAGATACATGGGCACGATTAGAATTCGAAGAAAAGATACATGTTCATAAAAAACGATTCAGTACAATTTGATGCGATGCGATTCGATGCAATTCGATGCAGTTCAAGAATGGAAAGCATTCTGAAAGATTTTTTATCATTTGCTCAAGGTGCACATTAATTTTATATTATCAGTTATCATGGTCATGGTTGTCAATTAGGCAAAAAAATGTGTGAATATGATTATCTAAACTGAGGTTTGTTTCATATACTGTATTGAAATGAAAAAATAATAGTCTACAGTACATTTCAGTCAAACACAGCAGCCAAATACAACATTTTTTTTAATAGACTTTATAGATTTTATATCTGATTGTTTTCATGGAGCTGTAGCCTCGTTGAGGTAAGACAACACCGAAATAAAATAAAACAGTGCTTAAGACACTCTTGGCCTTTTCTCATATAGCCTACAAGAATAAAATAGGCCTACATATCAATGAACTCTCTGGGTTTATTTTGTTCCAACGGTAGACCTAATGCAGAAACCTATAATGCCACAAGTCTGAGTGAATATGAACAAAATAATTGGCTAATAATGTGTGCATCGTTTTAGCAAGGGCCAAATTATTATTTAACATTAAGGAAATCCCTTCATCAAACGTAAGGCTATACTCTACAGACTATCGTTGCTGTTTAGTGTTTAATTTAGCTGGATTTTGAAAACAAAAGAGTAAAACTGTAAAACAAACGAACCGAAAAGCGAAGTTGTCACGCGCTTAAGTTGCAGTAGATGTATGGGTAATGAGGTCATTTGACAACTTTGGGCAATGAATGTAGCCAAAAACGAACTGCATTACCCACAATTCCGTGCCATGTATAGTTTCAAAACCGGATCGTGGGATGAACGCTGCTTGGAACGTAAATGAGAGTCTGAGCGAAAGCAGAAAAGGTTGTGAACCGATTCGTAATAAGTAAATCGATATAACGACCGGTTCATTTCAGTTTTATTCCGATGCGGGACTTCACGTATCGATATAGCCGTATCTTACACGTTAAAAACGGATACCGATACGTATCGGTTAATCTTTACACCCCTAGCAACAATTCAAGGTTCTAAAATTCTATGTTGAATTCAATGAACCCAGATATTCTTTAGAATGTTCATTTTCCACCATTCCCGTCACACCGGTGTGATGGTACACCTTTAAGGGCTAGTCTTACTCCGTGTACAGACAACTGGCCCCATATGTTTCATAATTACCATACATTAACTTAGATTTATTAACTTTTTATTTGAGAACTCAAAGGCCGAGCAAATCCTTCAAGAATGAAAACAGCTTTAACCTGTTGAGGAGTGAATTATTTTCCTGGTTCCTTCTAGAATTCTACGCAAACAATCTATAGTTTCAGTGTTCCTTATACAGTCTATGGGGAAAATCTCTTAGGGTAATTGTAACATCATAATGTGGAACTCTCGCAAACATTCTGATCACATATTTGTGACCGAACTCCTCAACAGGTTAAGAAATATAACAGCTATTTATAGGTGTGGTAGTGGTTAGGGAATTGGGTGTTCTACCAGAAACCAGAAAGTGATTGGTTTGATTCCCAGCTGCTACTGTGGTAACACTTAGCCCAGAGTTGCATCAGGGTGAGATGGAGAGCAAACTTCTTCAAGCTAAACTGCTGCAGCTCAAACCACCAAAAGAACTGACACGCTGATGACACGATAAAGGGCAGTGTAGTACTTCTTTGGATAAAACTGTCTGTTAAATGAACAAATGTGGAAATGATGGCAAGATGCAACCAGGGAGGGAATAAGAGGGGTGGGAAGCAGAGGGGTAACAGAGCAAAGGGGTAAAAAATGAATTGAACAGGAAAGTGCTCAGTACTGATGAAAATCATCACTCAAACAAACGAGAACCCATAAAAGAAATTACGGTGTTATTCTTTCTGACGGGAGAAGGAGGGTAACAGGATGGAAGTTGGAGGGCGGGGCTTCCTTCCTCTGCTGAGCCACCGCATACCGGAGTGCACACCACACACACACACCGAGAGAAATCAAATTAACACATCAAAGGGTGAGGCGGGTACTCCAGAGACAGAGGGGAAGAGGAGACCAGGAGAGATAGAAAGATGAGAGGTAGAGGGAGAGAATCCGTCAGGGAGCGAGAGAGAGAGAGAGACAGTGAGATTAGAGGTAGAGAGAGAGAGAGCGTCCATCAGGGAGAAGAGAGGGGAAGTAGTGAGAGGTCGAGAGTTTGTCAGGAAAAGGAGGAGAGAGAGAAAGAGATGAGAGGGAAAGAGAGACAGAGCCAGTGTGGAAGAGAGGGAAAAGGAACACTAGATAGACTATGAACGTTTCTGTAAGAGACAGAGAGAGGGCATCAGAGCAAGCAAGCAAGAAAGAAAGAAATGCAACTTTCTCTGCATCAGTGCTTCATCTGTTTTTAACCTCAGACCAAGCAGGAGGCTTTTTCTTGAGCTCCGCAGAGGGGCCACAAACATTTTTTATAAATGAAAAAGAACTTTCATCTTCTCCCCATAGAAGGACCCTTAATGTTCCTCCCGGAACCCTGTCATGATGGAGCTTTTGCCAGAGCCCATTTGGAACTGGTTTCGGCTTGGCTCCGAGATCTATAGCTGCATTCATCTCGAAATAACCCTCTTCAGGAAGACAGAGAATTTCATCCTGAGGGATTTTTTTGTGTGCTGAGTTTGCAACTGGATCAAGACTGTATCTGGCGATTACTAAGATAAAAAGTGTGTGTGTGTGTGTGGAGGGGTAGGGGGTCAAAATCTAAAAGACAAGAAGGTCAAAGACTGCTGTTTACATTACTAGAAAAAAAGCTTTGAAGTAGGCTTCAAGTTGGTGTCCACAGGCAAAAGATTGTTGATGTTTATTATGCTTCTCCAGTTGATGCCTTTTAATGCAGTAATGGACATTTGCATTTGAGTCTTTAAAGTTTGTTTGCCCCAACGTGCCATTTTGACCCAACATTTGCCACTTTCATTCACCATGTGGGCTCCAGCAGGGGTAGCATGTGACCACCACATTGCAGTGACATAGACAAAGTGGAAAACAGGGTGATTTTGTTCCTTTCTGTGCTATGTCCATGTAGTAGCTAGCAAGTGGGTGCTGTCTCATCTTAGAATTGCACACTCCTGCACACTCAACAGAGTGGTCGGCCAGCAGAACGAGGGGTCACGGGCAGGTGCAAATGTTGTGGGAGGGTACTCGGTGGCAAGACCTCTACGCATTTGTATGACGTGCGGTGTAATTCGAGTGTGTGTTTTGAAGACTCTGTCCACCGGGGGAACAGCTAGACACTGTAACACAATGAATGTCTGTCTGCATTGTGAGATTGTGTCACACATCGCCTGACTGACAAGGTTGCTTGGGCATTTCGTATCTGTTTGGGATGGGGTTGGGGGGGTGTAGGGAGGGAGATGTATTTTATTTTTGAATTTTGCTTATTTAACTGTTTAACATTTATTTATTTGCTGAGGTTGTTTACATATTGATGAGTGGTACGTAGGCATGGTTGTGTTTTTTTTAATGTTGTTTTGTTTGGCTCTGATCTGTGACAAGAGATGAATAAATCTATGACATTGTTACGCCTTGATGGAAGGATATGGTGTTTGTTTGTTTGTTTGTATCCGTGCCATTGCCGTTTCCGTGGCGGCTAATGCCTCAAAAGACAGGGGTGGGAAAATGGATAGAGAGAAAAATAAAAAGAGAGATCAGAATACCAGGAATGCACAATAGAGAAGGACAAAGGGAGTGAGTAAAATGATATGACAGAGGGAGAGAAAGAAGGGAGAGACAACATTAATCAAGTGTGGAAGATGGAGGGATGATGGTAATGTGGATGAGAGCATAAAGGTAAAAAAAAAGAAAACAATTAAAAACAGGTGGGAGTCGTAATCTCACCAAAGGTGACAGAGGATGGTGTCTCTCTTTCTCTCCCTCTCTTTTTTATTTTTAAAAGTAAAGGGTTGAAGAGAGATGAGAGAGGAAGAGAAAGAGGGGCTGCATTCACTAATAGGTTATTTGTCAGAGCAGCGTACCACACCAACCCCTCCCTCCCCTCCCCTTTCTTTCTCTCCCTCTCTGTTAGAGAGGGTAGCAGTGGGGTTCCATAATGCTGAGGTACAATGAATGTGACCGCAACCCGCTCACAATCAAGCATGGGATATTAAAGACACAGCAGTGGGGTTAAATGTGTTTTCATAAAACACTGGGGAGTGTGTTTGTGTGTGTGTGTGTGAGAGAGAGAGAGAGAGAGATAAAGGGTGAGTTAGCATGTGAGTGCATGTATGGGTGTGTGTGTGGATAATGGTAGTAGTAAATGTACTACATTTAAATGGAAGTTTTTTGGATTCAGTGGGCCAAAAGTGCTTTGCACTGAAAGCCTCTTTCTAGTGTGTGTATGTGTTTGTCCCAAAAGTGTCTTACCCCTGCTTCATTTCACAAAATAATCACCATGGAAACACTTTTAGAAAAAGGGGGAAAAAAACATAAAACTCTCTTCCATTTCTCTCCCATCTCACTCAACACTCAATGTGCAGTGGTCTCATTTTTTTCCAGGGCTGTATATACCCCTGGCAAATATTGATTTAATGCTGATCTTATCTTTATCAATATGTTTGTTGTTTGTTACTGTAAATGACACTGTCATATGCAATATGCATTGTTAGTGTATTTATTTAGCCTTTTCCTCAGATTACATGTATAACCAAATTATAATTTTGTTCTGCTCTTTCAATGGGTTGTCTCTGTTAATTTTTACCATTAACCCTTAGAACCCTAAGCTGTTTTTAGGGCATTTTCACTACCTTTATTCATAAGGATTTATTCTGGTCATTGTAAGTGCCACACACACATATTATATATTGTTTTTTTCAGCAGAGCCTAGGCTATCCAGATCATTGATCACTGATCATTCATGTATTAGTACTAGCATTGATTTTATTTTGATTTTTAAAGAATTAAAATATAAAAATCATATTATAAAAATTCTTAGATTTTGACCTGTATCTCACCACAGCAAGCTCATAGCTCTACATGCATTTCATGTGTGTGTAGGGCAGACTGTCCTGAAACGGGAAATATAATTGCCATGTTAGAGGGATACTCTGGGGCTGAGCAATTTACAGAAATATGTGGTGTGTGATTTACGGAAATAAATGCCATTTTTTATTTAGCGATGAAAAATGACCATTCTGCGCTCCATATCTGTGACACTAACTGATCTGACCTGACTTGACCCAAGTTTGCCTGTTAGCATGTGTGACTATGGTGTATGCACTCATGATGATTCTCAACTTTTTACTGCATTGCCATGAACAAAGTAAAGGCAAAAAAGGTGTTTCTCTGTTGAACAAATTGGGATGCAATGTGAGCTTTGAATTGGATGCCATGCAGGAATTTGCTAGGATCTCAAAACCGGATTATGAACATGTTTTGCCATAGAGAAACACACGATAGCGTTGGATTATAAACATGCTTTGCCACAAAAACAGACAAAAACGTGGGGTAAGTTGAGCTATATGAAGTTATTATTTTGCTGTCACTTCGTCTGTTTTATAACCCAGAAGGATGTATTTGGCATCAAATGATAGCTCTGTGTCTCCTCTTTCATCTAACATACGTGGCATATATATCCGATTACGGGTCCGCGAGTAATTCCTCCGAGAGTAATGGGTGTGCAGCGTTGGTTTGTGTACATGACGTTAATATTTTGCAATCACTTCGTCTGTTTTTAGAAGCCAGACATATCTATATCCATGGTACCAATGGATAGCCCTGTTCCTCCTCTTTCATCTGATATGCTTGCCATATCTATGCGATCACGGGTTCGCGAGTAATTCAAACGAGAGTAATGGGTGCGCAGGTGAACGCCGAGAAGTATAGACTTTAAATATGATGCAATTTTATTTAATTTCATGATTTTTTTTAATTTTCATACTTGATCGTACAGACAAGTGCGTAGTCTCTTTGGAAAGCCCCACGTCTTCTCTGTCATAAAATAAAGGTTTTATATCATTGCGATGAACAGTCGCGGAGCAATGTAACAGAGAAGAAAGGGTGTGTTTTTTGACGCACTTTGCGTCAATCGGGTTCTAAGAGTTAACAGTTGCGGAGATAATTCAAGCAGTTTAGCACCATGGATTTCGTTTTCTAGTTTGTGCTCACTTTTCTTTGAAAAGAAGTCAGTTACCAATTGTTTCCCCTCATTTTGTTTTCTCTCCTTCTCCTGTCTTTACTTTCTTTTTTGGGAGCCTGATTTGCCTTTCTTTGAGAAAGATTTCTACAGCAGAAGTTTGTGCTCCACCAGGTGCTCAACATAAACAAAATTTGTGCAGATGGACTAAACCATTTGGGGCAATAGCAAGGGATGGGTGAGAATCTAGTCTTTTTTTGTATACAAAATGCAGTCAGTCAATCAACCAACTTATTCAGCCAATACACTAACTTTACATTTCATCTGACATGCATTATGAAATTTAATTATGTAATGAAAATATCCAGGTAAAACAAAATATATTCCAGACTTTTCAAGGGCCCGCTCTCCCATTGGGCCCCTATAATCAGTAGTGGTTATACCCCTAGTTTGACGCCCCTGGCCTTGGCCATGAAACACCGCCAATGGACTACTGAAGACTGAAAGAAAGACTGATGAATCAAAATCTTTGAAATCTTTTTTTTCATCAGTCTTTGGCTCATCATGCAGGATTTTTGTACGCCGTAGAGTAGGCGAATGGGTGATGTCAACTGTCAAACATGGAGGAGGAAGTGATGTTCCGGGGCTGTTTTGCTGGATCCAGGGTCGGTGACTTGTACAGAGTGACAGGCACCCTGAACCAAAACGGCTACCACAGCATTCTGCAGCGCCATGCAGTACCCTCTGGTATACGCCTGGTTGGTCAGGGGTTCATCCTACAGCAACATAATGACCCAAAACCTAACACCAAGCTATGGCAGCTATGCTATGCTACCTTAGGGAAAAATAACAATATTGTAAGCTTGAAAACATGGAGTGGTCAGCACAGTCTCCAGACTTCTAAAACTTTTGACCGGTAGTGTTTGTGTGTGTATATATATATTATATGTGTGTGTGTGTGTGTGTGTGTATATATATATATATATATATATATATATATATATATATATATATATATATATATATATTAGGGCTGTCAATCGATTAAAAAAAATAATCTACTCTGATTAATTTTACAGTCTAATTTTTACTGACTAGAACGGCTCGGGGTCAAAGGTCATACGGAATCGATTAATCTGCACTATTTTTTTTAATCAGTTATTTTTTCTCAAATTAATTAATCGAAATTAATCAGTTATTTTGACAGCCCTAATATATATTTATATTGGGGCTGGACCCCCCGAAAGGAGGGTAGGGCAGACACAGTTTTCTGTAATTATCTCGAAAACCGTAGGGTTTAGGAGGACCTTTTTTTTTTGTATGTTGATCTCAAGGGGCCATGTCAACCCATTCCATAACCACTCATTTCATGTATAGCGCCACCTAGTTAAACACGAAAAAGTAAAAATGAGGTGTTGTAATTGAAGGTATGTGTGACCTAACATAGTCAAAACTGCACGAAATTAAAAGTGTAGGATCATTATGACACCCTCCGAATGCATGCCAAGTTTTGTGTACTTTCATTCATGGGGGGCCTTACAATAAAATAATTTATGTGTACATTTAGTGATGTACACCAACAAGGATTCCCGGGACACTGAAAGACCGGGGTACACAAAACTTGGTGGGCATGTACCCCCACATGGATAGCATGGAACCGTCATTTTTCGTTTTGATCTGTAGCCCCCCTGCTGGACTGGACCCCCCGAAAGGAAGGTAGGGCAGACACAGTTCTCTTTGAATATCTTGAGAACTGTAGGGCCTAGGATGACCATTTTTTTCCGTATGTTTGCCTCCAGGGGTCATGTTAACCCATTTCATGTGCACACATGTGCACAAACAGATACACACACACACACACATACATTCACAGTAATCATACATATGACACATACTCACACAGTAGACATATGTACGCTTGCATGCACAGGCACATACGCAGGCACACACACAAGCACGACACACACACACACACACACACACACACACACACTCACACACATAACATAAACATAACACAAACAATCAAGAATTTCTCAGAATTATGAACAGGCAAGATGGAGGTGGGGTTGTATAAAATGAATTTTACATGTGAAATCTATGAACTAATCATGTTTTGGTACTTGTTGTCTAGCAGATACCAGTGAGAATTGAGTGTGGATAATGCAATTTAGTGAGACAGTTAGAATCATATAGGCCTTTCAGCGTGATTTCTTTTTGTGGAAAAAATGTGCTGGACTGGGCGGCAGTCATATTTTGTACCGCTCTGCGGTACATCTAGTTTTAGATTTTTTTACCAATAGCTTATCTAAAAGTAAAAAGATAAGTAATATAGAGCTAAAGCTAAGCTAACACAAAAGAGAAAGCAGTTCCATGCGCGGATCTACGGGGTGGCAAAGGGTGGCAACTGCCACCCCTGGGACACAGTCTTGCCACCCCTGTTGCCACCCCATTTATAAATCAGATAATATTTTTTTAAGTATATTTTATTTTCATACATGTTGGACTGTGAGAAGGTGTGAAACCCGCACCAAACTCCTCTCAAACAGAAATCGCCGATTTAGAATCCCCCGCCCCCTCACAATGGTTTCACCCATCACCATCAGCGCAGTGACCCCCGCGAAATTTCACCATTGGCAGCAGATTGCACAGTGCATGCAACTTGTCAACTGTCATAGGCAACTATGGTAAGTTTGACCACCAAGTCGAAAAAGTCCATAATCAGACCCATAGTCAGTCCATCTAATGCAATTTAAATTTTGCAATTTAATCCATCTAACTGATGGACTGACTATGGGTCTGATTATGGACTTTTTCCCCATAGTCAGTCCATCAGTTAACCCGGCAACAACCTCACTGTTAGTCTATGTCATTTACATCCGCAAGACTTTGTCTCATCGAATTTTTTGATTGCGTAGCTTAACGTTTAACGTTTAAAGTCTATTTGTGTGTGTCGCTAGTTTATAACATTTGATTGTAGCCTAAATACTGCTGTCAATGTCAATAATTCAACACGGGTTCTCAAAATTGTCATGCATCCACTTTCCCAGCATCTATGACTATCCAAATTTGGTCGACATGTCAAATCAAACTAGAATATCTAATCGGTGTCAAGCTGGTGGCGGTTGCGTTTTTTTACCCTTTCTTTTCATATATAGTGTGAATCAATCTACACAAGTAAAAGTTACATGACTGAAATTCTACTCAATCACAATAAGTAAAAGTAGCCTACTATTTTTAAACAAACCCTACTCAGAGTAGGCTACTAGACTAGAAAGCACATCACATATGAAGCGTGCATGAGATGTAATTGCTTAGATTCCAGTTAAATCTTCCAGTTTCATTGGGTGATAGATTTCAATCATTTGCTGGTAGATGAACCAACAAGCTGAGGCCAGCACAGGAGTTTGTGTCCTCAAGAAATTAACATGTTGCTTGTTCACTTTCGTGTTTGAGGTCGCTTTTAATAGGATATTTATAAAGGTACTTTAATACAGTATACATGTACTTCCTTATTCACCACTTTGTGAGTGAGTGAGTAGCCTAAATTGTGAATGGCAAAATATAACATTTGGCACTAAAAATCAGGGACTGAGGGGGACTGATTTCCATTTAGGTTCGTTCTGAGCAAAAACATTATTTGATATCATAATATTATAATATCTATATAATATTAGGTCTTAAAAATAATAGCCCAACTTAAAGGCACAGAAAATGTCCTTGCTTTAAGCCTTGCAATAGCCTAACCTATGTATGGTGCTACCAACTGCATGACCTATAAATATAGATATAAAAATATATAGATATATAATATCTATATATCTAATATATAATATATAGATATAAATAAAAAAATATATAAATATTTGCCTAGTGTCTCTGGTATCTTATTTCACAAATTGTTTCAATAATTTAGACTACATACTTGGAAAAGGCAGTTAGATAGTGTTGGATATTAATATTCTTTTTTTTATCTACCGATGGCTTATTTTGTATGACTAAATTTGTCCATATTCCCTCAAAACTCACTAGAAGACATCATTTGAGGGGTCATTCATTTTTAAAAAATACCCCAAATCATCAGAATCTTGTTTCAATCCATATAACCTAAATCTATTTATGGCTTATTTTATAAATGTATCCATATTCCCTCAAAACTAACTAGAAGAAATCATTTGAGGGGTCATTTTTTAAAAGAATTCTCTGGGGGAACATACCTCCAAACCCCCCTAGAATTGCTTTTTGACACTGTATAATTTAAGTACAGACTACACAGACTGTATAGTGATTACACAGAGAAAGAAATTCACATATTAAGACCCACATCATCCAAAACGCCAGCTACATCTCCGATTTGCCTCCCACCTCATGTAATGTAATGTAGAGAACAAAAACATATTCAATGAAACCGTGAGAATTAAGTTTTGAATAATGTCCATGGCCCCCCTCCTGGAACCCCACCCCTTCGCCACCCCAGGAAAAAATCTCTAGATCCGCCCCTGAGCAGTTCAAGGGAGGAGGGTGCATTTATGAGCCATTTTGTATAGATTTGGACAAAAGGCAGTCAGAGCTTAGTGTAGCAAGAGACTGCAGGAGAGATGGAGCCATTGATTTGAGTAGAGCGAGGGAGAGAGACAGAGAAAGAGATGAGATAGAACTGAGACGAGACATAAGAAGATGGTTACACAGAGTGAAGAGAGAGAGATAGAGGTCTTAACTGTCTCTTAACTTTTATGTCTTACTTAATTTACAGTTCTGTTAAACATTTATTTTATTTATATTTTTGTGTACATGTAATTGAGCTTTGGCAATAATGTTATTGAAACGTTCATGCCAATAAAGCTTTCTTGAATTTAATTGAATTGAATTGAATAGAGGTAGAGAGAGACCAAGAAAGAGAGAGTTAAGAGAGATAGAGAAAAAGAGAGAGAGATGGGAACAGAGCTGAGATGAGACATAAAAAGATGGGTACACAGAGTGAAGAGAGAGAGAGAGAATATGGATCAGGGTGGAAATTGAGAAGACACAGCTGAGATGAATAACACCCTTAGGCTTCGTGTGTGTCTGTCTGTCTCACTTGCTCCCTCTCATTGCCAACACACACACAGAGAGACACAGCACCACACAAACATTCAAATCCACAGTTATTCTCACACTCTCACACTGCATACACATGCACACACACACACACACACACACATTCACATTCAAATCCACAGTTATTCTCACACTCTCACACTGCATACACATGCAGACACACACACACGCACACACAGAGACAAACATGCACACACAAACACACACACCCACACACATTCAAATCCACAGTTATTCTCACACTGCATACACATGCGCACACACACACACACACCGCTTGCAGGCAATTAAAACAAGGACAAAGGCAGAGGTGACTCTTTCTCTCTCTCTCTCTCTCTCTCTTTCTCTCTCTCTTTCTCTGCTGTCATTGCTGTTGTTCAACTGACAGCTCTCTTTATCTTGTTTGATCTCCTTGTGACGACTAAGACGGACCAGGACCACCATTCCTACTGTCTAGACCCCACACTGTTCTCAACTCATATTCAGGACTATTTCCCTTTCAGCACAGCTTGCTCAAATGTAACAGTTTAACTCATTTTTTCACAGTAACTGGGTTATACTTATCAAGTTAATGTTTAAAGAAATGTCACAATAACTTTATTTTAATTACAGTTGTAATAATAAAGGCTGACCTTGTAGTGTCTTCAGTTTATCGAACTATGTCTGTTCACTGTCAACAAAATATAGAATCTATAACTGTTTGCTTGCACACACAGAAGAGAAATCATCACAATACGTCAGAGAGGGTTCAAGCAGAGCGAGAGGGGCAAACGTTCGACAATTTCCATGTTCAATTATTGCAAGGGGGAGGGGGGGAAATCCCCCTTTATGCAGACCAGAGTAAGCCCTTGCTGCACTAATGTCAATGGAGACTTGTGGAATTTTACCAATAAATTGATCATTTTGTCTTTCTGGATTTGTTGAGGGTTATAATCTGAAAGTGTTTGTGATCATTTCAAGCCTAATAGTGTAATTTTTTAGTGTTCGGATTTGTAATAAAATAACTTAATATTAGACCATGCTGCTGCCAGTTACTGTCTGGTTGTTAGCATGCTAGCTAGCCTCTTAGCTAAGGTAACATTTTAAACGGAGAAGTGTAATTTCTTTAAAATGAAAACTAGCTGAATAACATTACTGACATTAGTTAAAGTGGATAGTTTATACTCAAGTGAATTTGCAACAGTATATTAAGTTTAAGTGAAGTCCTTCAACTACTAGTCACTTGTTAGCGCATAGCTGTATTGCCATAGCTACTCCCATCCACTTGTATAGCGTTTTAAGCTAGCTAGCTCGGTTCACATGACTAATTAAATTATTCATACCATGTCCTAAAGAATGATTAATTTGTATCATACATGATTATAGACAATAATACTGTGAACACAATTATGTTTATCTGTTCTTATTGCTTATTAAGAGAGAAAGTTTATTTAGTGATGTAAGGTGACACTCCCACTTATGCAGACCGGAACTGTCCCGTTTTGCTCCCATAGTAACGAATTACATTGCTCTATCTTGCTAGTAATCAAGGATCTTTGAATATGTGCTTGCTGAGAATGAAGAGAAACCACCAAGTAAAGTGTAACCAAATAAACTTTATTGCTCTCTGACAAGCCAACAAGAGAAGCCATCACAATACCTGCTTTCTGACAATGCAGAGAAACCATCACCAGTGGTGGAGGAAGTAGGCCTACTGAACCTCAGTACTTAAGTAAAAGTACAAATACACAGAGAAATATTTACTTTAGTAAAAGTAAAAGTACCACAATGACAACCGTACTTAAGTAAAAGTAAAAAGTACCTGCTTTTAAATGTACTTTAAGTATTAAAAGTAAAAGTATTTGCATAATGATTTATTCTCTTAATATCTATATTCTAAAAGGAAAAAATCAGTATGGGCTGTGGCATTTTAATTAAGCTAGTTTTAGGTTATACCTCGACTAGATAGTTTTAAGTTAATGCAATTGTGCTTACCATCTGTGGCCCAGTTTACATTCTGACCTACAATTCTAGAGACTGTAATTTGGTTATCTACTATAGTGATCTGCTGAGTAATATCATTCAGCAAAACACGAGAGCCTGAAGTTTAACGGGGTAGACAAGGGAAACGCCGGGTGGATCAGAATGCCAATTATGCTGATTAAACAGAAAAGTTGCTGAGAAAGGTGTCTTTATGATTAAGTTCAGTTTCACTTGCGCAGACGCGATAGACATTGAATGAGCGCTCACGTTACTACCCCCAATTGTAGGCTATGCATCTTTATTTAATCACACACAATTAAGGAATATTTCCTAATCTGGAAAATGTTACGTTTTTCCCGCCACCGGTTCATTAATAGTCTACCATTCATTTGTGCATAAAATGATCAGACGTGTGACAGAAGCATGGGCATAGCCTGTAACTTCGCTGATCCGCGGATAGCAATCTCATCGGAGAGGAGGTCCTAACGCTGCAGATAACAGACAGAGAAAGGCACAGAACACAGTTGCATGTACAGTGTAGCCATGGGTCTGGTGAATATAGCCTACCGAATGCAGATGGCTACAAGCTCACGCTTTGCCTGGTCTAGACTAGAAGCTTATGTTTCTAAGAATGCACGTAGCGCTCCAGAATCTTTAGCAACCCCCCGGTAAAACAAACGTGTTTGTCGGAGAGAAAAAAAAAACTGATCATAAAATGTATCGTAAAAAGGAACGATGGTGTTGTAGAAATGTAGCGGAGTAAAAGTACAGATAATTGCTGTAAAATGTAACGAAGTAAAAGTCAAAAGTATGCACTATAAATTTTACTTAAGTAAAGTACAAATACGTGGAAAATTTACTTAAGTACAGTAACGAAGTATTTGTACTTCGTTACATTCCACCACTGACCATCACTATATCTACTCACTGACAAGCCAACAAAGAGAGGTCGTCACTCTGTTCACAACAACGTAAACAAACCTTTATTATGTCTGATCATCTGGTAATTCAACAAAAAAGAAACCATCACTATGTCTGCTCACTGGCATCTCAGTGTGTGACCTTTTTGTGCTGGCAAAGAGATCAGTAGTTGCAGTAACCAACTGTAAAACAAGAGTGAGATTACAGTAAACTGCTGGGAGTAGGCGATAAAGGGGAGTGAATAAATGAATATTGAATATGTAATAGTAGAGCCTGATATAATTTTTAATAAATGTTGAATATGTAATAGTAGAGTATGATATAATTTTTACGGGGGCAAGAAACCATGAAGTGGGAACTTTGATGTAGGACCTTCATTTTATTGGGAAATTTAATACACACCACGGTCATCTCTTCCTCTGTCTCCACACTCTTTCCTTAGTTCTTATCACTGCCATAAATGAGGGAAAGTCTCTGTGTGTATGCATGTGTGTGCTTGTGTGTGTGAGAGAGAGTGTGTGTGCGTGTGCCTGTGTGAGTGTGTGTGTGTGTTAACAGAGCTAGGAAGCCTCTGGTGGAGGGTCCTAAATAGTTTGTCAAGCACGACCTTAACTGCCTGTGTAGTTCTTGATGACTCAACATGACATCAACCATTGTTGGACTTCGAACAATATAAAGAAGTAGGTGTGACCAGCATTATGCAAGGGCACAAAGTTTGGCTCTGGGTGTGTGTGTGTTTGTGTGTGTGTGTGTATGTGTGTGTGCGTGAGAGGAATAGATGGTCTGTGTATGTTTATGTATAAAAGTGTGTGTGTGTGTGTGTGTGTGTTTATTTGTGTGTCTGTGAGTGTGTGTATATATAATTGTGTGTTTGGCGTCCTGCCTCCTCAACCGTGTTAGACAGGGAGGGAGGATTTAGAAAGGGAACGTGTGTCTGTGTGTGTGGGGGGGTGGGGCAGGGTTTAAACGGGGATAATCACTTATCAGTCCAGGACACTCAAAGTAAGGATGAGCACACTGTGCGTGTTTGTGTGTGTGTGTGTGTGTGTGTAAGCTGGGGGCATACTCTGTGTGTGTGTGTGTTTGTGTGTTTTGAAAGCTGAGGGTATACTCTATATCAGTAGTGTAATTATCATATAGGTTTAGTCAGATTTTTTTTTTCTTTTTCGCATGGCCAATTTTCCATCAAGGATTCCCAGGGCACTGAAAGACCGGGGTACACGAAACTTGGTGGGCATGTAGCCCCACATGGATAGCATGGAACCATCGTTTTTCGTTTTGATCTGTAGCCCCCCCGCTGGACTGGACCCCCCGAAAGGAGGATAGGGCAAACACAGTTTTCTGTGAATATCTCGAGAACCGTAGGGTTTAGGAGGAACACCTTTTTTGTATGTTGATCTTAAGGGGTCATGTCAACCCATTCCATAACCACTCATTTCATGTATAGCACCACCTAGTTAAAAACAAAAAAGTAAAAATTAGGTGTTGTAATCGCAGGTATCTGTGACCTAACATGGTCAAAACTGCACGAAAGTGCAGGATCATTAGGATCATTATGACACCCTCTGGTGTAGGATCATTATGACACCCTCTGAATGCAGGCCAAGTTTCGTGGAATTCCGTTCATGGGGGGCCACACAATAAATTAATTTATGTTACTGTACACCAACTGGCCTGTAGGTGGCTGGACATAGTTTTCTGTGAATATCTTAAGAACCGTAGGGCCTAGGAGGACCACCTTTTTTTTGTAAGTTGGTCTTAAGGGGCCATGTCAATGCATCCCATTACCACTTATTTCATGTATAGCGCCACCTAGTTAAAAATTAAAAAGCAAAAAAGGTAGTAGGTGTTTCAATCACAATATCTCTGGCTGACCTGGTCAAAACTGCACGAAATTGAAAGTGTAGGATCATTATGACACCCTCTGAATGCATGCCAAGTTTCGTGGACTTTCGTTCATGGGGGGCCATACAATAAATTAATTAATGTGTACATTTAGTGACCGTATACCAACAGAGTTTTCTGTGAATATCTTGAGAACCGTAGGGCCTAGGATGACCAATTTTTTGCGTATGATTGCCTCCAGGGGTCATGTTAACCCATTCCATGTGCACACATGTGCATAAACAGATACACACGCACACACATACATTCACAGTAATCATACATATGACACACACTCACACAGTAGACATATGTACGCATGTATGCACATGCACACGCACAGGCACATACACAGGCACACACAAGCACATGCATGCACACCCACACGCACACACATAAACATAAACATGTGCACGCACACATGCACACAATTCAAGAATTTCTCAGAATTATGAACAGGCAAGATGGGGATGGGGTTGTATAAAATGTATTTTACATGTGAAATCTATGAACTAATCATGTTTTGTTACTTGTTGTCTAGCAGATACCAGTGAGAATTGAGTGTGCATAATGCAATTCAGTGAGACAGTTAGAATCATATAGGCCTTTCAGCATGACTTATTTTTGTGGAAAAAATGTGCTGGACTGGGCTGCGGTCATATTTTGTACCGCTCTGAGGTACATCTAGTCTAATAAGCTGTAGTGGGTATACTGTGATGTAGTCTAGTTAGCTGTAGTAGGTATACTGTGATCAACCCCAAATGTTAATACGTATCCTTGCCTATTTTAAGTGAATATTCTGAGATGGTGATGCTTTTTAAGTGGGTATACTGCATAGTCATGTGTATCACGTAGATTACACCACTGCTCTAGAGTCGTTTTTACACTGAGATTGCGCAACATTCACAGGAAGAGGAGCTGTCTTTATGCCGCATCGCATGTCTAAATACAACGCAAAACATTGCCAGGTGGGTACTTCATACCGCAAGTTATTACATACAAGCCGGCATATTGAGGAGCCAGGAGGCAGGACCAAAGAGCAAAATGAAGTGTGACGTGTAACATTGCACATGAGGAGTAGCCTGGCACATGGGAGAGAGAGAGAGAGAGAGAGAGAGAGAGAGAAAGCAGCGACACAACAGAGGTACACTGATTAAAGAGGTGGTAATGGAATGAGTGAAATGATTTAAAAAAAAGATAAGAAAACGAGTGAACACACAGAAGGAACAATGAGGAGAGGAGATGATGATGGAAAGAAGAAGAGAGAGGAGAGGGAAGGAGAGAGTGGAAGAGAAGAAAAGGAAAGAGGAGAAAAAAAAGATAGAATATAAGAGAGTGAATGACAGAAAATGAGAAAACACTAAGAATAAAGGAGAAAAGAGACATGGGAGAGATACTCAGGGGAGAGAGACAATAGGACCAGCAATTATTGTATCTCTTTGGGGCAGCCGTGGCCCGCTGGTTAGCACTCTGGACTTGTAACCGGAGGGTTGCCGGTTCGAGCCCCGACCAGTGGGCCGCGGCTGAAGTGCCCTTGAGCAAGGCACCTAACCCCTCACTGCTCCCCGAGCGCCGCCGTTGAAGCAGGCAGCTCACTGCGCCAGGATTAGTGTGTGCTTCACCTCACTGTGTGTTCACTGTGTGCTGTTTGTGTTTCACTAATTCACCGATTGGGTTAAATGCAGAGACCAAATTTCCCTCACGGGATCAAAAAAGTATATATACTTATACTTATACTTATCCATATGGCATGTGGTAGACGACAGGAGAGGGAGAAGAGAAAGGGGGATACAGAGAGAGAGAGAGAGATGGTGAGAAGAGAAAATGCTAATACACACACAAAGAGATGGAGAGAGAGATAGAAATTGCTGTTACTGTCTGTGTTTACAACCAGTCTGTAAAGTATTTAAAGAAAATAGAGGGGCAGGGATGGATGTGTGTGTGTGAGAGAGAGAGATTTTTTACAACTTTCTATTCTGTTACTTGTTGTAATTTTGAGCATTACCAACACAGCTGTAAAAGCAGTAATGGCCGTTTGAATTTGAGGTTGATTTGGCAGATAGAGAGAGAGAGAGAGAGAGAGAGAGGGCGTGAAATGATAAGATAGCACTTTTTATCTTCTCTTATCTTTATCGGCTGTGCCAATAATGTTCAGCAATCACTGCAAAGAAATCTGAATTGAACTGGTTGAGACAGAAAAGAAATACAGTTTGAAAATGGTAGAGAATGTGAGAGAGATGTAACATAATTAAACCACTGTAACATAATTTAACCACATTAAACCATAACATAATTAAACCATACTTTCTTACATGGTTACTCCAATACAACATACACCATTTAAAGCCAGCTTACTCACATAAACCACATAAACATACTACCCTCTTTTAACACCCTTTAAAAAACATAGTTTGAGGCTATGAGAGTCGGATAACAGGGAAACAAGACAAGAAGCCCAAAGAGGAAGGAGATAGCATGGCATGAAGAGAGGTGGATAGGGATGAATGGAGGGAGAGAGGTAAAGAGAGGAAAGACAGAAAGGATGGACAGAGATAGACAGATAACAGTGTGAAAGAGTGAAAGAATGAGACGCATGATGATATGGAGAAAAACTATGATGGAAGTAGGGAGAAACAGATGGAGAGATGGAGAAGGAAAGAACACGACAAAACAAAAGTGAGGGAGAGAGATTTTTTAATGTTTGTTTATTACAATATTCAAAAAATAAATAAAAACAATACCAGATCAGTGTTAAGAAAATATTTTTAAAAAATGGCAAAGGTATGAAAACAATGCAGTCAGACAGGACGAGAAGAGCACAGTGGGGATGAAGGAGTGGTTCAGGTGTGGCTCCTTCTCTCTCTCTCTCTCACACACACACACACACACACACACACACACACACACACACACACACACACACACACACACACACATACACCGGGCACCTCTCTCACTTGGCATCACCCACTCTGCTCCTCTGCTGTCTGGATGGCCTCCACGTCCCGACGTTCCCTGTCCGCCCACTCAGACGTCCCCGGCGTTCCGAAAGGAAGTGCTGAGTCCGGAATGCCATGTGGGAGGTGGTGGAGGGGGGGGGGGGGGGTGGACCGGAGGGGGAGGAGATTCCGGTGGTCTCTGGAATTCCGCCACTGGTACAACACTGATGGTACAGAGAGAGAGAGACAGAAAGGAGGGAAGAGAAAATGAGTGGGAGGGAGAGAGGGACAGACACAGGGAGAGAAAAAGAGAGGGAAAGAAAGGAAGAGAGAAAATGAGTTGAAATGAGATGAAATGAGTTGAAATGAGTTGAGATGAGATGAGATGAGATGAATGCGTTAGAGTGGCCTGAAATGGACCACCTGAGGAGAATAGTCCCTGGAAGACCGCCACCGGTGCAGTGCTAAGGAGAGAGAGAGAGGGGGGTAGAGACAGAGGGAGGGAGGGAGAGGAGGATAGAGAGGCATGGGGTGGAATGATGTCAACTGCAAGGCAACAGATGAGTGCAAATGATGAGTGGGGTGGGGTGAGAGGAAGACAAAGATGAGAGAGAGAGAGAGAGAGAGAGAGAGAGGAGTAGAGACAGAGATGAGGGAGAGAAAGAAAGAGTGGAGTACAGAGAGAGAGAAAGAGAGGAGAAGAGAGGGACTGGAGTGGAATGAAATGGACTGCCAAGGATGAGTGCAACGGATGAGAGCGAGCGAGGGAGGGAGTGAGGGAGGGAGGGCGGGAGGAGTGTGGCGGATGAGTGTAGAATGAATATTTCAGTCGCCAGTGGGGGGGTGGAAATGTCCTGGACACAATAATCAATATTGTTTATTCATGAGAGAGAGAGGGAGAGAGAGAGAGAGAGAGAGAGAATGAGAGTGAGAGCAGAGAAAAGTAAAGGCAGCGACACTAGAGTTATCACTAGAGGATTCTGGGGGAAATATAATAAAGGGAGAGGATAGAGGGAGAGAGAGGAGAAGAGAAGGAAGGAGGGAGAGAAAAGGGTTGGGGAGAGAGGGAGAGAAAGAGAGAAGGGTGGAGGGAGAGAATGGTGGGGAACTAAAGGAGAGAGAAAAGGATAGAGGGAGAAAGAAAGGTTGGGGAGCGAGGATAGTGGGAGTGAGAGAGGAAAGAGAGAACGAATGCAGAGAGGAAAGGGAGAGACTAGTCCCTCAAGAGAGAGAGAGAGAGAGAGAGAGAGAGAGAGAGAGAGAGAGAGAGGGAAAAGAGAAACTAAGAAAAAGAGACAAATGAAGAGAAAGAGGGAGAAAGGCAGAATGAAAAAGATAGGAAGAGGGAGTCGTGAGGCCTGACAAAAACAGACTGCACCTCGTGCTGAGAGAGGAGAGGAAAGGAGGAGTGTGTGGGAGGAATACCCAAAGGGAGGGACAGGAGGACAGCAAGATACACACACACACACACACACACACACACACACACACACACACACACACACACACACACACACAAACGTCACATTCACATACACAGATAGAAACACTAACACAAATAACCATTACACTCAAAGAAAAAATGTGTTTTAGCAACGCTTAAGGTGTAGTCCACAGTTCTAATCCAATTTAGGTTTCATCAAAATTCAGGAAATTGCTCCTTGTAGTCCTTTAATAGCCCATTCTGTGTGTGTGTGTGTGTGTGTGTGTGTGTGTGTGTGTGTGCATCTGTGAGTGTGTGCGTGCGTCCTCAGAAAACTGGTGTACATGTAAAACAAACCTAACAATAGCCATAACCTAACCATAAACAACTCCATGCGACGGGAGTAATTTGATCGGCTGTTCAAATATCAACAACTTTGCACCAGAAATGCGGACCTTACATTTAAGTGTCTGTCTGTCTGCCTGTCTGTCTTTCTACAGTAGCACTATTGTGTAATCCTGTGGAGGGTATCGAAATCATTCTCCCTCTCTTTTCACACACACACACACACAAACCCAAACACACTCCAATTATGAAATAGGCCATTATTTTTAGCACCACCAGTACCATCCGACCTCACAGAAACAAAATGAAACCCACACACCAATACAAAATGTTACAAAACACACAGGCATGCACGCACGCACGCACAGAGGCATTGAATATTTTACTATAATTTACAAAAATCCCCTCTTAGATTTATACAAAGTAATGTTAATTATTTTTAAAAAATAATGCAAAATGCAAAAAATTCAAGTCACTGAACATCCCTTGGAATTCAGTGAAATCCATCATCAAGGAATGTAAAGAATATGGCAAATGTGTAAATCTGTAAAACAAACATTAACAGACTTTTCAATAGTAATACCAAAATACTCTCACCAAAAACATATTGTGGCCATTCTGGCGGGTCTGTAGCTTTGGCTGTTTCCTTTTTTAAGTCGCTGTGGATAAAAGTGTTAGCTGGATGACTAAATGTAAAAAAAGTAATGTAACATATGGTTTACAGTCACACAATAACTGCCATGGTCTCTATCAGAGCAAGAAGTTTTGTCCTCTCCCCTTTTTTCAGTTTTTATGTGGCCCTCTGACAAAATAGGCCTAGGTCTGATTACAGTAAGACTCACTCTGTCATACACACACACACACACACACACACACACACACACACAGAGACTACACACACACTCACGCACGCATGCATGCACACACACACACACGTGCATAGACACACAAACACACACGCACACACACCTTCTAAGACATGGTGGATTTAATATGCTAAGTGCAGCCTTGAAGTGGGGGCGGGGAAGACTGGGAGCCGGTTGACCTTGCCTTGGGGCAAACACTGCCGCCGCAACGGATGCATTTGGTCCAGAGGAGGCGGCGTGCTGCGCTGCACTGTGTTGTGCTGTGCGATTTTAACACCCCTCTGCACGGGGAATAAAATGGCTGTCATCTCATACTCTGGTCTTATTCTCTCTCTCTCTCTCTCTCTCTCTCTCTCTCTCTCTCTCTTTCACACACACACACACATACACAGAGAGAGAGAGACAGTGTGTATTTCTGTGTGTACTGTATGTGTTAATGCATGACCATGTGTATCTCTACTTTCACTCAAGTACAGGAAAAGTAAAAGTCCTGAAATGTATTATGACTAATACAGTTGCATTTACTAGCCTATTGTTGAAATGATTCGGCACAGACATAGGCAT
This sequence comes from Alosa alosa, assembly GCF_017589495.1. NCBI lineage: Eukaryota > Metazoa > Chordata > Actinopteri > Clupeiformes > Clupeidae > Alosa > Alosa alosa. The sequence goes on from NC_063195.1 coordinate 16,733,466, forward strand.
TCATTGAGCCTTTCTCCTCCATTCAAGGACAAAATCAGTTGTATGTAGAAAGAACTAAAAACAAACTAATGTGATATCTTATCTTAGATACTTCAAAGTAACCAGATTTTTTTTTTTGTTGAACGCTTTGCCCTTTCAGACCAAATCAAGATGTTCCCTTTTGTGTTTGATAGTGTCAAGAGGCTAGTTATGGTAACATCAATATTGTGAAAAGGGGTCAACAAGGTACAGTAAATAGTGGATATGACAATAACATAGGCTTTAAATAATGGTGTTGCCTAACCTAACTCGCTTAATAGAAAATAACTGATTAAAAAAAATAACACAGATTAATCGATTCCGTATGACCTTTGACCCCGAGCCATTGTAGTCAGTAACAATTAGATACATTTTTTTAATCGATTGACAGCCCTAATTTGGACAGTCTTTTTTCCAAAAGGAACTTCAGCTGTCCCAAAATGTAGTGGAGTAAAAAGTAAGATATTTGACCTCGAAATGTACTGGAGTAAAAGTAAAAAGTTTAACAAAATTGAAATACTCAAGTAAAGTACAGATACATGAAAAAGCATCTTAAGTACAGTAATTGAGTAAATTTACTCAAGTAATGTCCACCACTGGTGTGTGTGTGTGTTTGTGGTGTATGTGTGTGCTCTGGGCACACTGTTTGTCCTGTAATGTAAAGGTGTGTGTGAAATAACTTACAAAATACACCCGACATAATTATAATTAAAGCCACCAATATAACACCAAAGCACTTTTCCTCTATCACACGTACGCTATTTCTTTATCCAGCACTGGCTTTTAAAATAACAATGTCCACAGACAAGGTAGAGTATGTTGCATGATGTTTTGAAAGTATGATGTATTGCGAGATCAGAAGCAAGTCACATTTGTAGTTTCTTATGTCTCATTCCATCGAAATACAGATCCGCTACCCGATCTTGCACACTTACATAGTGCAGCTATAGCTGATAGAGGGCCGTGAAGCAAATGCAGAAGTGCCGTTCACCCTGTTACAAGTTGATGAACCACTGAAACGATTCTGGAAACATTATTTTAAAGTACAAAAAACTTTAAAATGAACACACCAAAGCCGTTACAATAATACAAATGGTTGCATACATAACATCTGCAAAACTGTTGAAATATCAACCATGGTACAATGTTTTTAATAACTCTGGCTACTCCTGTAAAATCATTGCCCTTATTTTTGGTAGTTTAGGCCATGTGCACAAGATGTGTGTACAAGGCCTGTAGATCTGTGGACTACATAAGAACAAGGCCAAAAAATGACAAAATACTGCTCTGTATCAGCAGTAATTGGTAGCCTCTACATACAGTATGGAGGCATAGGTGTCACCTTTACCCATAGTGCACATAATAGACTAGAATGTATGTGTTTGTGTGTGTGTGTGTATGTGTGTGTATCTGTCTGGGCGTGTCTGTCTGTCTGTCTGTGCGTGTCTGTGTGTGTGTGTGTGTGTGTGTGTGTGTGTGTGTGTGTGTGTGTGTGTGTGTGTGTGTATCCAAGGCCAACTGCTCCGGTGTGAGTTGAACGGGCCGTTCTGTTCAGTAATGGATGCTGTAGAGGATGCCCTGTCCTTTTCCACACCCACCTCCTGTCTCCCACTGAGGTGCAAGCTGGCCACACACACACACACACACACTCACACACAGCAGCCCCCCCCCCCACACACACACACACACACACACTCACTGACACACACACATAGACACACACACACACACACAGACTACAAACAGAGAGTAACACAGACACACACCACAAAAGGATATACATAGTTACACCCCCCCCCCCCCCCCCCACACACACACACACACAGATATGTACCCACAAACAGATATGCACAGTTACACCTATACACACACAGTTATAAATAAAAAGCACACATCATTAATAAAATATCATAGTTCTTTGTCTGAACATGATTGAAAGGGTCACTTCTTCATTTCAGGACAGATAGACTTAGTGAGAGGAGGATTTCTTTCTATTTGTGAGTCTGTGTGTGTGTGTGTGCGCGTGTGCATGTGTGTGTGTATATGTATTTATGTGTGTTTGTGTGTGTGCGCTTTTCCAGGCCCATTTGTGTGTGCCCCAGTGTGTGTGTGTGTGTGTGTGTGTGTGTGTGTGTTGTGTCTTTGTTTCTAGACTCATGTTTTATTCACGTGTGTGTGTTTGTGTGTGTGTGTGTGTGTGTGTGTGTGTGTGTGTGTGTTGTTTCTAGACATGTTTTATTCACGTGTGTGATGGTATGGGCTGTATTTCTTTCCTTCCCTCAAGAAAAGGAGGAAGAGGAAGAGAGGACACAGAAAAGGAGGAAGAGGAAGAGAGGACACAGAAAAGGGGAGAGACGAATAAACACATCTTTAATGCATGAGCCCGCTTTCCTGGATGTGTGTGTGTGTGTGTGTGTGTGTGTGTGTGTGTGTGTGTGTGTGTTGGTATATGTGTACATGTGTGTGTGTGTGTGGGTATATGTGTGTGTGTGTGTGTGGGGGTGTACATGTATCTTAGACTTGTTCCAAAAATGAAAAAAAAAAAAAAAAAAACGTATGTTCCCAATTAGTGCATATCTGAAGGTACTACAACACATAGGCATAACGTCCTAACATAAATCCTAAAATGACTTATGACATTGAACAAATGGCAGTATTCCTGGAAGTAAGACTCCTAAAACAGACCTGGCCCGCCATACCTCTTTTATCTGGCCCGTAAAACTAGTGGATGGATGCAGAGAGAGAGAGTGAGAGAGAGAGAGACCTGGCTTGGAAGTGCACCTCCTAAAATAGACCAGATCGGTACTTTTATCCGGCCCGCGAAACAGTCAGAAAACCTTTATGCAAACCTAAATGTAGCTTACTGTTGTTGACATCAATCCAACAGAGGGCACTGTCTAATTGAAGTGGCTACAAACTTCACTCCTCACAAACTTCAAATGGTAGTGCTGACAAAACAAACCGATCCATAAAATCACAAACACAAAATAAAAAAGTGGACTGAATTTCACACATGGAGCCTGTGACGAGAGATATCTCAGAATAGTGACAAATTAGGCCTACAAATAATAGACATTTGAAGCATGCATTATGGCATTACAAAGTTATGCAATGTGTTTCTCCCACCTTCTCGTTTGTGTATGTTTGTTTCTATGTCTATGTTCTGTTTCTATGTGTATGTTCTGTTTCTATCAGAGCCATATACAGTAAAGGTAGAGTTGCGACAATGGGTGTTCAAAATTCGTAAAGGTCATGTGGTTCATGTAAACTTCAAATAGTTCCCGGAAGTGATTGACAATGGATTAGAATGCATTAAATGCTACTGTTCAATGATAGACAGAGCCACGATTTTGGGTAATTGACAGTCAATAAATGCATTGAAATACAATATTTATAACACAGTGTAATTATTATGTAAACTATGTAGTCATCCTACCATTACAACAATATTAAATTAAATTCCAGACCTTATATCTTAGCCTGCTATATAAGGTGACCTTTTTTCCGCCCTTTTACTTGTCACTTAATATTAATTTCTGTACAAAATCAAGGCAGGGAGATTCTTTAGAAAAGCATAATTGCACCCACCCCATAACTGTATCTAAATTATCGCTATATAAAATAAATAACCTCGTACAGTGACTCGAAAAGCTGTAAACAGTGTTTTTGAGACTGCGTGTTGCCTACAAAAGCGCATGGAGCTCCTGTGAAATTTAGATTTTGCAATGAGAAGCTGTAACACAGCTAGTCTAACATTAACTTGTTTGAGTTTTACTACCCGCGTTTCCCCTGGTAGTCTGATCTGAGCTAATGAGCGAATTACCTGTAGCCAAGCCTAGTCTATCATCGCGGGAGAATAAAAAAAGTTTAAACGTTTTTTAACATCTCCAGTGTAATGGTGGGCATGCTAAGTTAACCGTAGCATTACCTATTCAGTAACCCCATGGTATGCATTTGTCTTGCATAGAAGCCATAATAAGGCCATATCTGTGTATTATTTGAAATTTTAGGCTATGGTATGTTTATTTTTTCTTCACACAGGATGTTAGTGTGCCGTGGGACATTTTAAGTGTCAAAAGTGTGCCGTGGCACAAAAAAACAAAACACTGGCCTAGATGAGCATTGCGCATAACGTTACAACTATGTTGACATGATGGTAAAGCTAAATGCCCAAGAAACATCACATCAGAAAAGTTGTACAAACGCAAAATTAATTAATGACAGCTTGTTCGTAGTGTAGCCTAGTGCTGCCTAATTGAAATGGGATAGGCAAGGTTTATCTTATATTAAGCTATTATGTGTGGCACATTTATTAGGCTTTTAGCCTCTTTTAATTTATTTGATGAGGAACTGATAAAAACTGAGCAGCAGAAAAGCTGTCATAATCGATACATAAATAGTTTATTATTATAATTAGGTCATTAATACTATTACTTCACTACTATTACTGTTATTACTATTATTATTATTCGGATGAGCCAATAATGTAAATCTGAGTCTGAAAAGTTGGCTACAAACAGTCTATACTGCTGTAACCACACTGCTGCTATTATTAATTGTTAACTTCCGGGAACTCTTTGAGGCTTCCATGAGCCGCCATTGTTGGAAAAAAATGGAACATTAGCATCAATGGAGTTGTCGCAACTCTACCTTTATATGGCTCTGGTTTCTATGCATTAGTATGTACCGTTTCTATGTGTATGTTCTGTTTCTATGCATTATGTTCCGTTTCTATGTGTACGTTCTGTTTCTATGCGTATGTTCCGTTTCTATGATCAGTGATAGAACAGCTGTGAGACAACCCTCAAAGATCCTTGATTAGTAGCCGTCTGTATTGCCATTGGAGTAGCTATGGCAATACAGATATGCGCTAACAAGTGACTAGTAGTTGAAGGACTTCGCTTAACTTAATATACTGTTCCAAATTCGCTTGAGTATAAACTATCCACTTTAACTAATTTCAGAAATGTCAAAGAAATTACACTTCTCCGTTTAAAATGTTACCTTAGCTAAGAGGCTAGCTAGCATGCTAACAACTGGACAGTAACTGGCAGCAGCATGGTCTGATATTAAGTTATTTTATTACAAATCCGAACACTAAGAAATTACACTTTTAGGCTTGAAATGATCCCAAACACTTACAGATTATGACAAAATGTTCCAAAAAACCCTCAACAAATCCAGAAAGACATAATGATCAATTTATTGATAAAATTCCACAAGTCTCCATTGACATTAGTGCAGCGAGGGTTTACTCTGGTCTGCATAAAGGGGGATTTTCCCCCCTCCCCCTTGCAATAATCAAACGCGGAAATTGTCGAACATTTGCGCCTCTCGCTCTGCTTTAACCCTCTCTGCTACCCTCTAAATCTGTCTTTTTTTCTTTTAAATGAGCATTTTTTTTATCATGCTCCTATAGGTTATTGCCTACAAATCGATGTATCAGACCAGGAAGAGAGTGGTATTTAGCAGGTTTTGAAGCATAATTTGATTAACATATACTATGTTTGGAGTACATTCACTCACTATTGTTAACACATTTTTTGACGGCGGTTCTTCATATGACACTGCATTTGAGTTCATTGTTTTAAGAAAGTAGACATTTCATTGGTATAAAGTTGTGAAATAACAAAAAAACAGGCCTCTGAATGGGCTTGCAAGTATTGCATATGGTAAAGTAGGCTAATCTGTCAGGCATCTATCATTTACTTTTGTGTCATTTAACATCCAGCACATTTGGTGTTCCTTTCAATCATCCAAATGTGTGGCCTGGGGCTTACTTTACCAAAGTAAAGCAAAAAATAATTACTTACCCCATCCTAATAGAAGATTCCGGTGGCTTTGCCTTGCAAGGAAAATCATAGTGCTCTTCTACTAGGAGGTTTATCAGTTAGTCACAAAATCAAAACCAGTCTGAATTAACTCTGAAGATCACTGATCATCTCTCTGAATTGTGCACCAATGGTTAGTTATTACAGTTTTTCTCGATTGCTTTTACCTGCTTAAGTAAACTAGAACCCACTTGGTCTTCATGACTACTTTCTTTGCACAGCAGAAGTCATCTCTTGCGAATGTGTTCACACATTTTCATTGGGTTCACACATTTCTCATACTCTT
>NC_063195.1:16744600-16752100 GCF_017589495.1 Alosa alosa
CTAGTGGCCACGGGGATGCAAACCAGCGCCCTTTGAAAAAGCCTCCAAGCCTGTTGGGGGGGCTGCGCCGGTGTACAACTGGAGGTCTTCTGGAGATGATTGGCAGTCGTCAGAGAACATGCACAGACCATTCCATTAGGCCTAAAACATCCTCCAGAGTTTGATATCAGCCAGACACTGGGCATCTAGAGATACGACGTCTTCGAGAGGGGTTGCTGAGCCGAAGTTTAGGAGATGCGAGATGAAAAAGAGCCGCCCTGGGGAATGAGTTGACTAGTGGACACTCGACCGCGCCGTGACTGGGGCTATTGCAGAGGGGACAAGATGGCTTAAGTCCCAGGAAAACGCGGGTTATGGAGCTCCATATCGAGCGTGCCCCAGTAGGGGTTTTGGTTCCAGAGGCAGACTCTGGCAGCGCATTTTGCTGAAAACAGCCGGTGGTAGCCTACGATAAAATGGCTCCCCAGAGGATACTGCCAGGCGGGCGATGATGGCCAGGTAGTCATTTAGCTCTTTGCGTCGACTGGGGAACACCTAAAACAGACGACTTCTGTGTAGTTGGTAAAGCCACGTGAACTCGGGAATGACATCATTTTTGATGCTGGGCCAGAATGTTTTAAAGACAAAACCAGTTCACCGCAAACTAAATCGGTTATGAGAGGGAATAGGAAGGAGGGAAGAATGGTAGAAAGGTCCACGCCTGCACCTGACAAAATGAGGTTCCTGGTGGACGTGACCGGTGGTGGTTCGAATGCTGCAGCGTGGGGAGGCTGGTGGCAGGGCCTTTGCTGTGGCTAATGAATAGCTTGGAAGCCGGAATGGGACGCCGATCGGATCCAAAGCACTCGCTGAATGCTGATGACCCGCCGCATGTGGCTGGTCTAGCGCAGAGCCGGGAAGAGATGGGAAGGGAAAAAAGGGGAGGGAGGAGGCGGTCGCTGACACGACCGGAAGGGGAGCAACCTGGGACAGGGTCGGGAAAGGGACGGGAAGGAAAGAGGGTTAGGGGAGTAGCGACGCTGTCGCTATCGGGCGCCGGCTGAGACCAGGTGCTCGCTTAACCCATAAGAGAGATGGGGAGCTAGCAGGTGACTCTTCGAGCTGACCAGGAGTTGAGGCGTGCTGTACAGGCGCGGGCTCAGCCCGGAATGGAAAGGGGAGGGGAAGGGGAGGGAGGGAGCAGTCGCCGGAAACGACTGGAGGTGGGGCAGCCCTGGACGAGGAGTCCTGGCTAGGGAGGTGGATGGGGAGGGAAAGAAGGGGTGGGGAGTAGCTTGATGCTGTCGCTACGGGGCCGCTCTGGAGAAGTGGGTTGGACCCGAAATACGGGAGGATCTGTGTGGAGATGCGGCGGAATGGGCCTGAGCCGCTGACGTGGCTGTGGCTGAAGCAGCGGAATGATACGCCTCTGAAGCGTGGTGCCGAAAGTGCTGTCGGCGCGTCCCGATTCGGTGAGGTGGCTGGTGGTGTGTGCTTCGTCCGGCTGAATGGCCGGGCGGAAGGAACCGTCGGGGTGATGCCAGAAGGAGCAGCTTGCTTCCCTGGTCTGGGGGAGGAAAACAAAGTGAGGGAGCGGGAGGGCGAAAAGACCGGGTTATCCGACTGGCGTTAGAAGGCGGAGGAGATGGAACTTCCTATCCGGACTCCACGGAACGCCGATGCCGCTGGAATGGAGAGTGCTGGCGGATGCGAGCCACTGTCCAGTGTGTAGGGTCAACGCTTGCTGGCGCTGGGTCCTGGTGCTGCCGCGAGTTGAGGCTGCTGAGGCGGAAATGCTGCCCCGCGACGGGTGCAGGAGAGGAGCACCTTCTGCGACCCTGTGTCCTGGATTCCCTACACTGGCGCGCAGGGGAACTAATAAGATTATTTTCGCCGGGCGGAGGGCCCTGGGTGTCGGGTGTTGGCGGGACGAAGTTGTCCTCCAGATCGCTGGAAGAGGCGTGGATTTCCAGTTCCATGAGAGCTGACTTGTCTATGCTAACAATACGCAGACTGAATGATTTCGCTTAACGCCGGAGCCGCGGTGGACGATGGAAAAGGAGGTCGGCTTAAATAGGCCTACCCTGCGGCGGCAATGGGTGAGTTAATTGCTGTCAATCATCCTGAAGGCTCCACCCGCACTTTGTTTAGAAAACATCATTAAGACTAAGATACCTATAGTTTTCTTTTGACTAAAACTAGACTAATATGACGAGACCTTTAGTCGACTAAAACTTGACTAACAAAAATTATATTTGAATGACTAAATATGACAAAGACTAAAAAGGACATTTCATCACAAGACTAAGACTAAGACTAAATTAAAAATAGGTCACAAAATGAACACTATGTTTGTGTGTGTCTGTGGAGTGTAAGCAAGAAGAAGATAAAAGTGAAAGCAGCAGAAGTGCTGAAAGAAACAGGTTGTTGATATGAGTTCAGATCTCTGTTGTTATATAACAGCTACCCTCCCTCCATTTGTTTCTCTCTCACTCTGTCTCTCCCTCTCATTCTCTCAATTTATCCCCCTACTTCTGCCTCTCCCTGTCGCCATGTCTTCCTGTCTCTGCCCTCCTGCTCTCTCTCTCTCTCTCTCTCTCTCTCTCCCTATCTCTCTCTCTCTCATCTTCTCCATTCATTTTTCCTGACAGTAACACAACATCACCTCCCCCTGGCAGAGTTGAGAACAGTCATCTATCTTGGTGCTGCTCTGTGTGTGTGTGTGTGTGTGTGTGTGTGTGTGTGTGTGTGTGTGTGTGTGTGTGTGTGTGTGTGTGTGTGTGTGCGTTATGGATGTGGGGGTTGATTAATGTAAGGAAAACGTGCCTATAAACATGTGTTTGTGACAGATAGATAGACATATCTTTAAATCAATTTATATCTGAGCACAACGATTTCACTCTCTCTCTCAGTGTGTGTGTATCTGTGTGTGTTTGTGTGTGTGTGTGTGTGTGTGTGTGTGTGCACGTGAATGTGTCATGACTTCACTAAACTTAGCTCGGCGCAACCTACATCCAGGCCTCTCATGAATTCTTCATCACCACGGCAACAAACAAGCCCACAAGTAAACAAAAGGCACCCAGAAACGGCATCACTCACACCAACAAATCACTCCATTTGTTACAGTGCTCCATTCCGACAGTTAGAGACACAACAAAAGGTGGTGTTGGGGTCACAGAGTTTGACCTCAGCTGCACCTCTGCTCTCCATTAACTATCCAGACCTATAGACTGGAACATAACTGAGGAGTGAATAGCAAGTAAATGAATCAGCTAAAATTACAAAACAAATTGATTGAAGAGTAGAGGAATGACATACCCAGGGGCGTCACTAGACCTTATTCACTGGGGCACATGCCTTAGTCTCCAGTGCCCCAGTACAATTCTAGCGCTGCTCTCGCTGGAAATGGCATTCATGAGCGCATCTCCGTGCCTGCTTTAGTCATGACTCGAGCCTGTCACTTACCAGCCAATAAAAACAAGGAAAAAGAAAGGGGCCATAATAGCCAATCAGGAAATAGCACCTCTGTAGCTGGGTAAGATTGAACGCTTAACAACCAATGAAAATCGCTCACATGATTCTTCGAATATTTTACATCGCTGGAGCTCGTCATATCCCTTTGAGCACAGAGTAAGTCGTCCCCTGTTTTAATGTTACAACAAATTCACAACTTGTTTGACAAAAAAAAAATGACAAGTTGAGAATGTTGCCCACATAATTAGCATCTGTTTTTCAATGCTTAGCGTCGTAGCCTAAATTTAGCAACAGTTTACCAGCTTGTTCTCTCTCCCTCACACACACACTCACCATGTGTAGGCTGCATGCACACATGTGGACAATTAATAATGATTTATACTGGAGAGAGAGTCCTGTAAAAGTAGCCTATACTGTTTGTGAAGCTGTCCTACTGTAAAACTAAACATAGCCTTCTGATAAACTATTCAGAGATGGACATCAGACAATTCTTCCTGAACAGGCAGAGGGAAAGGAACAGTGAGGAGAGATGAGGAGGACGAGGGAGGTATGATAATTGCCCACATTGAAGGTAACATTTATGCTGGTAATAGCCAGTGCTGTAATTTGATCAATGGTTAAATGGCAAGCTTAAATAAGTTTGCTGCATTTGTAAATGTAGCCTATAATAATCTACACAGAATCAGACTCTTAGGCTATTAGGCTACATTGGCAAAGTATCACCAAAAGTCAGTATGAAGGCTTTAGTAGGCTATTTAAGCTACAAAGAACTGCAGTATAGCCAGGATGACTACAGGACCCTTGCCTGGGAGGGAAGTATATCTCAATTTTGACTAAAAATAAGCTTCCCTTGTGTAGGAAAGCCTATTAAATTCATGCAGTGAGTATACATTAGGCCTACTCATGCCTATGTGTTTGGATGTTGCTGGATAGTGGCTGCTACAACAATTGAGGGAGAGAGTGCTGGAGGAGGAGAAGGAGGAGAAGAAGGTCGAAAAGAAGGAGAAGAGAGGGGAGAAAGAGCACAGGTTGGGCAATCCAGTACCAGACAGGAGGAGGAGGAGGAGGAGGAGAGAGACAGGCAAGAAATGGATGAGGACATGATGTGGGCTAGACGTCGAAGCCATTTATTTCATATTGCGCACACATTTAAATGTTTTTTTTTTATGTATTGGGTGTTGGGTGCCTGTGCCCCAGCAAAGCTCTAGGTCTAGAATCGCCCCTGGACATACCGTAAAACTTAGAATAAAAGCCGAGTCCAAAATAGACGCCTGTCTCTTTTCCACGCCTGGGGCCTCATTTATAAAGCGTTCTTACGCACAGATTTGATCTTAGACCGCGTGCGCTCAAATCCATGCCAACGCTCAGATTGATAAAAAAACGTCTTTGACGTGGAAAAGTGCTTATCTCCACATCAGGTTCAAACTTGACGTACAACCATTTCCTTGTGGTAATGCCAGGGTACTGCAAGTAATCTGAGGTCTAAGTGCAATCAAAATTCCAAGACCAACGATCTCATGTCTTTCTTTGCCATATGCATGATCAATATCAGAAGAATTTTAAAGACGTTTTTGGACGCAGCTTAATGTTTCATGGTTTAGCATAAAACTGCTAATGAGAACTATAGCCCACTTAAGAAAGTGAAAAAACGTATCGCTTGCTTATTTCATAATATCTAAAAAAAACACCAAGAGTAGAATAGATAGAATGATTGAAACATTCTTACAGGTGATCTAGTAGCTATATTTAGTGTTCTCACCAATCTAATATTGACCATAAAATGTCCAATTGCCCTCGTTTAGGCATGAACATGTTTATATTATCAAACATGTTCTGAATGCCTTTTTAAAAAATCCGATACCGCATGGCGCAGTCCGCCTCACCGAGATTGCAGAATTCATAGTTCACCCACGTCTTATTTTACCACTACATCCCTGGCACAAATGTACTTTTCCTCTCTTAAACGAGGGCAATTTGACATGTTATGGTCAATATTAGATTGGTGAGAACACCAAATATACTAGATCACCTGTAAGAATGTTTCAATCATTCTATCGTAGGTCTTGGTGGTTTTTTTTTAGATATTATGAAATAAGTAAGCTATAAGTTTTTTCACTTTCTTAACTGGGCTATAGTTCTCATTAGCAGTTTTATGCCAAACCATAAAACATTAAGCTGCGTCCAAAAACGTCTTTAAAAATCTTCTGATATTGATCATGCATATGGCAAAGAAAGACATGAGATCGTTGACCTTGGAATTTTGAAAATGCATCGCACTTAGACCTCAGATTACTTGCAATACCCCAGCATTACCACAAGGAAATGGTCGTACGTCAAGTTTGAACCTGACGTGGAGATAAGCACTTTTCCACGTCAAAGACGGTTTTTATAAATCTGAGCGTTGGCATGGATTTGAGCGTCTAAGATCAAATCTGTGCGTAAGAACGCTTTATAAATGAGGCCCCTGGTCTGTTTTTTAGTTTTGGGTTGTATTTAATACATTATTTAATGTTCATATTGATAGCCTAAATGAAAAACCTCTCATGGAATGTAGAATGTAAAATAGTTTTGTTGTAGGCCAATAGGGCCTAGCCAGCCCGCATGTTTTAGGCCAGTATAGGTTCTTATTTGTTGATAGGTTGTTCTGCAAAACGGCATGTAACTCCCCATGTGCTGATGAAATTCATTACAAAGAATCTGGTGTATACTTTGTTTGGGATTTTGTAACCTTTTAGCCTTCTGTCTTTGCCATGATGCCATTAAGTGTGTCATATAGCACATTGGTTGATAAATCAATCCTCACTGAAAAGCAAAAGGTTTTGGGTTGTTGTTGACACTATGGGTCTTACAAGTTCACATAACCTCACATAACTGTTTTATCCACTGCTAATAAAATATAAAACAGGGCTGATGTAATCCAAAGTATTCACAATGCGTTTCTCACTTTGAGTAATCTATCGGAATACCTCACAAAATACATTTTAAGGCATGTATTCTGTAATCTGTAGTGGAATACATTTTAAAAGTGACCTTCCCCACTAACAGGTTACTGGTCACCGTTATAATCTATAATCAGTTATGCATACATTCATAACACCTCATAATGCGGTCATAAGTCATTATAATAATGATAATTCTCAAGTAAGAAATGTTACATTTAATCCTTAATGTCACAACCCGGTCCAGAAGCCTCGTTTCCTAGCCTGTGACTTGAGATGCCTTTGCTGCTCCGGTCCGGGTTTTCCTTCTGCCTTGGCTTTTGGTTGACTGACAAAGGAGGCGTCCAATCACCTGTGTTTGCTCTGCTACACCTGCTGCCACTCTCCTCGTCAGCCATGGCTTTTAAGCCATGCCATGTGGAACACTCTTTGCCAGATCGTCACGTCTTTCAGTGTGGATTCTTGCGTTGTCTCATGTTCTTGCTGGATTTACTGTTTTTTGACCAAGGATTGTTTTTGGACTGTGTGATTTTGCCTGAACCTTTTTGGAAACCTTTGCTTGGACTTTGCTTGCTCTTTGTTACCGACCACTGCCTGTTCTGACACTTCAGTCTTGCCTAGCCCCTTTGCTTAACTGCCTGTGGCCTACCTGTGTACCAAACTCTGCCTGTTTTTTGCCACTCTGGAGATCTGCTTGAGCCCTGCCTGTACTGCTGCCTGTGCTTTGTCTGCCTACAAGTGTACCAAACTCTGCCTGTTTTTTGCCACTCTGGAGATCTGCTTGAGCCCTGCCTGTACTGCTGCCTGTGCTTTGTCTGCCTACAAGTGTACCAAACTCTGCCTGTTTTTTGCCACTCTGGAGATCTGCTTGAGCCCTGCCTGTACTGCTGCCTGTGCTTTTTTCGCCTACTAAGTTGACTCTGCCTACCAATTGGTTTTGCCTGGCTGCCTATTTTTGTGTTCTTCAACATTAAAACCTAATTAACCTTTTAATCAGCTTCTGAGTCTGCTTTTGGTTCCACAGTCCCTTACCTGGCCTCACCGGCCCTGACACTTAATTATGTTAAGTCACTTTGGATACAACTGTCTGTTGAATAAATGAACCGCG
>NC_063195.1:16757100-17039600 GCF_017589495.1 Alosa alosa
ACGCATGTGTGTGTGTGTGTGTGCACGCATGTGTGTGTGTGTGTGTGTTCAGTCAGTTCTGTATCGATATATATATCCATATAGTTATTTCAGTGTAGTGTAGCACACTCAACCAGGTGACAAACACACTATTTTATGGAAGTGACAAATATCTGAAATATCTGAAATATCTGCTGCAAGTGAGAAGATGCCACTCAACAGTAGTAGGCCTCTCCACAACATACAGAACAGTATCACAATCACACAAAGTAATACAATGCCAATATCATTGGTCAAACATTCTCCGACAGCAAGCTGATCTAATATAGCCACTAGGGGGCAGCAAAGGATTTCTATGATGGCAAAATATGTGTGTGTTCTAGACATCCCAACCTGCAAAAAGTCATTTCAGGGAGGTATCACAAATGATCTGTGATCAAATGCATTCAATAAACTCCAATGTTATGTCATACATATAATATGCCTATGGTTATTGTTTGTATGCATCTAATCTAGGCCTATCTTATGTTCAATCAAATTGGCTTGGCCCACCTGTTTTTTTTTCTGTGCCCACCCATTTGAACATTTCTGGCTATGCCACTGGTGCTCAGACATACATGCACCACTCTCTCTCTCCCCTGTCGTGTGCACGCTACACTCAGATGCACACACGCGATTTGAAGTCTCGGTCTCGCATGCACGCTCTTGATCACTCGCTCTAGATTCCAGGAGATTTTATCTACTTTGTGGGCGCCAAGGAGCCGCTATCAATATGCGGGAGACTCACAGAACTTCCGGGAGACTTGGGATGTCTGGTGTTCACAAATGTGTGTGTGTGTGTGCGCGCAAACTGTACTGTACTGTACTGTACTAGCATTACTGAGCACTATTTGTACATAGACAGACACAGAGAGAGAAAGACATTATTTGGCTGAAAGGCAACAGCAGGTCCCATCCAAACACAGCAGCCTAATACACATACTGTACCACCATCCAATTACCCACTAGAACATATACAAAGATGTTTTAGCAGGACATTTCCAAAGGTTGTGTGTGTGTGTGTGTGTGAGTGTGTGTTTGAGAGAGAGAGAGAGAGAGAGAGAGAGAGAGAGAGAGAGAGAGAGAGATAACAGCAATGCAGCTGTTGCCTTTCCAGACTTTCAAACCTTTCTAATACCAACACACACACACACACACACACACAGAGGGGGAGGGGGGAGATATGTCATAACTTCTGTGTCACTCACTTTCTCTGACACACATACTTAGGGCATGAACTGAACTACTACATCTCTATACCTCTCTCAAATAAAAACATTACAACTGAGTACATGTCAGTTATTTCCTTCGATGTTTTGTTTAAGAGCAATCATGTAGACTAGCATTTCAAGTTACAGAATAGAAACGAATGTGTTAGCTTATGGCTAATGTATATGAGAAATCCCATAGAGATGCTAACGGTTAGCATAATCGATAAAAGTAGATATTTAGAGCCAACTTCAGTCCATTTACGAAAGGGTTACATAA
This sequence comes from Alosa alosa, assembly GCF_017589495.1. Taxonomy (NCBI): domain Eukaryota; kingdom Metazoa; phylum Chordata; class Actinopteri; order Clupeiformes; family Clupeidae; genus Alosa; species Alosa alosa. The sequence continues at coordinate 16,758,607 of NC_063195.1, forward strand.
GAAGAGTTCTTTGTTTACAACTGACTATTTTCTCTCAATATAATACGTGTAGGAAAATATGTGACTGTTTAACTCATCAATGCCACTTGAACAAGTAGCCTAGCTGCACAAAATAAACAATAGGCGTGCGTGTGACAACGTGGATGGAGGTAGCCCTATGTAGTAGGCCTAGTACCTCCACCTACTGGTTAGGACTGTCAATGTGCAACGTTGTATTGCCTTTGGCTGTTGTTGGCGATTTGACAGGCTTATTTTTCATGCCACTTAAAGACATGATAATCTCTCAAAGTACGAAAGTCATTCAAAGCAGGAAATCAGTAGGAAATATGTGCTTGCTTTTATTATGACCGCCGCGCAGCGAAGCTAGGTTTAGAATATAGGTTTAGTCAGATTTTTTTTTTTTTTTCTTCTTTTTTTGGGCTTTTTCGCATGCCCAAATTTCCGTCAATGATTCCCGGGACACTGAAAGACCGGGGTACATGAAACTTGGTGGGCATGTAACCCCACATGGATAGCATGGAATCATCGTTTTTCGTTTTGATCTGTAGCCCCCCCGCTGGACTGGACCCCCCGAAAGGAGGGTAGGGCAGACACAGTTTTCTGTGAATATCTCGAAAACCGTAGGGTTTAGGAGGACCATTTTTTTTTTGTATGTTGATCTCAAGGGGCCATGTCAACCCATTTCATAACCACTCATTTCATGTATAGCGCCACCTAGTTAAACACAAAAAGTAAAATGAGGTGTTGTAATTGAAGGTATCTGTGACCTAACATAGTCAAAACTGCACGAAATTGGAAGTGTAGGATCATTATGACACCCTCTGTATGCACGCCAAGTTTTGTGGAATTCCGTTCATGGGGGGCCACACAATAAATTAATTTATGTTACTATACACCAACTGGCCTGTAGGTGGCCGGAGACAGTTTTCTGTGAATATCTCGAGAACCGTAGGGCCTAGGAGGTCCACCTTTTTTTATGTATGTTGGTCTTAAGGGGCATGTCAACCCATCCCATTACCACTTATTTCATGTATAAGCCACCTAGTTAAAAAATTAAAAGCAAAAAAATTAGGTGTTTTCATCACAATATCTCTGGCTGACAAGGTCAAAACTGCACGAAATTAAAAGTGTAGGATCATTATGACACCCTCCGAATGCATGCCAAGTTTTGTGTACTTTCGTTCATGGGGGCCTTACAATAAAATAATTTATGTGTACATTTAGTGACGCATACACCAACAAGGATTCCAGGACACTGAAAGACCGGGGTACACAAAACTTGGTGGGCATGTACCCCCACATGGATAGCATGGAACCGTCATTCTTCGTTTGATCTGTACCATGGTTTGATCTGTACCTGTGCCATGGCCGTCGTAGCCCCTTGCGTTGGCCGTGACGCCCCTTTGAAAATCAGAGGTTTACAGGCCACGGTGGCCTTGGTGCCCCCTTCTTTAAATATTCTGCTTTGCGTCCTACTAATAGCGATATATATTTAGCCTATGGCCTGTCAATAATCTTAGCATTCACAGCGCAAATTACGCAGTGGAGAAAGTGACAGCGCCAAGAAAGAAAGTCGCGCCCAAATTAACCCATTCTTCTCAGTTGAACTACTCGCGAAGTAGCCTACTCATCACACAGACATCACAAGTATCACATGAACGAGCTTTTTCTCAGCTTTGAAACGATGTTAGTCGCTAATTGCTGTGGTGAACGGTTCGCAGGAAAAGTAAATATCATTCAATTTAATCATAAATTCTACTGAAGGTTTTGCGTCCATGATCTCCCTACCCATTCATCTCGGTGGAATACTTCACGAACCCTTCGTTTAACATATGACAAACCATATATCAGAATAAACAGCAGACCTTACCGAACAGAAAGGTGTAAAACAGTCCCCTGTACAGTTAGCCGTTCCAGACTAAAAATTTTGAATTTGCAGTAAATTTCAACATACATGGATGTCTCCAAATTTGGGATTTAAGTTTTACACTGTGTTTAAATTGTTCCACATCATTTCATAACGGGCCAAATACAAAATAAATATTACAAATGTCGCCTAGATATCGGTAAATCAGAGGACAGCTGACAATAAGAGTTTGTGAAAGTAGCCTTAATGATCACAAAATGCTAAGCATGTATCTAGGCTATTTGAGTTTCTTAAAGCTGAGCTGTGCTTAAATTGTTCAATACATGATTTCATAACAGGCCAAATACAAAATAAATGTTAAATATAGCCTAGATATCTGAAAATATTAGATGATCAAATGATTTACAGTTATATGTAATATGTCATGTTTTATGTTTTTGTAATGTTTCATACAGTGATGCAGGTCTACTGCAGTGAATACAACTTTGATCATTTTTATAGCATACTACTGTATAGTTAACTTTGGACTTGGTGCCCTGACATGTGGCCTTTGTGCCCCCCACCAAATATGTCCAACTGAAGGCCAAGTGGCCTTGCCCCTACAATGGTGAAATTCCAAGCCTGACCACAACACTTGTAGGAGTGAGAGATGAGTGCAGACATTCCAAGTCTCCCGGAAGTTCCGGGAATCTCCTGTATATTGATAGTGCATCGCTGGCGCCTGCAAACTAGATAAAATCTCCTGGAATCTAGAACAAGGAAGCAAGAACGCGCACGCGAGACCAAAATTTTAAATGGCGTGTACATCTGAGTGTAGCGCACAGATGATGGAAAGGGGGAGAGAGAGGGGTGGTGCATATGTGCTTGACCAATCAGTTTTCAGTGGTGCGTATGTGCTTGACCAATCAGTTTTCAGTGTAGGCAGGATTTTATCTATTTTATCCCGAACTAAATCAATCATTTCAGTGTATCTAGGAACAAGAGCCAGTGCCCCACAAAAAGGAACATTTAAGACCCATTTCACATCAGACTGCACAAAAGTGTACCCTTGTCTTATAAGAGTAAAAAATAATGATAGTCTTGCACGCTGCACTGTTTGTAACAGTGCATCGCCCATGGTGGGTTAAATGATTGCAAAAGACATGTTGAGGTGAGTTTAACAAGTGTAATTTATTATGAGCCTAAGAGTGTGCCTCATCTGTAATGTTCTAGATAGAATTGTCTGTCCAGACAATGTCATACAGTAGTAGGACAGTGGAAAAGGACACTATTATGAGTCAACTCAGTGTAATACAAATTGTGATGCAATGTAAACTATTTGAACTGACCCATGCATTACCAAATCAATCTGCTAGCAATTGCTCACATGAGAGTGAGGTATTTCTAAAATGTTTTATTGTCAGTGCTGTTCCTTGGCACTCACTCATAGTGCAGTGCAAAGCCTAAGTGTCTGGATTGGCAAAAAGCCAACTTGGTTAAATACAACTCAGAGATAAATGGACACCACTCTGAACCGGTTGGACTGAGCACAGATGTCTGGGTCCCATGGCCACTGTTTGAAAATCGATTGCCTCATGTCTCGGGGTCTAATCTGCTATAAAAGTGGAGACCGAGGCGAGAAGTAGCTCATATTTTGCAAAGAGGACAAAAACACACTCACCCAGCACTAACATGATGGGAAGTGGATTTTAAAGTCTCTTTCTCCCTCCCTCTCTTCTCTCTCCCTGCCTCTCCCTCTCTCTTTGACAGAAGTTATCGTTCACCAAGGATATGATTTTACACCAGTTTCATAGTGTATGTGTATTTGTGTATGTCTGTGTGCATGTGAGTGTGTTCATCTCCGTCTCTCACAATCTCTCTGTGTGTATGTCTGTGTGTGTGTGTATGTGTGTGTGTGTGTGTTTGAGTGTTTGTGTGTGTGTGTGTGCACGTGTGTGTGTGTGTGTTTACCTACTTTTTTCTCAGGTTTTGTTAATCCTACTCACTCTCGTTCCTATGTTTTACGCCGCTGTTTCCTCTGGACTGTTCGGAGATCCACTCCCAGGATCCCACCAAGCCCAGTGGGGTGTACACCATCTTCCCTGGGGGGCCCGTCTCCCCCCTGCAGGTCTACTATGACATGGAGACCGATGGGGGAGGATGGATGGTGAGTGCCACACTGAGTAAGGGCTTATTCACACCGCCAGCATTCTGTGGCTGCTGCGTCACCTTTCATATGTGCAATCATACCAGAAACAGGGCCTACAGTAGTTGAATAGGGCCTAGTTGAAAAATACCAAATTGTTAATTTTGTGTGCTTCTCCCTATGCCTAATTTGGGCAGTTCAGAGATGCTTGTAATCCGGCAGAAGAAAAAAAAACATTAGGCCTATTCTAGCCTCTGTAACTCTGTGTCAGTACTTCACACCTGACTTCACATTAATATGGTTCCCAAGAAACTACAGCTTTCCAAAGAGGTCAAGCATTTGATTATAGGCCAAACTAAGTGGTAACAGTGGCCTCTGAACTAGAGTTCTCAACGGGCCTGAAAATTACAACCCAACCCGACCCGGCCCGTGGCTTTTAAAGCCCGGACCCGATGTAACCCGACACATCAACATGAATTATCTGCCCGAACCCGGCCTGCGGCCCGACGTAAAACATAAGCTTAGGCTACATTTTGACTGTTAAACCCTGACTTTATTTAGGTGAAGATTCAACACATTAGCGTGAATCACTTAAAATGGTGATTTTCTCCTCTTCTGGCATATCGTGATGGAAGAACCATGCCAACTTTGGATGCGGTTATCTTAGCAAAACTTTTTGCAATACAGTACCCTTGATAAACATATCGTTGTAAAGCTTAGTTTATGGGCGTTCATATGAGCACAATAACTTAATTTTGTAAAATCACATATTTCATCAGCACCTTGCATTTTGAGCATTGCACATAACCTGAAGAATTTCCATCAGAATCCAGCACCACTCCAAACACTTTCCAGACCTCTGATTTTCCCACTCCTGTAGTAGCGACGGTGAATTCACCTGCGGCAAGTTTACTTTTCAACAACTCCATCTTCTTCTCCAGGCTAAAGGCGTGCACGCAGCGGCAGGTCTGCCCCTCTCCATGATGCACGTTGCACGCAGCAGCAGACTTTCTTTACGGTGAACATCTGTGATGATTAATAGGCTAAATGTTTTTTTTTTTCACTGAGCAGAAAAGATTAAGCCCGAGGTCCGATCCGACCCGAGTCATTTGCTTATATTTTCGACCCGAACCCGGCCCGAACCTACGGGTCCCGTCGGGTTTGTCGGGCCGACCCGACCCGTTGAGAACTCTACTCTGAAGTAGGTTGAAATAGGTATTGAGAATTAAGTTGTTAAGCGCATTTTGATGGTAAACAAACTTGTAATGGGGAGAATCTTGCACATAGCACAGCTGGTAGCATCTCACAGGCAGAAAACCACCCTTGCTATACAGCTGATGGCGACTAAGAGACATCTTGCGAGAATTGTGAAACATTATTAGGCTACTTGGTCAGTAGATGTAGCTCTTTGGAGATTGTCTTCACCTGTTATATAGGCTATATATGGCTTGGTGGTTAATGTGTATGCTGTGACAAACTCAGAATGCATCATTGCTTTAGTTTAGACTTAAAACATTGTATTTATGAAGTTAATCTGTATTTTGTGTTATTAATATATTTCTCTCAACAGAAAGAAGTGAGTTGAGGTGTCACTTGTTGGAGGCAGGATTTTCTGCAGGAGTGGAGTGTGAGTTGAGGGAGTGTGAGTCTCATTCAGGCAAGTAAAAACCTATGCATGATATAATACTGCTGCGGTTAGTATTAGCCATTATTCACTTTTAATATCTTAAATTGTGATTTGTGACCTTCCAGTTAGGATGAGGACAGTGGACAGTTGAGGACAGATTAAAGGGTTTCCATGCTGGCATCATCAGGGAGAAACAGTAGGCATCCTTTGTTATGAGATGGTCATGCAAAAAATGTGCTTTCAGTGCCTCAAAACGTTTAGAGCTCATAAAGCACTATAGATTAAAACATTTCCATACTGGTCAAGGTCGGACAATACCCTGCTTATTCTCAGATTGTCCTTGTTCATTTAAAAGTTGGGGGGCCCTTCATACCCATTTGTCTAGAAATCATTCTCAAGCAGAACAGTTAGGGCAAACTCATTCATTTTCATGTCTTGTATGCAATTCATATAGTGTTAACACAGAGAGGCAATATTTTGAACACATTGCAGTTCATCTGAGAAAGCATGAAACTGTGCATTGTATTTTTAAGGATTGTGATTACACTACTAATATTTATTCTACTTTTGCTTCACACAAAAGTAGGAAGCACAATCCTCACAGCCTTGACGATTTTAAACATGCTATATTTCAGACATATTCAAGTCAGGGAACAGAGGATGGTAGTTGGCTGGTAGATGAAAGTTACTTCTGATGAAACACTTGTCAGTGAGGGTGAAGATTTTGTTCAAGTCATTGTTGATGTGCTTGGGTCTCTATTACTTAAATTAGACTGCATCTTCAACGTCTCTAATAGGTGTATAGATGAGATTGTAGACGAGCTTCAGTTCATAACCAGTACAGCATCCGCACCCATTATTAAAAACATTGTCCGTAGCACATTACAAAATCAACACTGCAGAATTGGTGATTACAGACTTGGTGAATAACATTTGCCAGTTAAATCCTCTAAGTGCAGCCTTTAGTGAGGAAGGGCCTCTTGGGACAGCATACAAGAGAAATAGTAGGTATCTTACTGGGTGTTCGCTGATATTCCATCAGTGTTAAGGTCCACATTACCATCAATTTACTTAGCTGTTTTGTGCAAGGCAAATGATGTTAAGGAATTTGGTTATTCTCAAGTGCTAGAGCCATTATTAAGGGATTTGAGAAGCTTAGAAGATGATCATTGCCCACTCAGTCGGGGGGTTTATTGAAAGTTTTAGTGGGTCATACATTTGTAGATTTTGTGTTGGAGAGCGGTCCCAGTTTCAGGACTTAGAGGTCAGGGTAGGAGCGTTCCCTAGTAGAACAAAACAGCAACATGAGTTGGACATTGAAGCAGCATTGGACAGTAACACCCATAGTCATGGAGTAAAAAAGCATTGTGCAATTACTCAAAGATTAAATCATTTTCATGTGACTACAGGTTACCCACCCGATATACTCCATGACTTACTTGAAGGTATAGTACCTGTAGAATTGGCATTGTGTCTTGGGGTTTTAATAAAGAAAAAATACTTTTCTTTTGAAGAGCTCAATAGAATCATCAAACAGTTCCCATACAAGTGGAAAGACCGTACAAATTGTCCCCATGGTATACCACCAACCTTTGCCTCCTGTAAAACCATTGGTGGTAACGCAACTGAGAATTGGTGTTTATTGAGGTTACTTCCTCTTATGCTTGGTACCAAAGTACCAGAAGAGGAACAGGCCTGGCAGTTGTTGATGTCACTCAAAGATGTTGTTGCCTTGGTTATGTCACCTACCCACACAGATGAAAGCATTGGTCACCTCGATAGTCTGATTGCTGAGCATAGACATAGATTTAGCAGTGTTTTTCCACAACAAAAATTGATTCCAAAACACCATTTTTTAAACCATTATCCTCAGCTCATTAAAGCATTTGGTCCACTAGTGTCCTTATGGACAATGAGGTTTGAAGCTAAGCATAGCTTCTTTAAGAAGATTGTGAGACAGACTAACTGCTTCCGTAACAAGCTTTAACAAGTCTATGGCAAAAAAACATCAGTCCATGATTGCATACCATCTCCATAGTTCAAATGTCAAAAAACCTGCTGTGTCTGTGTCAAAGATGTCCGGAGTGCCATTAGAAGTTGTAAATGACAACATACGAGAATTTCTATTACAGAAATCTCCTGAAGAGACAGCTGTTAATTTGACAAAACAGGCAGAATTTCGGGGCACCAGTTACGGTATTGGCATGATCCTGGCATATGGCCACACTGGTGGATTGCCCGACTTTGCTGAAATACTACAAATCATCATTGTTCGTGACAGCTTAGTGTTTGTGGTGAAATTGCAAAGTGTTCGCTGATATTCCATCAGTGTTAAGGTCCACATTACCATCAATTTACTTAGCTGTTTTGTGCAAGGCAAATGATAATCTTTGATAATAGACGACGTGGCTATTATCAAATAAATATTTAATTATTATATTTCTTTATATCCAGGGTGTATTGGCAATTCATTTAACTACATTCACTAGTCTGATTATTATTTTCACATTGTTATTTAAATTCTGTAGAAGTGCATAATAAACTAGCCTAAGGTAAGTGTAGTATTTTTACAGTGGAGGCACCGCGCTACTAAATTGTATTTATAATTATTCATATTCATATTTACCATTTATAATCCTACTACACAGCTATACATTTATATTTATGGTATCAGGAATCTCAGCCAATTCACTAGTCCACCGCTGAGAATTCAGGATCCTGTCGCGCCATTATTTAGTGTAGCTAAATTAAGCTTTACTGTACTGAGTGTGCACACCCGTTAAAAAAAAAAGCGTGCGCATTGCTTATGGGACTCATTTATGCCCTCAACCTTGCATATCCGCCAGCACTTCGATACACTTTTGAAGTTTTCCAAAAACTTTTCTTGGATTTGGATGGCATTAAGCTGTCCCCAAAAATACAAGCTTTAAAGTTGAAATTGCTGGCTTAAATGCTTTCACCAGATCACCATCTCAACCAGTTGTTGGAAGTTTTTGTCAAATGCTTTTGACTTCCCGTTAAGTTGTGTTATGTTGTGTTGTGTGTTGTATTGTATGTTGTGTGTTTGTCTTTGAGAGCAAGATAATATTGACACAACCACATCTTTGCAATATTTGCCGACAAATTGAGTGTTTTATCTTTGATATGTTGTAATACTCGGAGACAAAAACACTGGGTAGGAGTGGCATTGATTGTTAATTTTACTAATGGTAAAACATACTGTCCTTTTAGGATTCTGGTTGTGTTAGCTCTGTCGCTGTAAAACTTCACCTCCTGTTTTTTTTTTTTTTTTCCTTGTGATATTCTCATTTATATTTTATGCCTTAAACATGGGTTAAACATTTTGACAGGCAGTATGTATGGTCACCAGTGATATTTTAGTTATTAACAAAAAATGGTGAAGAAAAGTAGTCATTTGAATGAGCATTCAACAGTGTTTCAATACAGCTAAAACATATCAGTGGGTACATGCAGTGTTGAGTTTCAGTGATGACTGCCCCTGAAATTTTTTGTTGCCCCCCCGCCCCAACGTTAAGTTCATATAATGTGTGAACATTGTGAGCATGGCTGTTCTGACAAAATAAACAGTTAATTGCATTACATTTTAATTGTGTGGTATGTGGTAAAAGTATATTAACTGCATAAGGTTAAGATTTATCAAAAGAAAATAAGTAACATTGTTAGTTAGTTTATTTGTCCTTACATAGGAAATTTGTTTTCACATACCATACAATACAAGCCTCACAGACATGAAATACATAGATACACACAGTTACGGTTCTTCACCCACCACCCTGTTACCACATCCCCCACCCACATAGATGTTAACAGCACATATACAGCACATATATCACAACAGCACATATACATCACATTACACCGCTACAAACAGGAAAACCATCACCAGTTGGCATTTCAGAGGAATGAGGGCGGCACAGTGATCCATCACCGCTGTGTGTTGTTCAGTGCTGCTATTGCAGAGGGCACAAAGCTTTTCCCAAAGCGTACTCGCTTCCACCCCATAGCCCTGTATCTGCGTCTTGATGGAAGCAGAATGAAGAAGGGATTGAGGGGGTGGGTGGGGTCATGAGTGATGGTCTGTGCTCTGTTCTTGGTGAATTTACTGTTGAGATCTGATAGATTAGGGGTGGGGAGGCTTATTGCTTTGGCTGCGGTATGAGTGATGCGTGTGAGTCTGTTTCTGTTGGCAGCAGTTAGCATGTTGAAAAAGCAGGGAAGGCAGTAGAGGAGGATGGGCTGGACTATGCTTTTGTACAGAAGGAGCAGGTGACAGGGGGCAACAGAAAGTGATCTGAGCTTACGGATGGCATAGAGTCTCTGTTGACTGTGTTTTTGTATGTCAGTGGTGTGTTGCTCAAAGCTGAGTTTATTGTCCAGGGTGAGTCCAAGGTATTTGAAACAGTCCACTATTTCTACGGTGTCGTTGTTGATGCAGGTGGGGTTGTGGATTGTGTCAGATGGTGTTCTGGTGTTGGTGATTACAAGTTCCTTGGTTTTAGGGACCGTTCGTTATTTATAAACGGGGTCACCGGAGGGATTTTGAGTGCTTCAATCAACAGTTGCATGACCCTCCCCTGCCTGCAAGAAAATTTTCAACGACCCTCCAGCAGTCTTTTCAAAAAAGACATGATCCTCCCCGGCCAATCGTCAATACCTTCCGCCCACGCTATAGAGCGCTATGAAAACACATCGACTTTAAAAATCGTTCTAAACTCACCCTCTGCTTTCTGATCTTATACATCACACTTCACCAAGATGGTGGCCATTTCAGTAGATGTACTCACTAACATTGTTGTGGAAACACAATAAGCATGGAAACTAAATGCACACTTCCTGCAACTGCATTAGCCTACTTGAAATAATTTACTCCTCTAGTAAGTATTCACATGAAATAAAACAATAAAACATTGAGACCATTCAACAAAGCACACTGGGTAATAACAAATTCAACACTTGAACTTGTTGCTATGGACTCATCTCTAGGCTTCCTTCCTCTAGGCTTTGGCTTCCCAAAGCTGAACATTATCCAAAACTCAATTTCTCAGACGAGCGTCAATTTGGGAGCTTGCTACACTCCTTCCTTCTCAAATGACTTGAAAAGACCGTGTGCACAATTTCACAAATAATCACAGGGACCTAAAAAATACCTAACATGCCAACTTTTTCGGGTTTAGGCCTATCATTTTAACTTTTTCCCGCTGTCTTGCCGCTTTTAATATTTTTCCCGTAGAATATCCCATATTACTGTAATACTCTCATAACATTAGTCCTGCATTCTGGCCTGTCTCTGTGTTGTCCTGTTGTTACCCTTGCCCTTCCAGAGAAACAAATGTATTCAAATTATCGTTTTGCTTGCTTGAATGCGAACTCAGAGTGATGTTAACCTACAGTAGGCCTATTGAAGTTAACAACGTGGTTGTTGTGAGAGCACGATTCATCGGTGCTTGCAGTGTTCGGCCATAGGCTATGTCTATGTGCGCACCTGCCAGGCTAAGAGCCAAAGAAATCCCCCTGTATATTCACTCCAAGTTGGCCTACCATAACTTACCAACTCTAGCCTACACTGTAGACCATAAACTGGCTATTTATATGACCAATGTATTTAGATTCTGTATTCTGCTTTATGAAGCAGAACCACGACTGCTACTTGGAACGTAACACATTTTTGTTGGCAGGAGAGAGAATGACAGCAATTAACAAATTGCACTTGTTGCTGGTTACCAATAAATAGGGCCTACTATATATTTTTTTGCAAACAACAAAAACAGAAAGGATGGAGACAGCAAAGCTAGAGATGGGCAGGGACAAGGTCAATTGGTAGAAATGCTTGTCAAAACGTTAGGAGCTGGATGTGTGGATGAATGAAGCACAAGTATGCTTTATAAGCATGCACACTGTTTAAAGTTAGGCTAGGCTACACCGTAAACTACAAGTAAAAACCAAAGTTAGCTTTTTAGGGCTGGATAAAGTTGACCAAATGGATATAGGCTGTTAAGCGTGAATAAAGTAGGCTACTTTGCTGCTCCAACCCTTCCAACGTTAATGGGGACGGATGTTTTCCGTATTTTGCGTGAGAAATCTCCCTTATTTTCATTGTTCAATGTTGACAGAGCTATGGAACGAAAGAGAACGTTATATGGCGACAGAAATCAACAATCAAACAAGCCACTTTGATTTTTTGCTGTTTTCATTAATACAAAAGATGGGTGACCCCCCCTCCTAGACAAAAAAAAATTAGGTGACCCTCCCCTCAACAAAGAATAAAAAGACATGACCCTCCCCTATTTTCCTCTGGTGACCCCGTTTATAAATAACGAACGGTCCCTTACTGATGTTAAGCTGAAGGTAGTTGTCAGTGCACCATTGTGTGAGGTGGGAAATGGAGTCTTGGTATGCAGATATGGAGTTATTGTCGTTGAGGAGTGCAAGTACAGCAGTGTCATCAGAGTATTTGAAGCATGTGGTGATGGGTGTGGGACTGCAGAATTATAGTGAGTAAAACAACTTAATACAACTAGGTAATTAAAATTTTCAAACAGAAAATATAGTAAAATCTACTTATTCACTTCATAACAGTAAATATTACAGACATGTAAGATTTACTTACTATTTTGATAACTGATATTCCTGTATGAAAATAATTAAATAACATTTACATAATATCATCACAAATGTTAAGGTTAGTAGTAAGTACATTGTACTTGATACTGGTAAGTAAGTTATACTTGATATTACAGCATTAAAATTTACTTAGAAAGTTTGAGTGCAAATACTTACAAGGATTTTTTTAAGTAAATTCTACAAGTCATTTCTTTCAGTGTACCATCTTCTTGTTATCAACTACTATCTTGTTGCCATAAGTTAAATAACACAGTATGTTGTTCCCATAATATAATAACATATGCACACAAGATAAAACAACAGTGACTTTGTGGGCACATATATAAATCTAAATTATTTGCATGACACATGCTGTTGTCATTTCAGAGATAAATTGACATAACTCTAAACCTGATGGCACACAGATGTCTGGATCCGTCAGGATCTGGACTGGACTGATTATTTTGTGCCACCCTGGTGGCCATTTTGTGTATTGTCCTGTGTTTGTTTTTGCCTGTTCCCCATGTGCTTTGTGTTACCTGCCTGTCACCTGTCTTTGTCTCCCCCCCATCTCCTTATTTGGTCTGTGCTTCCTGTCTTGTTTGTTTCCCCTCCATTTCTGCCTCCTCACCTGTTCCCTGTTATTGTCTCGTTGGTTTCGTCCAGTCCTCTGTCTTTCTGTTAATTGGCATGTGTATTTCTACCCTCCTGTTTACCTGTTCCTTGTCAGATTGTCTCTCTGTTTGTCGCGTGTGCGATAATGTAACGGAGTACAAATACTTCATTACTGTACTTAAGTAGAAATCTCATGTATCTGTACTTTACTTAGCTATTTAAATTTATGTCAACTTTCACTTATTTTCACTCCACTACATTTCCTAGATAAAATGTATACTTTTACTCTGTTATATTTCCACTAATCATCTTCGTTACTCGTTACTAAAACATAAAATTAGAAGAAATGTGTGCGACTGCAATAAGGGAGGTTTGGCGAATCACTGCTCCTAGATTGCATTACGCGACGCTCCTCCACGCCGCGCCGCTTTCTATTTCAGCTTTGTTTGTTGCTAAAGGAGGAGGACGCACAACTGAAACCGCCATGGAAGCACGAGCACCTACTGGAGGACCTCCCGTTATCATAGACGACCACCCCGACGATCGTGGTGAACTCGGTGAATAGGGTAGTGGTAGTGATGGGTAAATTAAGCCTCGAGCGCTACTCGGCACATTTCCCTAATGTGCCGAGTAATGTGTCGAAGCTTCGAAACATGGAAGACAAGGAAAACACAGCAACATCTGGTGGTTTGCATAAATTATCGCAACATCTGGTGGTTTGCATAAATTATCGCAGCCACGGACTAGTGAAAAGAATGCCTACAATGTTCAGCACAATGCCAAAGCTTTGAAATGTTCTCATTCATTACATTAAAAGTGTTGCAAGAAATTTGCATTTCTGTTTGTCTCAATTCAATACAATAAAATACGATTAGGCAACATAATTATCGTTATCACGTGAAATTGGTGTTTTCGTGGAGGCGTGAAATCATGTGTTATCCCAGTCAATGATCCAATCGGTCTCCCATCTACTTAACGACCGCAGTAGACACTACTTAGCTTCTGAACCAGGACGAATTACCAACCTCAACACGCTATGGACGAGAGTGAAAAGTAAACGACCAGGCGCCTAATTAAACCAAACCCTACATGGCCTGACATAGTTTGACGTTTCATGAATCAAACTTTCTATAAAAGGAAAATATTATGTCAGCCATTATTGTTAGGCCTACATAGAAATTATTAGCCTGTATTGCTTTTAAATGACATGATTGAAGTTGAGACGAGATTGCAACGCAGACACGTTTTAATGCCATTGTTCTAAATTGCAAAGCTTTAGGCTAGGCCTAGGCTATTTCTTCTTTATTTCTATGTGCATGATATTATGGATTATGGACATTTTCCGGAAAGAAAAGAACGTAAATTCACAAACAGAGAAAGCATCCTATATAAAACAGAGCTACCCACAAATTTCGCCTGACTCTTGCAATACAACACAACTCATTCCGACACTAGAGCGGGTGCCCTGGTTCGCGCAATTCAAAGCCTTTGAATCAGATTCCGAAGCAGTCACGTGGGTGTGTGTCCCAAACGAAGCTTCAGACGTCACACTCACAAACCGAGGCCTCGTTTGTCATCAGTCACGTGATTTTTATGGAAACGACACAAGCCTCGAACCGGGGCTTCATCTGGCACGCCCCTTTCTGCTCAACACAAGCTCCGAAGCCTCGCTTCATTGGGCACATCACTAGGTAGTGGTGAAGATAACGGCATACACCCGTGGCTGTATTTGCAAGAAATGTTTCTGTACATTGGCAGCTTTCTGTGCAGCTGAACACTCCGCTACCTGCCTCAGCGGCCTGTGAAAGGCTATTTAGCATCGCAGGACTTGTCCAAGAAGAGCAAGTCCAAGTCTTCAGTCCAAGAAGAGCAAGACTGAATCAGGCCCGGGGTGGGTAATCGGGAGAATCGGGAGAATTCCCGGTGGCCGCTTCACTTTTGGGCCGGTCGAGGAAAAAAATATTGACATGTCACGTTAGTCTATCTTTAAAGTAGGACACGCTCCGCATTCTGTGCATGACACCAATGCAATGCCTCTGCATGGGTTGTAGCCTATGTGAGTGAGTTCTCCCCTCCCAAAAAGAGTTGGTTGGGTCCATATAGCCCGTCTTTTCCAAAAAGTTTTCTCAGATAAGGATAGCCGAGCCGGTCCTACAGTAGACACAAGCGACAGAAGGATGGATGGTAGAAAGAGGCCAGGAGAGACTGAGCAGCAGATCAACCAGTCGACCACTGAAAATGATGAGCCCGAAATTAGTGATGAGGAGGCCATGACTACAGGGACAAGTAGAGAGGATAAATTAAAGTTATTTAATGTAAGAAAGAGCAATTACCCTACATAATAAATATGCCTTGTTTGCTCAGAAGAGGGTGTAGTAAAGGAGTAGGCTAAATCACCAAACAACAATAAAGCCTACCCATGCAAAAAACATGTAGCCTAAGACCCCGTTTACACGAAGGGAAAACGCAGATATTTCCCTGCGGTTTGGCCTCTCGTTTACACCAAAACCCCGTTTATCACAGAAAACGATTATTTCTAAAACCTCCGGCCAAAGTGGAGATTTCTGATAACGCCGGTTATGTGCTGCCGTGTCAACAGGGATAAACGGCGTTTTAGCTTCTTAAACGTCACATTATGCGCCAGAAAATCCTTAACGTCATGTGAGCGCCTATGTTTACAGTTTCTTTGGCTACTGATCAGGATTATCATGGATGCTGTTAAGGTGCTACTAATTTTTACTTATTTTTTGTAGTCTAACGCTACACGAAGGAGTAACTCTACTTCGCTGTCTGTCCATACAAACGAACCTCGCGCCATGTTTGCTGTTTTGAAAGGAACCGGAAGTCGCTCGTGTTAGTCGTTGGTGTGGCCAGCATGGCTTTATTCCTTTCCCTACACTGCCACCCATAGGTTTGGCATAGTTATTATAGTGCTCGACAGCGTATTTATGCGGGTTGATGTAAATGACAAGTTTTTTGAAAACAATGTTGTGTGCACAATGTTATTATTGAAAACGGAGGGGGGGAAATATTTGTTTCTCTAAATACCCGGCTATGTATAAATGTGGCCTAAATATTAGGTTAATATGCCTCTTTGTCGAAGTATGGGATAGGCTACATTTCAAAGGCTTTCTTTCTTTCTTTCTTTCTTTCTTTCTTTCTTTCTGTTTTTGTTAACTTGTGGAATAGTGGAATATTTTTTAACTTCTCAGTTAAAATGAATTATTATATAACCTTTACTGTACACATTTGTTGAACCATGGTACTAATAAAAACTACAGGATAGTAAGAGCTGAAATGTTGCTTCATTTAACCAATTTCCACCACTATGGAAAACGTTGGCCGGTCTTTATGGAGCTAAATTTGTCTCAATAATATTTGTATATGCGCAATTTCTTGATTTGCATGTGTGTTTTGATATCTACAAATAAAAAAACATATTTGTAACTCGTATATCAGTGTTTCTCAAACTTTTTTTCTGGGGACCCACTTTTTAAAAATGACAGACTATCGCGACCCAACTCGTGACTGTGGTAGTTAACAAACTAGATCAGTGGTTCTCAAACTTTTTCTTTCATTCTGATCAAGGGGGCATTCTCGAGCCCCACCTGTCCCTCATCGCTTTAAGAAAGTGGTAGGTCAAGCTTAAAATTGTCAAATTTATTGAAATAATGACAAGTTCTAAATATATCCTCTTCAACAGAGTTAAAATCAGCTGGCGCTGCAGATATAATGATAAATAAATACATAACACACATATTTCTGTTTTCCAGCAACATATTAGGAAGCATAGGCCATTTTACAGCATTGTACAATATATTCAATGAAATACCAACATGCTGCATTAAATGGATCCATAATCCAGTCATACTGAGCACTGCTGGTTGGGAAATATTTTTGAAATAAACTTTGCAGGGATGTGATGTAGGCCTACTGTTTAATACATGGGATCACAAGAGTGGCTCCCAATCAGACGTTTCAGCGATTTCGCTCAGAAATCTCAAAAGGCATAATACTGTCGCGATCGAGGCGCCTGTCCCATACTCAAGTGTTTTTGGTGAATGCAGTAATCTTATTTGCTAGATGCGGTGCTTGTCTTTGCCTTGTAACTGGACATTTAACTCAAATGTATCGCTAAGATATATCAAATATATCGCTAAGATAGGCCATCCCAGTCACTGTCCCTGTCACTGTCTT
Source organism: Alosa alosa (assembly GCF_017589495.1). Lineage (NCBI taxonomy): Eukaryota > Metazoa > Chordata > Actinopteri > Clupeiformes > Clupeidae > Alosa > Alosa alosa. The sequence goes on from NC_063195.1 coordinate 16,775,659, forward strand.
TGTTCCTGTCCCTTCCCCTGCCCCTATATCTGAGTCTGTCGTGTCTGAGTCTGCCGTGTCTGAGTCTGTTGTCCTGCCCGAGTCTGTCCAGTCTTTGTCTGCTTGTTCCCTGCCCAAGTCTGCACAGCCATCTATCTGTCCTGCCCGTGTCTGCCCCGATGGTTCCTGCTCTGTCCCGAACATTTGTCCTGACCCTGCCTGCCAGTCCCTACCCGCCTGTTCCATAAATTGTGTTTTGTCCGTAAATCGGCCACAACCCTGACAAGGTCCCTTGGCCACTGAAGATGGATGGCCTCATGTCTCGGGATCTGTGGCCGGTTGCACAAAGCACCTTAAGTTTTTTCCCTTAAGTATGACCCTTAAGACTTAATTTCTCCTTAGGTAAGGGATTTACTTAAGGGTGTTGCACAGAATACCTTAAAATGTTTCCTTAGTTAAGGAGAAACGATAAGGGATTTACTGCACTGAAAGGGATTTTCCGGCACGAAAATTCTATAGTTTCCACGGAGATTGTTCAACAGCTTTAGCCTACTACAGCTAACTGCCTTTGCCGCGATGTTAGTTAACCCACCGAACACAGTAAAGCTTAATGATCTTATCATTCATCTTACCTAATATTCGCGGAAATTATCCAGGTAGCAAGGAAAGCATGTTATATTATATACGTGAACTGAATAATACTAGTTGGCAAGTTAGAGATGGTCCTGACTGTCATCAGTGCACCAACGTTTTGCCTAGCGAACCGAACCGAAGCTCATAGGCTAACAAGACATCCACATGAATTGTTAACGTTAGCCTATGTAAACCACACAATACGGCATGTTTCTGATAGGCCTAGGAAGAGGAAGCATATTAACAGAGAGGTTTTATTTTGAATTGTCAAAAGTAGTTAATAAACTTAATTTATCAGCATCAATTCGGTTAATAATATGGTTAAGGTAGAGTCAGATGTCCCTTAGGTTTTTCCCCTTAGTTAGACTACTAAGGTCGTTTGTGCAACAGTTTAAGGGATTTCTTACAAGAAAAGGACAAACCCTTAAATACTAAGGGAAAATGTTAAGGAAACCTTAAGGAGAAAACTTAAGGGTGTTTGTGCAACCGTTTTTATTTTAAGGGACCCTTAAATCAGATTTTAAAGGGAAAAACTTAACTTAAGGTGCTTTGTGCAACCGGCCACTGATCACTATGAAAGTGGGGGAAGGAGCGGTGGCATAACATAGTTGTGCTAGGACCCAGCACAAGCACCACCCTACCCCCACACAACCACCCCCTACCCCCCCTTAGTACTGAAGTCGACACACTTCCACCAAATGAAAGAAATGATTGGAAATGAATTTACTGGAGCACATTGTGTTGCCTTTAATTCAAACACCAGTGCTTTCATGTTTAACTCTTCTTTAGCACCCATAGATGAAATACCCCTCATCTCAGTCTGTTTCTCTTTGTGTTCTCAGGTCTTGTTTATCCTTAATGCTCATCTTTTAACACACCACACCCATAATACCCATCATAGGCCCGACAGTTCAGCAGGACTACAGCATGCATAAGGAATGAGTGACTACAGTGAAGGGAACAGCTAAATTTCCACTGAGTAAAAATGGCATGCTAATGGCTCATCGATTTAGTAACACAATAACATCAAGTTCTAACAAGGTTTTGTCAGAAGATTACAAAATCAATCGCAAGATAACAATATATGCTTCAAATGTTTATTAAGAGTTAACACCTAGGCAATTGCATGACCACACCCATTACAGTTATTAAGGTATTTTTGTACACAGATCACCATATTTATACCACGCTGAAAAAAGAATGTCCAGTTTCCTATAGATGAATTGAGTCCCACACTCAGCTTGTCTTCTTGGGGATTTTCATTTATTTCAGTCTAGGATCAGGCTTAAAGGAGCTATGTGTTAGGGTACGATCAGCCAGGAGGGATGCACTTTGGCGCTTGTAAAAAGTGAGGTGCACTCTGTTTTCATAAAAATGTGAATGACGTTGGCCGCTTTTCCACTTTGAGTTGAAACTCAGACCGCCTTTGTAAAAACACGAGGCAGGAGCAGGCGCACAAAACGTGAGGCGCATTGCTCACTGCCAAAAGAAAACAATAGAAAAAAGACGGCACTCAGTGCATCGTCCTGTCTGCTCGCCACCTTATTCTGTAGGATTTCAGTTGTCTTTAACACAGGTAAATGCCATTCTTCCGTTGACTTGCATTGCATTCAGTACAGCGGCACATGTACTGTGGTACAACGTGATATTATAAGAAAATCAGTTCAAAGGTAGCTAGATTAACAATTGTTAATTGTGGGTAATGGACCAGAATCCCACTTCACGCTTTATCAAAACCTCCAAAAAGATATCAGAAAGAGAGAGAGAGAGAGAGAGATGGAATAATCCACACACTCAAGTATCACATCACTTCTAAACAAAGAGGCTCTTACACGGATTTCTAAGCCACATGCCTAATCTTCATAGCGATGAATTTCAGTGAATAATGGTACCCTTTAAAGGCGTGCCAATTCACAGAAATAGCGTAATGATCTGTAGGGCCCCACAAGTAAGCACCATTGGGATTGGAAACATGGCAAGTATCATACCAGTACCCTCCAAGATATTCGCTAGCACAGTTATTCTCATAATTGTCTTGGTCCATGTCAAATGTACTAAATTTCTTCCCATTGTGGAGAGTCAAAGAGTCTCCTGTAAAATGAAATTAGCTATGTTATCTATGCGTACAAAACAAAACAAGAGAACATTGTAACATATTCATTTTACATCAATATATAACACTTGTAGACTGGAATGCCTACTTATATCAAATATTGTAGTCGGAAGAATGTGTATGTGAATCCCTGATCAATTTGATTGATTAGGCTGAACCAATGATTTCAAAGTTAATGCAAAGTCTACACCCCTCACCATGCTAGCATTGGAAACGTACCCCAATCGTGAGTCCCCATTCACTTTTGCATTAAGTGAATTAGTCTGGTTCTAAAGCAACACCAAAGAACTTTTCCTCTGTCACACGCACCATTTGTTTATCCAGCACCGCCTTTGCAAATAACAATGTCCACAGACAAGGTAGAACATGTTGCATGATTTTATGAAAGTATGATGTACTGCGACATCAGATGCAAGTCAAATTTTAGTTTCTTATGCAGTGGTCCCCAAACTTTTTCAGCCGAGGGCCAGCCGGCTCTAAGAGAGGGCCAGAGACTCAGAGTATATCAGTAACCATAAATAGCTTAGTGCTGTGAACAACAGCAGTCTACCTTAGTTGAATATTCCATTACATTTAAACTAGACTATTGCAATTTAATACCATTGTTAGCTGTGTTTATATTTCCATCATGCCATATCAGTGTAAAATGTAGCTCAAATGAAATAATACTAATAAAAAGACTTTAGCATTCCCAAAAGTATTAACAGGGAGTCCCAAAAGTATATTTTGAACTAAAAGTTCTCAAACTATGAGAGTTTTATGAAGTGGTGGCAGAAACATCTGAAATGACCACCATTCTAACTTTCACTCACCTGATGAGAACTTTGTGAACTCTGTGAACATTTAAACGAGTGAATAAAAAATATAAATAATTATACCAGAAAGTTCCAGAAATAAGACTTGAATAGAAGTTAGTTAGTTATTAACAATTAATTGATAAACTTTTAGAATACTTTGAGCACTGATGCAGTCAGCATAGGCTTTTTACATTGTTTGCAGGTAGACCTAGCCTGGCTAGCGCCACCACTTCTCAATGAGACGTGGTCTGGGAACCAAACGTTCATTTTCTCGTATTTGAAAAAAATGCCCAGATCCGTTTATTGGGTGCCACGGATGTCTATCAAATGCGTCTGTGCATAGCTCATCATCGTCTTGCTCATCATCTCAGGCGAAAATTTGCTCCATGGTCTCCAGGCTGCCTTAGCAGCGTGAATCAAATCGCGCGCAAGGCAGCATGGGAACACCCAGGTTAAGGTAGACCTACATTTCATTCTGTTTTCAATGGCAAATGTGAAACAGCGCCACAACAACCACCAGTGGACAAAAAGAGTATTACATGTGTACTGTTAAGACTTAATGAATGGGGGAAATTACGGAGGTTATAGTTTGACGATGTCGTACTCCCGTGCGGGCCGGATGCTATATACCACGGACATGTTTTGGAGGGCCACCCAAAATGAGGTGGCGAGCCGTATCCGGCCCGCGGCCCGTAGTTTGGGGACCACTGTTCTTATGTCTCATTCCATCGAGCTACAGACCCGCTACCCGATCCGGCAAACTTACATAGTACGGTTATAGTCGATAGAGGGCTGCGAAGCAAATGCAGAAAGTGCCGTTCACCCTGTTATGAGTTGATGAACCACTGAAACGATTTTGGAAACATTATTTTAAGGTACAAAAAACTCTTTGGTATTGCTTTAACCAGGATAATATTTAAGGTCTCATTTCCCAAACTCACCAGCGCCTCCATTGGTGAAGCCACTCACAGTCAGCTTGTATCCCTCTTCCTCTGATGCGACAGAGAAGGAGGAGTACCTGGCAAAAACCCTGTTGCCCTCAAAGTCTTCCATGTCCACTCTCAGCTCGTGTGTCTTATTTCTGGTGAGTTGGTGAAGTGACTGTAATCCTGCAAGAAAAAAAAATGTAACACTTTACTTGACAGTATCGAGATAAGAGTGACATGACACTGTCATGAACACATGACACTGTCATGACACAAACCCTAATCCTAACCTTTAACCATAACCCTGACTCACTGAAGCACACAGACAGCTCAACAACACCCAGTTTTATACACCCATAGCACAGTCCACCCAACCCGCAGCACAGTCTGAAATCCGCCGGTTAGTCACCTCACTTTATCAACAACACTTCATTAACCATAAACAAAGTATATTTTTACAAGGACCGACCACCCCGACCACGACAATTTTATCTCCTCCCCAAAATTCACAAACCCCCACACACTTGGACAGTTCCCTCTCAGGTTCCTCCTGGTCGTCCCATTGTGTCAGATTGCAACAGCACCACATACAACATTTCCATCTATATTGACTCCTATCTTAACCCCCTTTCCAACAGACACCCTTCCTACCTCAAGGATACATACCACTTCCTCACTAGGCTTCGACCCATGGCAGTCCCACACCACACTCACCTCTTCACTTTAGACGTAGATAGCCTTTACACCAATATCAACACCCCCGCCGGATTACAAGCAGTTCAAAACACTTTCCAAAAATACCCAGACCCTCACAGACCGGACACCATCCTCCTGCAACTTTTAGAAATCTGTCTCACTCATAATGATTTTAACTTTGACAAGAAACTTTACCTACAAGTACACGGGACTGCCATGGGTCAACGCTTTGCACCTTCCTACGCCAACATCTACATGAGTGAGTGGGGCAGCAGGCCCTAGCCAAGTGCCCCTTCAACCCACTTTTTTACTTTTCGGTATCTGGATGACATCATTGGAGCTTGGCCACACCCCCTACAGGATTTCAACACTTTTTTAGACACCTTAAACTCACATCACCCATCCATCTCACTTAAGGCCACTATTGACCCTCACCAAATTAATTTTCTAGACACCACCATCTTTTTCACCCCTATTTCACCTACACATAAAACTTTTAGCTCCAAAGTTTATTTTAAACACGGACACTCACTCACTTTTGCACAAGCACAGCAATCACCCAAAACACACATTTAGATCCATAGTTAAATCACAAATAATCCGCTTTCATCGCATCTGCTCCTTTCCCACAGACCTTCACTGTGCCATACAACAACTCTTTCAAGCCCTCCGTAAGAGGCACTATTCTAAACGTTTCCTCCGCCACATTAAGCACTTGACTTTGGCCGGCCTTGCTCCCACTCACTCATACACCCCAAACACTTGCCCATCACCCACTCCCACACCAGACCTTCCTCTTAACCCCAACCCGGACCCCAACCCAGACCCAGATCCTAATCCTAACCCTTTTCCTAACCTTAACCCTGACTCTAACCCCTACCCCTTTCCTAACCTTCACCCCAACCCTTTTCCTAACCTTAACCCCAACCCTTTTCCTAACCTTAACCCCAACCCCAACCCTTTGCCTAACCCTAACCCCAACCCTTTTCCTAACCCTAACCCTCTTCCTAACCCCAACCCTGACCCACCCCATCTCCTGCCCCTTATTGGCACCTACTCACACGGCATACAACACCATCACCACACACTGAAACAACACTATACTGATTTCCAAACAACACACCCCACCTTCCAACACCACACACTCATCTCCGCATATAGACGCAATAAAAATCTCAAAGACCTCCTCATACGCACCACCTTCACCCGTCACTTACAACCACCACCCCCTAAAGAAAACTTACACTTCACCCCTCACCTATTCATCACCAATATTCATAGTCACTGTTCTGCACCCACCAATCCACTAAACTTAGACACTCCCAATTTAGTATATGTTATCACCTGCACTCACTGTCACATGTTGTACATCGGGGAAACTGGACATACACTTCGCATACGCCTCAAACAACATCTGCACAACATACATAAAAATACACTCAACACTTATCTCGTCACACATTTCCAGACGCACAACATCACACATTTGAGGGTCTGTGGCCTTGAAGGGAACCCAGGCTGGACAATTTTACAGAGGAAAAGAGCAGAGAGATTGTGGATTTTAAAACTTCAAACACTACACCCACAAGGTCTTAATGAAAAATTGAATTAAAGTTTTAAACCACTCTGTGTCTTTTTTACAAGCTCCTCTCTCTTTTTTTATTTTTTTTTTATTTTATTTCCTTTTAACTTTTATTTTATTCTGTTTTATTTATTTTATTTGACTTTTAGATGGGATTAGTGGGGCGGGACAACTGGCCAGTGCATAATGGTCCAAACAACCACTCACCAAAGCAAATTTTAATTCTAATTTTCTAACCCTTACCCTTCTCTATATTCTAATCCTAACCCTAACTCCCCCCTCCCCCTAAACAGGACTTGGGAGTTACCAGAAATCCAATACCATTACCTACCCCCATCTATCCCACCACCTTCCACGTTTATTGACCTACATAAACTGACCTTCACTATCCACACACCTGACCTCACTGATGCACTCTCTGACACTGAAGATCAACGACACCCATCCACCACTACTGATACCCCCAAGAACACACAATACCACACCACATATCACCCCACTGACCCTACACCCACTGATACCCCTCCTATGGCAAGCCGATTGAGCATTTATTCTGATATCTTGATATCAGGCATAATTGTCATGTACATGTAAGCCATTTTTGTCAACTAGTTAACTAGTGAGCCATGTTTCTGTGAACTAGTTAACTAGTGAGGGCCAAAATATGCACACTAGTTAACTAGTGGGAGCCAAAAGGCTCACTAGTTAACTAGTGAACACATTTTAGCTTCACTAGTTAACTAGTGAGAGCCAGAAATGTCTACTAGTTAACTAGTAAAGGCCAAAATGCATACCAGTCAGCTAGTTGAAGGCTTTTGGGTCTCACTAGTTAACTAGTGAAAGCCAAAAATGTGCAGGCCAAATTACATAGAAGTTAACAAGTGGGAATTTGACATTCAGTAGTCAGCTAGTAAACATTTTTGTACTAGTTGACTAGTAAAATATAGAAGTCTTTAAACTAGTTAACTAGTGCACATTTCAGTGTCCACTAGTTAACTAGTGACCATGCTGAGCATTACTAATTAACTAGTAAGATATGAAACATATGAACTAGTTAACTAGAGAGAATTTGGGCCTTACTAGTTAACTAGTGAGCATTTTGGCTGTCACTAGTTAACTAGTTCACACAGAAATGGCTCACTAGTTAACTAGTGGACAGAAATGGCTTGCATGTACATGACAATTATGCCTGATATCAAGATATCTGAATAAATGCTTAATCGGCTTGCCATACCCTCCAAGTGACATTTCCTTAGTCCCTTCACTCAACACAACTACATCTGCCCCTCCAGGAGCACACATCCTACACAGGGCAACTCTCTTAACACTACCCTACTGGATCCCCCCCACCTTATCTCCTACCCTTACACCACCCCATAGAAGACCGACCATAAGGGTGGAAGCTCAGTTCATCCACACCCTCAACAGTCAGCCTTCCACCACCCAACACCTAAACAAGGTCACTACGAACACTACCCAGGCTACCCACCTGACTTACATTTTCCCACTTGAGATAACACCATCTCTCTCCCCCCCCAGGTCCCATCCAGGTGGGAGGGACAGACCCAGGACAGTCCAAACCGTCGAGGGTGATGATGAGCAAAGGAAACCAAAGAGCTAACCAGCTTAAAACTCCTACTATGAGCCCTCCACCTTTACCTCTGCGGGGAGAGAACTGTCCGGGGTCTCCACTCCCTCCCACTCACCCCTACACAAACCTTCACCCACAACACATCCTACACAGCCCCTGTCCTCTTCTCCAGACTCCTCTCTCCCCCTTTATTTTCCCACATACCACAAATGGTTTAATAATAGACTCCAGGAGTGGCACATTAGACCCACTAAACCCATACTTTTCATAGACTCCAATCTGGCCTGTATCCCCCCTCATCCATACCCCAACATACAAATAGACAGTTATCCAGGTGCCACAGTCAATCACATGACTTGATTATTAGAAAAAACCTCCCCAAAGGAAGCCGTTGAGCTGTTGGTCCTGTCGGTGGGCACACAACACAATGCCAAGGCCACCACCAATAAACAGTTACATAGAATGTCTAAATTGGCTACTAAGATCTTTCCAAATGCTACCATCTATGTTCCCCTTCTCAATTTCTCCACTTCTCTCCACCCACACTATAAACACAACCTCACGGAGATCAATCACTACATTGCCACTCACCTCCCCCACCTCCAACCACTCCCCGCAGACCAATTTACCACTATTCATGACAACATTCACTGGCCCCCAGAAATTTGTAAACGAATCCTGCACTCTTGGTGTTTGCAGCTAAATTTAAGCCTCCCTAGACCCTAAACCAGGATACACTCTCACACACTTCCAATCTCACTGACTCACTACATACAGGCTCCCTTATCCTTAACCTTTCTAAATCCCTTATTCTCACCCCTGCACAATGCTCGCTTTTAGAAAAAGGTCTTTCCTTCATCCCAACACCAGCCAGGACCAGGAGGGACTCCGGGGGGACGTCCACAGCTATCACAGGCGACTCAAACTACAGGATCATTTTAAGGACAACCCCCATCATGACCCCGTCCCCTTCACTCTCCCCTCCACCTGGAAACCAGCCGGTTCTCAGGTGGATGGAAGACTACAGACCGTCATTAACCAAAACCTCCATTCCCTCTCCACCTATCTTTGTCGCCCTTTTGACTCTAGCCACATTTCTTTAGAAGAAAAAAGAGCAATAACCCAACTTAGCAATAATCCCAATATCATTATTAAACCAGCGGATAAAGGCTCAAAAATGGTCCTTTTAGATCAGAGGTCGTCAAATGGACCGCGGTCCGAGTCCGGACCCTGACGTGATCCTATCCGGACCCGGACCATAAAAATTTAGATTTTCACGGGAGATTTCAAAGCTGCGCTAAATGTTTCGTAGGTTAGGATAACAGCTTTATAGCTTTACAGATTTACAGCTTCAGGAACCATCATCTCGCTTGCTGCTATTCAGCCAGTGAAATCTGTGCATTCTGATAAAGTCGAGTCAGTGAGTAGGCCTAAAGTTTCTATGGTTAAGAGACTCACTGATAGCCTGACAGGGAAAACGAGCGAGGAGAGGAGACAAAACGAGAGACAATCGGATGGATATGTAAGTTAGCAGTAAGTTATTTTCAAATCATGGATTGCTCAAAGAGGAGAAAGCTAGACAGTGAGAACAGAGCTTTATATAAGGGGTCAATACCACGCAAAACTGTCACGTCCATAACGTCAACTAAATACCATAGCATTGTGTTGACATTATGGGTGTGACAGTTTTGCACGGAATTGCACTGGACCGACTCTTATACATATTCTGAGACAGGCGATTTTTAAAAGTGCCAATTTGAAGCACCTAGCGCCAATTTGAAGCTAGGCCTACCCATTCAACAGTGAACTGAGACCACAGAATATTTACGATTTAATTTAGAGGGCAATATGATTGATCCACCACAATCTTAACAGTTAACACGTCCATTCACTGCCCAACAACGTGATGTTCCTTAAAGGTTTCCAGGATTTTGGGTCAACATTAAAAATTAAAAAAATATAATTAAACTTGCTGATTGATGGGTTCAAGGAACCAGCTGTGGAATATCCATCCTTGTCTCAGCTCAAATCTTATTTTAAGTTCACGTTAAGATCTTAAAAATAGCCAAGGCTACTCCGTTTCTCTCCCCAATTACTCTATCTTGCCTTATTTCTCCTCATTTCGAATGCTACTTATTTTAATTTCACATTAAACATTAGGCCTAGGCCTACAACTAGGCTCCATCTATCCATCATCTATCCATCCAAATATATATACTGTATATATCTAGCCTATACACGCATGTTAAACATTATGATGCTCCGGACCTTTGCTTGAGGACATTTTCTGTAACTGGACCTCGCTGAAGTTTAGTTGAATATCCCTGTTTTAGATACTCGACAATACCTCCTGGAAGCCAACAGCACAGGAAAAGGTTCGCAATCTGGTTCTATCACTAAATACAAATCATTTCATATCCAAAAAACAATTTGATTTTCTGATTGGACCAGACCAGCCTAGACCCCGTGCCTTCTATCTCCTCCCCAAGATCCACAAGCCACCTGGGACCTGGATAGTTCCCTTCAGAGTCCCTCCTGGTAGACCAATAGTCTCTGATTGCAGCTCCACAACCTATAACATCTCCTATTTCATAGATCACTTCCTTAACCCCCTCTCCACTAAACACCCTAGCTACATTCAGGACACTTACCATTTCATACTTAAGATCCGGCCCATGGCAGTTCCCAACCATACTTACCTCTTCACCATTGATGTAGAAAGCCTCTATACAAACATTGATACCATCACAGGCATCCAAGCAGTACGCAACAAATTCAACCAATTTTCAGATTCCACATGCCCTTACAGCATCTTGCTTCAACTCCTGGAAATTGGCTTAACACATAATGATTTTGAATTTGATGACCGACTGTTTTTACAAATCCATGGAACTGCCATGGGCCAGAGATTCGCCCCCGCCTATGCCAACATCTTCATGAGCGACTGGGAGCAAGAGGCACTAGCCAAATGCCCCTTGAGGCCACTATTTTTCTATCGCTTCCTGGACGATATTATCGGCGCCTGGACTCATACACTCGACCAAGTTACTGATTTTCTGAACATTCTTAATTCGCACCACACAACAATTATAAGTATAAGTATAAATACTTTTTTGATCCCGTGAGGGAAATTTGGTCTCTGCATTTATCCCAATCCGTGAATTACACTGCACACAGTGAGGTGAAGCACACACTAATCCCAGCGCAGTGAGGTAGTGAGCTGCCTGCAACAACAGCGGCGCTCGGGGAACAGTGAGGGGGTGATACTAATACACTCCTACACAAAACCAGCTACCACCCCAAACATACATTCTGAGATATAATTAAATCACAAATTATTTAATTCAGAAAGTCTGAGGTATAATTAAATCACAAATTATTCGAACAGAGAGTCAAAAGTCATCTGATACCACGGAGGAATATGATGCCGACCAGCTGAACCAACTGTTGAGGGCTTTTTATCCATCTGTGCGGAACAGTGCTGGCAATGGTTATTCTGTTGCGAGCTACTCCGTAGTGGAATAAATCGCTTTTATGCTTAGTCCGAAAGGTATGGTTTGACGTCCAGTTGCACCTTGCACGAAGAGGCAGGGAGGGTAACCGGGATCTGACCAGGGATTTGTTTACCATCAAACGGGACGAAAATGGCAAAGAGTATATCACTCTATCGTTTAATGCCGAAAAAATCACAAAGACCCAAGGGACGCTATGCAACATAACTATCGCGGGTGCATTTTTTCTGAACCGGGAAACCCAAATTGCCCTGTGGCAACTTTTAAGAAATATCTTTCACATTGCCCACCTGATGCAAAGAGGTTCTACCTCCATCCTCTAAGGCAAGAACAATCTGTCCTCGACCAGCAGAAGATCTGGTATTCCAGGGAACCCATGGGGAACAATCCACTTGGATGCATGATGGCCAACATCAGCCAAGCAGCTGCATTGTCCAGACGGTACACAAATCACAGTCTGAGAAGTACTGCCGTGCAGCTGTTTTCAACAGCGGGGATGCCCGCAAGGGAAATAATGACGGTCACCGGGCACAGATGCGAGACCAGTCTGAAAAGCTACTGGGCTCCGACAACCTCTGACAGGGGGAAATGGAGCCAGATCCTTTCAGGTGAGTTGCTACCACAATAGCTGCTACAAGTTGGCCATCATATTTTTTCCAATGTCGACACTGCAGTCAACGTTGCTCAGCCAAATGCCTTCCTGTTACGTCCTGTTATCACGGAGTTACAGATGATAAATGATTTTTTAATGGTCACAAGTTTACTTCATTAGCAGTTTAAGTCAAACCTTTAAATGAAAAACACTCTTTAATAATCAAAAAAATAAACCGCTAATCAAGTAAACTTGTGACCATCAAAAATCGTTTATCGCCTGTAACTCCGTGATAACAGGACGTAACAGGAAGGCATTTGTCTGAGCAACGGAGGTTAATATGCTCTATATTTTGTCCAAATGATGTCTGTCTATCATCGTTGCACTCGGAGAAAACTTCTACGGCTGCAAACGGGATTCACTCGCAGTTAACCAAATATTTCTTTATTAGGGCAGGGCAGGCATATTTCTGGCTATTAAATTATTTCTAAACCAGTCTGCTAAAGTCTGTAGTGAAGTCTGTGTAGGGTTTTCCAGGCTCCATTTCTTTTTACGAGACACCCTGCTCACTTGAGCCATCTACCGGTTGTTTGGGTTGTTGCAGCGTCACACTGGGAAAATACAAATTAAAGTCGCGTGATACCGCGTGATCCCACGCGCGGACCGCGAGTGAAGCTGGCCAAGTCGAAGCACTGCCCACTGTAGCCTTTTTAGGGCTGTGTAAAGTTGACCAAATTACTGTAATATAGGCTGTTAGGCGTGAATAAAGTAGGCTACTTTGTTGCTACAACCCTTCCGACATTAATGGGGACGATGTTGACATTTTCCCGTATTTTGGGTGAGAAACCCGGGGCATCTCCCTTATTTTCAATGTTCAATGTTGACAGCTATGGAACGAAAGAGAACGTAATATGGCGTCAGAAATCACATTCCCTCTAGAACAGTGGACCTCAAACTTTTTCTTCCGAGGGCCAGCTCACTATGCCTGGCTCTAAGAGAGGGCCAGAGACTCTGAGTATATCAGTAACCATAAATAGTTTAGCGCTGTGAACAAAGGCAGTCTACCTTAGTTGAATATTCCATTACATTTAATCTATAGGCTATTGCAATTTAATACCATTGTTATCTGTGTTTATATTGCCATCATGCCATATCAGTGTAAAATGTAGCTCAAACGAAATAATAATAATAGCACTCAAAACTATAAGCAGGGAGTCCCAAAAGTATATTTGGAACTCTGAACTTTGCATAGGCTACACAGCTGAAGTTGTGAACAAGCAATATCCTACAAATAATTTAAAGTTCTCAAACTATGAGTTTTATGAAGTGGTGGCAGAAACATCTGAAATGACCACCATTCTAACTTTCACTCACCTGATTAACTTTATGAACTCTGTATGCACATTTCCAGTTCCAGAAAGTTCCAGAATTATGATTTTAATAGAAGTTAGTTAGTTATAAACAATTAATTGATACATTTTTAGAATACTTTGAGCACTGATGCAGTCAGCAGAGGCCTCTTACATTGTTTGCAGGTAGGCCTACTATACATTTCATTCCGTTTTTCGATGGCAAAGCGAAACAGCACCAAAACAACCACCAGTGGACAAAAAGAGTATTACATGTGTACTGTTAAGACCCGCCATAGAGAATGAATGGGGGAAATTACGGAGGTTATAGTTTGACGATGTCGTACTCCCGTGCGGGCCGGATCCTATATACCACGGACATGTTTTGGGGGGCCACCTAAAATGAGGTGGCGGGCCGTATCCGGCCCGCGGGCCGTAGTTTGGGGACCACTGCTCTAGAATCTTTGCTAGTGCCTATCCCTCTGTCTCCATTGAGTCTCTACGAAAGCCGCAGCGCGAGGCCTTTATCTTGCTACTCTGCAAGAAAGAAGGAAATGAGGGGTAAACGTGGTGTGCAGAGAGGGGTGCCCGAAGTGTGAAGACTGAGACTGAGAGCTACATGGAAAAATATGCACCTAGGCCACTTTGAAATGTTGCTGTTTTCATGATTACAAAATTTGGGTGACCCCCCCTCCTACACTAAAAAAAGTTGGGTGACCCTCCCCTCAACAAAGAATAAAATGACCCTCCCCTATTTTCCTCCGGTGGTCCATTCCATAAATACCAAACGGTCCCCTATCTAAAATAACACATACTTGAAGTACCATTCATGATATGTTCAAATATTGAAGTCGTAGTTTACATAATACGATGTCTTTGTCATGGGGAAGTGTTTTTCCCCATGCATTTATTCTAGGCTACTGTCAGTGACTGCCGCAAGAGAAGCGGGTTCTGTGTTGCGTTCATTTCAGTGACTGACACGAGAGAAGAGGGGTCTGTGTTGTGTTGCATTGCGTTAATTTATTTTCATTGGGCATGCCCTGCCGTGCCATCCACAGCTCTTCAGTTCCGACAAAGCCGAAATTACTCCTTTTAAAACAATGAGTGCAGGCCGCGCGTTTGTATGGTTATATTGCTTGACGGGGGAGATCCCAAGCAGCTTTCAGCCATACTGTAAGGCTACTTTGAGAACATTTCCTAATTCACCCGACACTAATATTCAAAATGTTGAAAACTATTTCGGCATAGCCTATTAACTGACCACCCGATTCACGTTGACTGGGGGGCAGGGGGGGGGGGTCATCAGACATTTGTGCCCAGTTAATCCGGCCCTGCCCCCAACAAATCACACCTTCCCACCAGCTGTGACAGCTTAAAAGAAGTCGAGAGGACTCCTAACTCACAGACCTATTCACAAACCGGTTTTTGTGACTTTTCGCCATGTTTTGAAATCCTATGCGGCTACAGGAGCTTCCAATCGTGAGGAAGCAATTTTGCATTGTAGGCATAACTAACATGCAATAACGCCACCAACAACAACCAAAACTAGGCTACTCATTGTCAACATGTAAATTAAATGTAACATAATTGTGAATCAAATTAAAATGTTCTCTTTTGCAAACGTAGACATAGGCATAGTAACAGATTAATTTAATAATGTTACAAAGATACTACATCAATCTGTATGTTTCATTAGGCTACTAGGCTATTTGTTTGGCCTTACTCTTGATTCATTTAGACGTAATAGAGGTGTTTGGAATCATTCCTGCGTTACAATTATCAGCCAATCACGTGGTCACTTCAGTCAAGCTTGTGCATGAGTAATAACATCATCCATAGCAACGAAGACTCACTCACTCTTAGTCAAAGATTCTAGAGCGCTCTGCTCCAGAATTTTTGCTCTTAGTTTAGGAGTTGTCATTTTTTCTTACTAAGAGTAGGTCTGAAAGGCTTTGTGAATAACTTAAGAGAAACTCCTAGCTAAAATATTTGGGAACACTTTACTTGATGATTCATAGCAGATGATTCATAGCAGATTCATAAACTGCACATAAAGCATTCATGACTATTTCATGAGACATCACTCAACATTCATACCAAACCTTTTATGAATGTGGAAGACAGAACAATGACAACTTGTCAAAATAAAAGTCCAACAATCGTAAAAAGCAGCATTGCCGTTTTTCTCTCCAGCCTTTGTAAATATTTCATGAATATCTTATTAAGTCTACATCGAATGTCACTTTACTATACAAGTTGTGAAGTATTCATAATCACTGAATTTAACACTGGGAAGTAAACTAGCCTACATTCAGCTGACCCATATTTGTGTAACCTGGAACGGTTGGACATTCCCAGTAGCAAAAGATGAGAAATCATCTGCTAAGGTATCATAAAACAAATACATTTTTATGAAACAAAAATGATTTCCTTGACCATGTTCTGTCTTTTTGGCACTGTAGTAGCCCATTGACTCAGATGTGACGTGATCAGGTAAGAGGTTTGGAACAAAAACGGCAATGCTGCTTTGCAATAGTTGGACTTTTATTTTGACACATTTTTGTCGTTCTGTCTTCCACATTCATGAAAGGTTTGGTATGAATGTTGAGTCATGTCTCATGAAACAGTCATGAATGCTTTATGGGCAGTTTATGACAGCTGCTATGAATGTGTTATGAACTCACCCGTCAAGTAAAGTGTTACCAAATATTGTATTGCTATTTAGGAGTAGCCTACTCCTAGTGGTAAGATAAAAGGCTTTGTGAATATGGCCCCTGGTGTCTAACCCATGCATAGCCCATTTACACAAAATAATGGTTGAATATTACTGATGATCATTGTTATTTAAGAACATGCAGTGCGTGTAGGGCACCAAAAACATCTTGCTCGTAAAAAATCATCATACCGCACATTGTGGCGGGTCTGTTATTTAACCTAGGCTACTTACTGTAGGCTGCGCAAACCACATTTTTTATTTTGCCTCTGGTGTGGTACCATCCAGCTTCAAAATGGCAGCAGTCATCCCCACTCTCAAAAAGCCAGGCTCAGACCCTGACGACCCTAACAACTATCGTCCGATCTCCAACCTCCCCTTCATCAGCAAAATCCTGGAAAGAGCAGTGGCTGCCCAGCTTCAACATCACATGTCCCACCATGAGCTCTATGAACCTCTCCAATCTGGCCATCCAACCATAGCACTGAGACCACCCTCATAAAAATCACCAATGACCTCCTGCTTGCTGCCGACAATGGCCTCATCACCATCCTCATCCTCCTTGACCTTTCTGCAGCTTTTGATACAGTTTCCCACACCATCCTCCTCCGTCGCCTCTCTGAGCTCATCGGCCTCAGTGGCACAGTACTGTCCTGGTTCCGGTCCTACCTTACAGACCAGAAACAGTTCATCACCTTTAATGGCTCCAACTCTGATCCAGCACTCGTCAGCCATGGCGTGCCCCAGGGCTCTGTGCTTGGTCCTCTGCTGTTCACCATCTACATGTTACCCCTGGGTCACATTATCCGTAAACATGGACTCAACTTCCACTGCTATGCCGATGACACTCAGCTTTATATCAGTACAAATCCCTCCTCCCATCTCCCACCCATACAACTTGTCAACTGTCTGCAGGAACTCAAATCATGGATGACCACAAACCCTCTCAAACTCAACAGTAATAAGACAGAGCTCATGGTGGTGGCCCCTGCACCACTGCTCAGGAAAATTGGAGACCTGGCCCTGGTTGTGGATGGCTGCTCCATTTCCCCATCTACTGAGGTGCGCAACCTGGGTGTTATTCTGGACTCCACTCTCTCCTTCCGGTCTCACATCAACAATGTCACCAAGTCTGCCTTCTACCACCTCAGAAGCATCTCACGACTCCGGCCTTCACTCACACCTTCAGTAACTGAGACACTCATCCACGCCTTCATCACCTCCCGTTTGGACAACTGCAATGGTGTCCTGTCTGGACTGCCCACCAGATAGATTACATTAGTCCAACAGTACAAGAGTAAGGTCTAGAGACCAGCATAAATAATATAGACAAATAGTAGAGAAAAGTATAATGTAGACAAGGTAGAATAAAAAACTATTTCAGTGCAAGAACAGGTTGAGGTAATAGGGTTATAGCCATTCATTCATTCAGTATTGTATCAGAAGCCTGACCGCAGCCACTGATCATGTGTGCTAATATAGCATGAAAAAACAGTGTATCAGTGAAACAGTAGTGAAAACATTAGGCTGTGTACATTAGTAAAACAGTAGTGGGCAGTCAGTACTCAAAAAACATGGACATGGAGAGGGTGGAGAGGCAGACAGACTAAGCAGAGAAGTCTATCTCTCCTCTTCCCTTTAGTGGGGCATTGAACAGTTCAATGGCCCTAGGAACAAATTACTTCCTCAGCCTTTCAGTTGTGCATGGCAGTGAGTGAAGTCTCCAGCTGATCAAGCTCTTTTGGTTTTTGAAAGTGCTGAAGAGCGGATGACATTCATTGTCCAAGATGTTGATCAGTTTGTTTAGGGTCCTTTTGTCAGATATTGAAGTGATGCACTCCAGTTCAGCTCCCACTACAGAGCCAGACTTCCTTACCAGCCTGTCAAGGCCCTTAGCAGACTCCAGTATGTCCAGAACTCAGCTTCCAGGGTTTTAACCCACACAAAGCCCTGGCAGCATATCACTCCCATTCTCCAACAGCTCCACTGGTTGCCAGTCAAGTCACGCATCGCCTACAAGATCCTCCTGCTCACCTACAAATCTCTCCATGGACTCTCACCACAATACCTCACAGATCGCTCCCTGTGGTCCAATGACAAGGACCTGCTGGCCACCCCCCGCAACAGGTTGCGGACTTTTTGGGGGCAGGGCTTTCTCTGCCAACGCTCCCACACTCTGGAACAGTCTACCACTCCATGTCCGCTCTGCCCAGTCCCTGCCCATGTTCAAAAAGCACCTCAAAACATTTCTTTTCACCAAGTCCTTTGACCCCTAACCCCCATTGTTAAGCGACCTTGGGTACCATGAAAGGCGCTATATAAGTCCAAGTTATTATTATTATTATTATTATTATTATTATTTTGGGCTTTATTATTTTTTGCGTTCAGTGTGGGGTATAAACAAGCTGAGAATTTAGCGGTGTCACGTCTGCCTGTCACAGACGTGGGGAGCTCTTTGAAGCTTCTTATGGAATATTTTTTTTTTTCACTTTTATAAAGGCTTTGTTTGAATGCTGTTGGAACAAATAGTTGTTGATTATAAAGGCCACTTTCTGTTGCAATATTCTGTGTGTTCTGGACTGCAGGTAACTTGTTAAGCCAGTGGTTCTCAAACTTTTTCTTTCATTCCTCACTTTGATCAAGGGGGCATTGACTGATGATAGTGGAGATAACGTGTTATCCCGAGGCCTTTGCAAGTCAGCATCTCCGACGGTAGTCTACCCTATTAAAAATATAAGTTTTCGATGTCCCAAACGGAGAGCCATACGTTATTGTTTTTAACGATCTCTTTGCTACTCACCAAAATGTAGGCATGGGAACATGATTAAGTATCCAACTGTCGTGTGTTAAATTATTGTGATTACGAGCCAGTGGTTTTCAAACATTATGCGTGACTCGGACATCTAACAAAATGCAACAGGCTTATATCGTCCTCGCATTCGCAAAATGAGGACATAGGCTACAGACTGCTCAGATAACAGGTGTAGCTACCTCCAGTTTTGCACGGTTTTAGTCAAGTTATAGGTCATAAGCCTCTATTGTGTAGCCTGTTAAAAACGTCGCTAGATAGTATTAAATCGCCAACAACATTGTTTTCTGCAGTAAGCCTACCCAAGGCTACAGATTAATTCTGAACAGTTATTTCTCTACTGGCTCATTATCACACAAGACACTGTTTTGATTTGCGTAGTTGCGTTACCCCCAACACTGACAAAAAAACGTAGATGTACAGTGGCAGCGCGACGCATAGTGGCTGAAAGTGGTACTAAAGTTTCACGCAGCTTCACGCCTCGTGATGCGCGACTGAAGTGGCCATTTGAAAGCAACGCCCACTGTACTTATCCTGGCCTTAGTCTTATTCCCCATCCTCAGCCCTTAGTCCCTTGAATTTAATTTCTTTTTATTCTTACATTTTTACATTAGCCCCAGCGCCTACCCTTAGCCTAACCCCAACCCCAGCCCCTTAACCTAACCCAAACCCCAACTATAGCCCCCCACCTAACCCCAGCCCCACAGTCTAACCCCAGCTCCATCCCCTTAGCGTAACCCCAACCCCATAGCATAACCCCAGCCCCAGTGCATAATCCCAGCCCCTTAACCAAACCCCAGCCCTATCCCCTTAGCCCAACCCTAGCCCCAGCCCCTTAGGCTAGCCCCAGCCCCAGCCTCTAAGTCTTACCCCAGCCCCTAAGGCTAACCCCAGCCCCTTAGCCTAACCCCTGCTCCCTAGCATAAACTCAGCCCCCTATCCCAACCCCTTAACCTAAACCTAACCCAGCCCCTTAAACCCTAGCCCCTTAGCCTTAGCTCAGCCCTCTAAAGCTCAGCCCCCTAACCTCTGATCCCCAACTCAGCACCCTTAGCCTCAACCTTTCTTAACCCCTGAGCCTAAGCCTAGCCCCAACCCCTAGTTCCCCAGCCCCCTAACTTAAGTCCAACCCTCACCTAATCCTGACCCCAACCCAAGTTCCTACCCCCACCTGGCTTTTTAGCCTCACTTCCAGTTCCCTAGCCCTTAGTTTCTTTTAATTTTATTTTCTATTATGATTATTTTATTACACAAATATTTATTATGTATAATTTTGATTTTAGACAGTTACCTCACTTTCCCCATCCCTAATTGGTGTGGTCAGATCCAATTGGCCAGTTTACCCAGTCACCCACTCCACAAAACTCATGTTCCCCTAATCTAACCTTAACCCTAACCCTAACTTTTTATGACAAAAACTGAATGTCACTTAATATTCATGTCATTGTTTTTATATTATTTATTGGACATTATTGTTTTATTATTGCCTTTCCCCTCATTTTCATTGCTTATTTGTATTAGGCTATTGATTGAATTGATATTATTGTTTATTATAACTATTCTCCTTATTATATTTGACCAACATTCTAATCTGTTCCCTGTTCAATTTTAAATATTATTATGTTGCTTTGTATTTATGTGTCGCTTTGGACAAAGGCGTCTGCTAAATCCATAATCATAACCATAATAACAGAATAACAGACTTGTTTACAACATGTTCATGACAGTGTCATGTCAATCTTATGTCGATACTGTCAAGTAAAGTGTAACCAAAAAAAATATTGATAAAGTAAACTCGGTCAATTGACATCCCAAGGGGTGTAATATAGTAACTGATTTGGCCATTTTCACTTCCAAAACTCCCATAATCTGAAAACTGGCATGGAAAAGTGCTGCCATTTTTTTCCACGGTTTGTTATACAAGGATACAAGGATACAAGGAAGTTTATTGTCACATGCATATAGTTACTGGAAGTAAGAAATGCAGTGAAATTATGTCTGGTGTCAGCCTATTTTTTATTGACTGTCTATGCACAATTTCAACCAAATTTTGCTGCTCTTATTTTTTCATTATTATATGTGCCCTCTTATTTACTTATTTACTTACTTTTTTGTTTACTTGAATGTTATGTTTGTCTGTGGACCTAAATTGGCAAAATATGTCTTGTCTTCACCGTGGGATAGTGAAGAAACGTAATTTCGATCTCTTTGTATGTCTGGAACATGTGAAGAAATTGACAATAAAGCTGACTTTGACTTTGACTTTGACTATTTGTGCAAAGTGGGCTAACCCAACAAGGGGCTAACCCAACTGCCAGGGGTCTTGGTGTGGGGGGATGACAGGGGAGATGGGATAGTGTGCTGTGTATGTGGGGAGAGGGCAGTGTGCAATATGTGTGTTGGAGAAGCTTCCTCATGAGACAATGTGCTGTGTATGGGGGGACAGTGTGCTGTAAGTATGTTGGGGATGTGTGTTGAGAAGCTTCCTGATGAAATAATGTGCTGTGTATGTAGGGGAGGGGGGGCAGTGTACTGCAAGTATGGTGAAGGGACTTACTATTGCAAGCAGAGTACTGTATGTATGATGTATGTGAGTGATTAAGATGTGTGTGTGGGCGGGAGGGGAGTGTAGCAGTGACTGTGTGTGTAGTGTGTGTGTGGGTAGGTGGGGGCAGTGTGCTGTAAGTATGTAGAGGATGTGTGTTGAAGAAGATCCTGAAGACAATGTGCTGTGTATGTAGGGAGGGGGGGGGGGGTCAGTGTGCAGCAAGTAGAGGAGGCTTACTGTAGCAAACAGTGTGCTGTATGTATGTGAGGTGATGACAGTGATGATGTAAGTGTGTGTGTTTTTTGTGTGTGTGTGTTGGGGATGGGGGTGGGGGGGCAGAAAGGCTAGGCAATCAAGGACATGGGTAGATGGAGGAGAAATCAAAAATAATAAATACAAAGTTCTATGGAGATGTGCAAAAGTTGAAGTCAGATATGTGTGTGTGCGTGTGTGTGTGTGTATGTGTGTGTTTTGACGTGTGATGAAAAATAAATAAAAGGTCTGTAGCATAGGGTGAGGGATGTAAAAGTGCTAAAAGTCTTGTAGGTGTGTGTGTATGGGGGGGTCATGAGTGCTGAGGAGTGAATGAGTACAAAGTCAGTATAGTGTGAGTTCAGAGTTGGGAAATGTTTGAGAGTGCTGAGGAGTGAATGTGTGCAAAGTCAGTATAGTGTGAGTTCAGAGTTCGGATGGCCTGGGGATGAAAACTTCTCCTGAGTCTCTCAGTTCTGGCTTTGTGACTACATAGGCGTCTTCTTGATTTCAGCGGTAGGGATAATCCATTGTTAGGATGAGAAGAGTCCTTCAGAATCTTTTGGGCTCTTAGGAGTACTCTTCTGGAATAGATATCTTGTAGAGCAGGGAGTTGAGTTCTTATAGTAACGTTCAGCTGAGCCACTACTCTCTGCAGAGTACTACAATCTCTAACTGTGGAGTTCCCATACCAGGTGATGATGCTACCAGTTAGAACACTCTCAACCGCTGAAGTGTAGAAGGCCTTCATGATGGATGTAGAAACTTTGAATTTCCTTAGCTGACGAAGTAAGTAGAGTCGTTGTCTGGACTTCTTCAGAACATATTGAGTGTTAACAGTCCATGTTAGGTCTTCAGTAATGTGGACACCAAGGTATTTAAAACTTGTGACTATCTCTACAGGTTGCCCACTGATCATTAGTGGGGTGTAACTGTAGTTCTGCTGCTGCCTTCTGTAATCCACTACCATTCCTTTCCTTCAGTGTCAAGCTGTTAGATTGACACCACTGTGCCACCTCATCAACCTGATCCAAGTAGAGCTGTTCATTGTTGTTACTAATCAGGCCCAAGATCACTGTGTCAATCTGCAAATATGTTATGGGAGTCACTCTGTTTTCTCTGCTGCTCTGGCTACATTTTGCCTTGGAATGGTCTGCACTCCCTAAGCCTTTTAGTTATAAAACGTCTAAATGTCATGTCAGCGACACATGGAAAATGTGCTAGCTTACGTGTTCTTTTTTCCCTCAGTCCTATCCGTAGACAGTAAAAGAAATGGACACAGCAACCCCATATGACTTAAATAGAGATGTGAAGAAAAGTGAAGCCAATTTGAACCTGTTTCCTGTAATTAGGTGTGATCGGCAAAGGTAAAAAAAGCAGGAAAATATACGTAGTGCACACGGAGTGACCATACCATCTATAGGAATTGCGTGGGTCTCATTTTCAGGTCTGAAAATCCGTATTAATCCAGAAGAATCACACCCCTGGGTTGAAGAGGTCTCTGCGCATCCTCAGGCCCAAGGAGTGACAAACATGTGACGTTAAATAGGCCTAAACTAAATATCTTACCCATGCGTGGACTTTCCTTTGAGACTGCCTTCGAGTTGTTTATCCAGATAATGTGGTTACTACTCTCCTGTGCGGCGCATGCTTATAGAATCATTTTAGCATTCTTTTCGGAAAAAAGTTTATTACAGTGTTTATTAAAGTCAGCTCTGAGGTTATGACGCCAGTTGAATTACGCTGCAGATGTAACATTATTTGCTAAAATGACAGAGGTCAATGGAATGCTAACTCCAAGTGGTCAATATCTGGGGGGCCATAGCGGGTACACTTTCTGAACGTTCGCTTTCCTCCGTGGTCATATCGCTGTTGCAAGCAGTGATATGCATAATAAAAGAAAGTGATAAATAAACTCTGCCCTCAGAAACAACTGTTAGGTAGCTCCTACAAAATAGCCCAATGAGAGGCCAATCACTATGCATTGCCTGACATTCTCTCTTGTCACTTTCTTTCTCTCTCTGGGAAATTGAGCCAAGGTATTTCCTTGATGCAGTCATACATGATCACTGCATGAAACACTGCAGACATGAGCTACACTTAGGCTTTAAGATCTTACCCAGCCAGTACTCGCCCGAGGTATTCCCAAACCCTTCCTTATACTGGTTCCATGGCCTGTAGAAGTTCACTGAACTATCCATTCTTCTCTGAAACACCTGCAAACAGATGACATCTCAGGCAAGAGACAAGAATTGAAAGCTAACAACCTAGCAACCTAACATTTTAACCTCTGCCAGGTGTTCTCACCTGTCTGTTACGGTTGGCATTGGCGGAGCGAGGGGGTGGCTTCGGGGGCTCAAGCCCCGAATCTTTTTTCAAAAGCCCCGAATCTTTTTTTTTGTATGTGTTTTCAATTTCCAACGATTCTAATTTCTAATTTAACTTCCCCTCGGTTTCTCTATAAATGTTACAAAATGTAATCTACTATTACTGAGCAAATATCCCTTATTTTCAAAGCCCAATACTGACAGATAAGCCAATCTGATTTCCCACACGATCAGTTTAGGCAATGCCAGAGCCGAGATGTATCGGTTTACGTCATAAACCTGGCAGGAAAGTTCAGAGCGGCGCAGTCAGTTTTCAGCAAGCCGGTAAGAAGAACTATTGTCAAGACATTAGGCAATTAGGCTTCTGTACCCCGGGATACAAAAATAAACTTCAGAAAGACAGACAGCTTGTTGTACTGTATTCATAGAGTCTCAATGACCGAATCAGTAGATTTACCTGTTGTCAGTTGAGTTCGTTCAATTCATTTATTGTAGGCTAGTAGCCTAGGCAAATATGAAACGGAGATGTAATGTGGCTACCCACAAGATTTTGAACTTGCAAGTTTCATGCATTTTAGGGCAAAAAATACCATGGGATTGATGTGTTCTCCATTTGAGAAACGTAATCAATTGCGGACGTGCACAGACAGCTCAGACACAAAGCGCATATAGGCCTAGGTTAGGCTACTTTCACTTTCTAGAGTGCACATTCATTACGTAGAAGATGCTTCATACCAAAACAACGATCAAACATCAAATGTGTCATGACGTGTTGTCACAAAGACTTACTCCAATTAGAAAATCGAAACCAAAATCACGTAAGTGTAAGTGTTCTCTCATTGACGCCTGTAGGCCTATAAGGAAAATGCGTTTGTAAAATGTACCCCCCAACTGAATTAGTCCCCCTATGTGAGGCACTGAAGGGGGGCATTCCCCATCATTTTGAAAAATGAATTTTGAGTCAAGGATTAAACTTAGCTTCATGTGTTCCACTGAACATTATAATGAGTGGGTACACAATGTGTGGGGCTGTGCTAAACCTGACCATAAGGCTACTTTGGCTTTGGCTTGAGTTCAAAGTAAAAATGTATTGAGACAAGGTAGCATCCCATCAGGGTTATCTCAGCATAGTATACTAGCCTTTATTATACGGCTCTTCACAATGCTAGTAGAACGCTCCATTGACTTGAATGGGATTTCCCAAAGTTCTAGCGGTAAGATATATTCATGTAATTACCGCTGCAAACATATAATTACCGCTGTCAATGGCAACGGGTTTTGTGCTTCTGATACGTCTTTCATATCACTACGTAAGGACTGGAACTTGGAAGTGCCAGTCAGATATACCGTCTCACATTTTTAAAATCTCAATGTGTCCATTAGTTTACACAGAATTCATTAGAAGTCATTATTTAAGGGGTTATTTTTAAAATATTTCTGCCGGGGGGGGCATGCCCCCGGACCCCCCTAGCCCTCCTGTGTGTGACACTGGGCTAAGCCCCCAATGTATCAAATGTCTGGCTCCGCCCCTGATGGTTGGTTAGTTGGCACATTGATAACATGATTTTTTGTGAGCAGGACTGCAATACAAACAGTTACACTTTACTTGACAGTGTCGATATAAGAGTGACATGACACTGTCATGAACGTGTCATAAACAACTCATAAACGTTTATGACATAACGATTCTGTTATTAAGTGACATTCGTTTTTTGTCATAACAAGTTAAGGTTAGAGTTAGGGTTAGGGTTAGAGGTTAGGGTTAGGTTTCATGTGTCATGACAGTGTCAAGTACTGTCAAGTAAAGTGTTACCCATACATACCATAGAATTTGCTGGAAACAAGCAGACCTAACTGAGATGCCTACATGCTTACATTTTCACTTTTCTGAGACATTATTTTGAGATTATGATGCTGGAAAGACAACCATACAGTATATGTTCACACATATTTGCAATAGTTATGAAACAAATAGAATATCTTAGTTTACTGTTGATTACAATGACTCTGTGCACTAATGTTGTAAAGACCTTTTTGTCTAGAAGTCACATACAATAACTGTAATAGGCTCTGTGCACTACTGTAGTGAAGAACTTCGGTTTTGTCTAAAAGTCAGCATACCCATTTCCTTTCAATCTGTCTATGCTGTCAACCTGAAGATGAGTGCTTCATCTGTACCAAAACATAAAAAAATACAATGTGCGTGAGTCTTTTAAGTTTCTGAAAACCATGGGCCGCTCTAAGGAGCACTGCTGTGTTTGGCTTCAAGTCGATATAACAAAAAATTGTGCTTCCTATAAATACCAGCCTTCGTGTGCAGTGACTGCACAAAATAATGAGGGCCAGGATTTTCCGCGACTGAGCACACGTTTTGGTACAACACTTGTAGTCAGATGATTGTTGACAGCTAACAGGAAACGAGAATGCTCACTTCTAGACAACAGAAGTACTACAGTGGGCAGTGCTTCGACTTGGCAAGCTTCACTCGCGGTCCGCGTGTGGGATCACACGGTATCACGGGACTTTAATTTGTATTTTCCCAGTGAGACGCTGCAACAACCCAAACAACCGGTAGATGGCTCAAGTGAGCAGGGTGTCTCGTAAAAAGAAATGGAGCCCTGAAAACCCTACACAGACTTCACTACAGACTTTAGCAGACTGGTTTAGAAATAATTTAATAGCCAGAAATATGCCTGCCCTGCCCTAATAAAGAAATATTTTATTATAATAATAATATTTTATTGATAAACGATTTTTGATGGTCACAAGTTTACTTCATTAGCGGTTTATTTTTTTGATTATTAAAGAGTGTTTTTAATTTAAAGGTTTGACTTTGTGCTTATTCAGTAGAGCATTTAGTGTTCTTCCCAATCTCAGACGTTCACATTGCATGTTTGTTTGTAATGGATGCAACCGCGAGATAGGCTACGCGTTTGACCAGTTGTTAACAGACATGAACCAAGACATATAGCCCAGCAGCAATCTAGGGACTGTTCGTTATTTATTGAAGGGGCCACCGGAGGAATTTTGAGTGCTTCAGTCAAAAGTTGCATGACCCTCCCTTGCCTGCTAGAAATTGTTCAATGACCCTCCGACAGAATTGTTAAAAAAGACATGACCCTCCCCTGCCAATTGTCGCTGTCTTCCGCCCGCGCTGCTTTCTGTGATAACATTCTTAAATCAATCTTTCCCGTGAGCTTGCATGCTACCAGTCCTTCCTTTTCAAATGTGTTGCGCCTGTTTGCACAATTTCACAAATAATCATATGTGATTAATAATATGACAAATAATCCCTGTGCACGGGGACCGAAACAATGCATGCCAACTTTTTCCGTGTTTCTCATTTTAACTTCCCCCCGTGTCTTGCCGTTTTAATGTTTTCCCGTAGAATATCCCATATTTTAATACTCTCATAACAGCCCTGCCATCGGGCCTGTCTCTGTGTTGCCCTTTTGCTACCCCTTGCCCGTCCAACGAAACAAATGTCTTCAAATCATCGTTTTCCTTGCTTGAAGGCGAACTTAGTGTGATGTTAACCTATTTAAGTTCAACGGCGTGATTGTCGTGAGAGCATGATTCATTGGCGCTTGCATGTTCGGCCTTATGTCTACGTGTGCACCTGAGGCTACTCAGCTACTAGAGAAGTACTAGAGAAGTTCCCCTGTTTGTATGTTCACTCCAAGTTGGCCTACCATAATTTACCAACTCTGCGCTGTAGCCCCTAACTGGCTATTTTTATATTTTTCTGTGAAATAAGCAAATGTATTTGTTCAACTTTATGAAGCAGAATTACGCACTATAGGCTACTTGGAACATAACACATTTGACAAAGGACAGATGTATGTTATAGTGACAAAATATTAACTTTCAGTGTTTTACGATGTCTTTGTCATGGGGACGTGTTTTTCCCCATGCATTTATTTTAGGCTACTGTCAGTGACTGGCGTGAGAGAAGCGGGTTCTGTGTTTCGTTCATGTCAGTGACTGACGCGAGAGAAGCGGGTCTGTGTTGCGCTATGCTAATTTATTTTCAATTGGCATGCCGCGTCGCGGTCGCCCACAGCTCAGTTCTGACAAAGCCGAATTTACTCCTTTTGAAACAATGAGTGCTGCTTTTGTATGGTTATATTGCTTGACAGGGGGATCCCAAGCAGCTTTCAGCCATAAGGGCTACTTTGAGAACATTTCCTAATTCACCCGACACTAATATTCAAAATGTTGAAAACTATTTCGGCATAGCCTATTAACTGACCACCCGATTCACGTTGACTGGGGGGCAGGGGGGCCCCAACAAATCACACCTTCCCACCAGCTGTGACAGCTTAAAAGAAGTCAAGAGGACTCCTAACACACAGACCTATTCACAAACCGGTTTTGTGGCATTTCGCCTGTTTTGAAATCCTATATGCTAGGAGCTTCCAATCGTGGAGGAAGCAATTTTGCATTGTAGGCATAACTAACATGCAATAACGCCACCAACAACAACCAAAACTAGGCTACTCATTGTCAACATGTAAATAAAATGTAACATTATTGTGAATCAAATTAAAATGTTCTCTTTTGCAAACGTAGGCACAGGCATAGTAACAGATTGATTTAATAATGTTACAAAGATACTACATCAATCCAGTATGTTTCATTAGGCTACTAGGCTATATAGGGACTATGTGTACTTGTTTATTTTTTACGTAGCCTACAATGGCCAGTTCAGACAAAGCCGAAATTACTCATTTTGAAACATTTGTATGGTTATATTGCTTGACTTAAATCCCAGAGAGTAGGCTAGGCTACCGCGACCTCACAGTGATGGGGCCTAGCGGTCTTACGCTGCTCAGTATGGGGTATAAACAAGCTGAGAATTTAGGGTCGATCTGCCTGTCACAGACGGGGGAGCTGAAGCTTGGGATACAGTTACTACAGTAACAGTATTTTATTTTACTTTATGGAATATATATTTTTTCACTTTTATAAAGGCTTTGTTTGAATGCTGTTGGAACAAATAGTAGTTGATTATAAAGGCAACTTTCTGTTGCAATATTCTGTGTGTTCTGGACTGCAGGTAACTTGCTAAGCCAGTGGTTCTCAAACTTTTTCTTTCATTCCCCACTTTGATCAAGGAGGCATTGACTGATGATAGTGGAGATAACATGTTATCCCGAGGCCTTTGCAAGTCAGCATCTCCACGGTAGTCTATTAAAAATATAAGTTTTCATGTCCCAAACGGAGAGCCATACTTTATTGTTTTAACGATCTCTATGCTACTCACCAAAATGTAGGCATGGGAACATGATGAAGTATCCAACTGTCGGTGTTAAATTATTGTGATTACGAGCCAGTGGTTTTCAAACATTATGCGCGGACTCAGACATCTATGCAACAGACTCATATCGCCCTCGATTGCAAAATGAGGACATACAGACTGCCCAGATAACAGGTGTACCTCCAGTTATGCACGGTTTTAGTCAAGTCATTTAAATGTGCTGGTGAAACAGTTGTGTACTCTGGGCACAGTTCTTCCAGAGCTTCGCGCCAAGTAATAAGCTTGAGTCGAGATGTTTGTGTGAATGAAACGGTTGACAGGGCCATAGTGTGACATGCGAAACCAATGGTGTAGAGATGACGACACAGGGTTTAAGGCCTTTTCACAGAGATCCCGCTAAATTTAGGGAAGAGGAGACGCCTTTTGCCGCGTTTTTTGTGTCTGAAAGCCGGTGATGAAAATTTACCAGCCTGCTGATCTGTTCACATGATGGCATTTTAGGAGCCAGGATCAGCTATAGTAAATAAAATTGTGACGTGCAACAGGGGACGGTAGAGTGATAGTCGAGGGCCTTATTATGCGCGGCGTGGGGCTTCAGATACAGCAGGTGTGTGATTTCAAAAAAACATGGCGGAGAACCGACTGCACTTTTTAGTTAGCTTGCATTTGCTTTGCTGTTGCTGTTAGAATGTTAGATTCTTGCCATAGATGTCTTTAGACGAAAAAAAAGTAATTTGAAGGGAAATTGAAGAGAAGAGTTGCCCCTTTGTCGGCCGTGATTCCCCTTTGAAAATCAGAGGTTCACAGGCTACTGTGGCCTTGGTCAGTGGCGCCAGTCAGAATCCTGCACGCGACTGTGCGCATAATTTATTCCTGAAATCATTCAATATTACAACAATAAAAAATAGCTTGTGTATTGTCTTAATTAAAACATGCTTCGCGCACAAATGATAGCCTAGGGCAAAGACTATGGACATCTCAACATAAGGATACATTAGAAGATGATGATTGGTGTAAACTTTGTCACACGACGTGATAAGCAGTTCTGGCTTTAAAAAACGAACGCTCCATTCAGTCATATATCATTTAAGCGTAGGCCTAGTGCTCGTCATGAAAAGAAAACAGCAGCTTAATATTTTTCAGGTGTTTAACAGTAGGCCTAGGCGCACTGTAGCTCACTCTGTAGGTCACTCTGTTTGGAACATCGCAGTTCGGGTTGATAAGATTCAGTTAATGCGAGTATGGATCGTCTCAAAGTTTGGGACAAACAAACAGCAGTGTAGGCAAAGCAAATCCTAATTGTTAGGTTACCATAGTTGTCTTTTCTCTAGGCCTGGGCCTATCGGAAATCGCGACATAAGCACATTGGTTTCTTATTTTTTCTGTCCATCGATATCATGGGCCCACTGCCAGTCACAGAGCAGGGAAATCGCTACGTGCTCGTAGCTATGGACTATTTCACTAATAGGCCGGAGGCGTATGCAGTGCCAGATCAGAGCGCCCAGACGACAGCGACAGACTGGTCACTGAGATGTTCTGGCCGGTTCGAGCAACCGAAGAGCTCCACAGCTTACTCAAGGGCGAATTTCGAGGCGGAGGTGTTTGCTGAGGTTTGCCAGCGCATGGGCATCCGGAAAACAGAACGACACCTCTGCATCCACAAAGCAACGGGCTAGTGGAACGGTTTAATCGGACGCTAGCAGTGCAGCTGGCCATATTGGCCGACCGCCGAATAAAAGGACTGGGACTTACACTTGCCCCTGGTGCTCTGGGCATATCGCACAGCGGTGCAACAGTCAACTTAAATGCACACCGGCAGCTCTGATGTTCGGGCGAGAGCTACGACGCCGTGAACTTGGTGTTCGGTTCGCCTCTGGAAGCGGAGATTGGAGGTAAGCCAGGGCTGGAATACTACAAGCAGCTACGCCGAGACTGAAGGAGTACACGAAGTTGGCCCGCAGGCTATGAGTGAAGCTGGAATACGCCAAAAGCGAAGCACGATATGCACTGTCGCGCCAGGAGTTCCAAACGGGCCATAAAGTTTGGGTGTACTGCCCGAGAGAAAGAAAGGCATTTCCCGAAACTCACTAGCCAGTGGGTCGGGCCGTGGCGATGTCTTAGAGAAGCTGTCTGACGTGGTCTATCGCGGAGACTGATTAAGCGCCGGAGAGTTGTGGCTCTCCACCGCGGATCGACTGGCCCCGTGATCGACCCCCTGGCCTCAGCTGAGAGTCGTGGGAGACTTGGACAATGATTCTGTGGAGCTTGGTGACAATGGAGCTGTGGCTCTAACACCGTCACCGTGCAGCCGCCCCTCGAAGTCACCGCTAGCGACAGCGGGCTTCATTAACGCCAGCCGCCGCCCCAGCCAGGCTCATGGACTGACGTAGGGTAAGACTTAAGTCAAAGGGACATAGACTAAGTCTCGGGGGGCTGTGTAGTGAACTGAGCCTAGCTGGTTCATGACTGAACTCCCATAATGCTGTGCAGTGTATGTGTGTGTGTGTAATGTTGATGTTGGTTTTAGTATGAGTAATTGCGTTTACCTTGTCATGTATGTGTTAGCTGGTATAGTCTTTCTTTATGTTGTACCTCATGTGTTTACCCCGTGTATTGTATGTGACTACCCTGTTTGTGTATCGTGCTTGTTTAATTGACCTCCTTTGTGTTGCCTGTGTAAGGACGTTCGTGTGTTTTGGTGCGTAACCAATAAAACCATTCTGAGACAACTTTGCAGTTTGTTACAATATCTTTGCCTGAGGTTCCTAATTCAAGTCCAGTGCATAAATGAACAAGATAATCATAAAACTGTATTTTGAAGTTCCTATGTGACAAACTTGATGTGCATAACCTCAACCTCAAGCTGCTAATGAGGAAATTTAATTTATTTCCTCATTCTCCCTTCTGTGGAATTTCTCCCCACTGTGGAATGTGGAAGTGCCAGTTACAAGAAATGGAATTCATATACGAGAATTTACCATGACGTTACAATAATAATATAAATTCTTCCAGGTAGCAAAAGCTGGCATAGAGACAATAGGACTGATTGCTGATTGGTCAGTGACATTGCACAGGCAAACTTGCTTGTTACCTGCGTTCGCCACACAAGGAGGGTTTCATACAGTATATGGGCTGAGGCTTCGGCAATAGCCTTCACTGAAATACTATCAAATGATCAATTGTTATGACAATTTGAGCTTAACCAATCCGCTATGATGGGTCAATTAAGCAATAAGCCCCGAGAGGCCGTAGGTTACGCTGATTCTACAACAGCTAAGGGGCGTTGTTAGGCACGACACGCTAGTGGATAGATTTTTTTTTTAATACCAATGAAGGGGGAAATGGACTTTATACCTGCCAACATATGGATGAGACTCAAATTTGAATAAATAAATAGACAAACAAACAAATAAATATAAACTCACAGTCCATCCTCCCTCATCTGTTGTGACAGCACTCTCCTCGCTGTTGTGACAGCCCATGTCACAGTAAACTCCAACAGCAGAGTTAACACCATCAGGATAGATGGTGTAAACCCCACTGACCACCCCACTAGCATGCAGCTCTGCACAGTTCATGGGATAATGGAGATCACACTGGCCCAGCAAGGGCAGCAGGAGAAGAATAACATGCTGAATCTGCACAGAGAAAGGAAGGAAAAAAGTTTGGCTTTTCACAATAATACAATGATATATATATATATATAGATAGATAGATAGATAGATAGATATATTAGGCTGTCAATGGATTAAAAAATGTAATCGAATTAATTACATACTCTGTGATTAATTAATCTAAATTAATCGCATATATATTTTTTTGCTGTGAAAGTATTTTAAATATTTAAATTCAAATGAATCATTGAATAATCAGCATTAGTGACATTAAAGTTCAACAACTCTTTTATTATTATTTTCACTCTTCAAATAATGGCCATAATAATTTATGATATGACCTAATATGCTGAGGAAATAAATTCAAAAGTGCTTCGGGAAGAAGTTTATTTTTTCACATACAAGGCATTTCAGGTCACAGATATAAACTAGGGGACACAATGAAAGTAAATTAACACTCCCCTCAATGTTTAACACTATTTCGTTGCATTGATTTGCGACTTTACAGTTGACGAACTTCGGTGATATGCAAATTCCTTGCTGCAGACATTGCAAAGGACTTTATTTTAATCGACATTATATTTTTATCAACACCATCAGACCGTTTTTTAAAAGTAAATGTTCCAATCAATGATCTAGGCAGCACATTTTCTTCTCTCTCCTTCATTTTACAATCTAATGGTTACTGACTAGAACGGCTCGGGGTCAAAGGTCATACGGAATCGATTAATCTGCGCTATTTTTTTAATCAGTTATTTTTTCTCAAATTAATGAATCGAAATGAATGTTATTTTGACAGTCCTATATATATATATATATATATATATATATATAAGGGATAATTGACAACATGGCATTCGGTTCACAGAAAGGTTCAAGGTATTACAACGACTTGACAGTGGAGGTGGTAATGCACCGCGAAAGTGCATTTCTTTCTGTGAACTGAACGCTGTGAAGTCCATTATTCCGGTTATTCCACTGTTGCCACTTGCGTTGTGTTAATTTACTGTTATAATTAACAGTGTTAAAATTAACATTTTAATAACTAAAACTATCTTGTTTGCAGAACTACTTCTTTCCGCCACATATTTTCTCATTTCTCAACTTGCAGGACAAACTGCCGTTACTATGTATACTGTATATAAATATACACAAACATTATATCATTTTGAAGTCCCACCTTCATTTCCTGCAACAAAATCCACTTTTGGAGTGACAAGAAAAAGCTGACCAATGGGGGACTCTAGAATCATTCAACAGAGAATGTTTTCAGTGGAAATGATTTCACTCCTGCTGTCTTTCTCTCAGACACACACATACAAGAGTGCACATACAGAAAGTGTTAAAAAAAGACCATGTATGGTCCTGCACAAAACAAGTCACACTTAGTGCAATACGAGACAGGAATAGCATTGACTGTTGAGCTAAAACATGAAAATTTTAGCAGATTTGTGTACTGCATAATTAACTCTGTAAATTAAGGAAGCACCAAAATCTCGACGTGTTAAAGCAAACTTACCAAATGACTTGCTCTCAAAACTTGTCTGTGATGAATGAAACAGAACAGGTAAATCACTGATGTTTACTTGCAACCTGGTTTGGAAAAAACCTCCCAATTCAAATACCTATCTGAACATGGAAATGTGCCAATTTCCTTATAGGTAGGGCAGGCGCGCGGGAATCTGTTTTTGACCAGGGGTGCTGAATAACAAAAATAATGGATGTCCGACGATTTCTCCCCTCCTGGACATGTTTCGGATTTTGACTGCTAAATAGCCTACATCATTTTAGTGCGGTGTGCGGGTGATAGAGAGAAGTTTTAGAAACGTCCTGGGCAGCCACAAATTCCAATGTTCCGCGACAGCAATCCGACTCCACTGCACCCACCCTAACCCCACAGAACCGCACTTGACATCATTAGCCTATTTCAGTATAGCTAAGGAAAATTACTTTTCTGATCGTCAAAACCACACCAGAGATGTTTGGCTTTAAATATAGGCTAATAATCAGGCTGCAATGATCTCGCAAATAATTCCTGAATAGCCTAAAGTGTGTCGTCTCCACAGCAAGAATGTGTCCTAATAATATCTATCTTAGCGACTAGTGAAATTATTTCACTAGCTATAATTTATTAGTTTTGCAAAACTGTACAACACAATTAAAGTTTCTTTCAGCTTATCCCTGCTTTTTTGAACGTGTAAATCGCATAGAATATATAGGTCTATATCAACCGTAGGCCTACACACTTGATCGCTATCACATAGCTGAAACCACGTTACGGTTCTTACAGTAGCCTAACTGACTCATGTTCACGTTGATCTCAACTGTTAATTTTTAGGAGCCTATATTCGAACCAATCCATAACCCTTTTTTGCTATTTGACTCATCATTTCACATACAAAAATAATGTCAGACAGCGAATTAGTAATTATTTAAAAATATATATAACAAATCTTGAAAATCTATCTCCTGCCAGCAGGGGGTGCTGCAGCACCCTCAGCACCCCCCTTCCCGCGCCCTTGAGGTAGGGTTGTCACAATAACAAATATCTATCTATTATGCAAGAAGCGTCTGTGTGTCTGTCTGTCTGTCTGTCTGTCTGTGGCACGCATATCTCGCTGACCGTTTGTCAGACCGAAACTTGGCAGGTGTCTTGCTATGGGTATGAGTAAGTGCAGTGCCAAATTTGACGTTGTTTGGATAAGAAATGTAAAAAATATTGTTAAATATATCGGGAAAAGAAGCACATTGGCTTTCGCCGCTAGCCACTCCCCCTCCCACACACCACTGTAGCCTACTGTACTGTAAGCTACAAGTGAGGATAGAAGCAGGGCTTTGGCAAAGCTGGATCAGTGTAGGTTACACGGGTAAAAACTTAACATGTTCGACCTCAACAATAAAGTGAACTTCGCGGATTTTGCAACAACACGCCAAGACACACAGGTATGCAGTGGCTCTTCAAAATGACATAAAAAAGATGTGCAATAAACGGACACTTCGAATAGCCCAGGCTACTTTGGACTGTCTTTAAACTGTGAATAAGCAAATGACATTATTTTCCAACTGCAAGGTCTTTAATTGAAACGAGCGATAATGGTCCCGAATTAAAGAACGTCTCAGAATGCCACACATGCAAAGTGTAAGCGGGTGTGTTACGACAATAGTTGCTGTGGATGAGGGCATGGTCCAGTCCTGTGAGTTGGGGTGGATGCAGCAGCACACCTGTGCTGCATTTGTTAATGAGGGATGGGATAAATGGCTAATGTTTAGTTGAACAAGGAAGAGGGACAGCGGACTGCTGAGTTCAGAACCAACGGCTGCCGTGCTGGGACGTGGGCAATCCTTTCAGTGTCGGTGTGGTTGACAAATCATTCGGGGTAAGTGCCATTAGGCCTAAATTAGGGAGTTTGTGCCCTGCTAGTGCGATCGCGTTTCTGTTTTATCTCGTTCGATGAACCCCACGTCCGGCAGCAGTGGTGACGGAGTCAGCAGTCATTTGGTGGTGTGATGTACTAACTCTGTGTTCTTTGTGTATTTTTTTTCCGGGGAAGTTTAGGCCTACTCCCCGGCAGGTATATGTGTGTGAGAGAGGGTGGAGAGAAACTGGTGCTGAATCACTTAATCTGAGCCTCAGCTGTGGCCGGTGTTGTACGGTAACTGGCTTTCATGTTAACTGGCTGAGTTACGCCACTGATTGACTTATCATGACGTAGTGTGCCTCCTGTTGTTGCAGATGTGACCAACAACAGATCCCCCGACCGCAGATTCGTCACTCCACTTGAGTTCAATTGCAATGCTTGTGCTGCTAAGCTATAGGAATCTTATTAGTGAGGGGCCTTAAGCACATTTTCGCGCAAATTCTTCTAAAAGCGCCTAATTTGGCACAAATGTAGCTTAGGTCATACTGAAATGATTTAACTAGGGCGCCGGAGTCAATGACCCTTGGGGCCAAGATGGCGGCCAAATCCAATATGGCTGCTGCCCGAAAAGGCTATAACTTTTGAACCACATGAGTTACAAATGTAAACTTGATATCTTTTTCAGCTTAATTGATCATGGGAAACACATAGCAATGTTAATATTTATGACCCAGTACATCTGGACCCCTTATTCCTTTAATTCCAATATGGCCACTGTCCAAAAAAGCAGTAGTTGGGGGCCTTACACCCCATTGTTCGTGCAAATTCATCTACAAACACGAAATTGACACAGATGTAGCTGAGGGCATAATGAAATGATTTATCCAGGGCATCCAAGCGACCAAGATGGCGGCCGCCTGAAAGGGATTTAGCTATACATAGCTTTTGAGCCAGATGAGATACAAATACAAACTTGATGTCTATTTTAATTTTTTGACCATGGAAAACCCATAGGAATACTTACATTTATGATTGAGTATATCAGGACCCCCCAAATTCCTTAAATTCAATTCGGCCCCTGTCCAAAAAAGTGTTTTGGCTACAAATTTTGAACCAAATGCGCTACAAATGAGGATGTGGTGTCTATTTTATGTTTATTG
Source organism: Alosa alosa (assembly GCF_017589495.1). NCBI lineage: Eukaryota > Metazoa > Chordata > Actinopteri > Clupeiformes > Clupeidae > Alosa > Alosa alosa. Next base: position 16,813,471 of record NC_063195.1, read on the forward strand.
ACCACAAGAAGTCCATGGCATATTTATATTTATGCTTAGGTCTGGAATCTGTATTCTTTTTAAGACTGTGGTTGAAAATATTTTTTTACCACAACTTTAAAGGTTTTTCTCAATGTTGATTAATTTCCTTATAAAAGTGAAATGCTTTCAGTGCACCACAGATGAATACATTTCAAAGTGTAATCATATAAGAAAGAATAAGACACAATTATTATTGCAAGGCAATATTTATATTATGGCAAATTGTTAAAAGAACAATATAGTCGATTTGTCCAAAACTCTGCTTCACAACTGCATAACAAAAAAAAGCAATAACATAAAAACAACAGTGAATTCTCATTATCACTCACGATCACCAGATCACTCATCGTCTCCACCATCATTGTTTGTACAAGCACCCTCACATGCATATAGAAGTGCAACGAACTCCAGCTTTACAGCACTTGCAGTGCTCTCTATTTTCAATTTCAATTTAATTGTGCTTATAGAGCGCCAAAACATTACACATGTATCATGGCGCTTTACAAAGTGTAGACAATAAGAGAAAGGAAAGAAAAGAAAGAGAGAGGCCCATGGGTAACAGGGGCGACAGGGGCAGTAGAACGCAATAGTGAGGCCCATGGGTAACAGGGGCGACAGGGGCAGTAGAATGCAATAGAGAGGCCCATGGGTAACAGGGGCGACAGGGGCAGTAGAATGCAATAGTGAGGCCCATGGGTAACAGGGGCGACAGGGGCAGTAGAATGCAATAGAGAGGCCCATGGGTAACAGGGGCAGGGGCAGTAGAATGCAATAGTGAGGCCCATGGGTAACAGGGGGGGAAAACTCCCTAGAATTGGAGATACATATAGGAAGAAACCTCGAGCAGATCCATGAATCAAAGGCCTGACCCATCTGTACCAGGCTGTCAGTGAACAACAGACGGCACACCCAGACGGTTTCACCATCTTCACTGGAGATTTTAACCATGCTTATCTTAAAACTGTACTTCCAAAGCTACACCAGCATGTTGATTTTCCAACAAGAGGAGATAACATCCTGGACCTGGTCTACACTACACACAAAGGAGCATACAAAGCCACCCCCCTCCCCCACATTGGACTTTCAGACCATATCACTGTTATGCTAATGCCCCGCGATACAGACAAAGGGTAAAAGTTTAACAAACCGGTTTCGTAAGCAGGTAAAAGTGTGGCCTGAGGGAGCCTCCGATGCTCTTCAAGACTGCTTTGACACAACAGACTGGGAAATGTTTAAGCAGGCAGCCACTTACAACAACCGGACAGACATAGAGGAGTATACAGACACTGTAACCTCTTACATCACCAAGTGCATCGATGATGTGACCCACACAAAAGACATCATCACTCGGGCTAACTGGAAGCCATGGCTGACAGGGGATGTCCTCAGGCTGCTGAGGGCCAGAGACAAAGCCTACAGAGCTGGGGATGAAGCCGGCATGAGAACAGCGAGAGCCAACCTGTCCCATGGCATCAAGGAAGCAAAAAGGGAATACACTCACAAGATAACCACCCACTTCAAAGACAGCAGGAACGCACAAAGCCTATGGCAGGGCATTCAGGCCCTCACGGACTACAAGCCCGCACCACAGAGCTGTGAGAGCAACATCCCTCTGCTCAACAACCTGAACCGCTTCTTTGCTCGCTTTGAAGCACAAAACAGCACCTGCCCACAGAAGACCCATCCCCTCTACATGAGCAGCCCCTGTGCCTCTCTGCCGACAGCGTGAAGAGGACACTTGCTGCTATCAACACCGTAAGGCAACAGGTCCAGACAACATCCCAGGTCGTGGGGCGCTGAAGGACTGCGCAGGGGAGCTTAAGGATGTCTTCACAGACATCTTTAACACTTCCCTGAAGCAAGCCATCGTCCCCATCATGTTTCAAAGCTGCCACCATCATACCTGTGCCGAAGAAAACTGCTCCATCCTGCTTCAATGACTACCGCCCTGTGGCACTGACACCCATCATCATGAAGTGCTTTGAGCGGCTTGTCATGTCACATATCAAATCCATTCTCCCCCACCCTGGACCCCTTCCAGTTTGCATACCGAGCCAAGCGGTCTACAGAGGATGCAATCTGCTCTGCCCTCCACCCAGCCCTCACCCACCTGGAAAAAAAGAGACTAATATGTGAGATTGCTGTTTATAGACTTCAGTTCTGCATTCAACACCATAATACCACAACAACTCATCTGCAAACTTGACAAACTGGGACTCAGTACCTACCTCCCAACTGGCTACTGGACTTCCTCTGTCAGAGGCCTCAAGTAGAATGTGTTGGCAACAATACCTCAAGCAGCATCACACTGAGCACAGGGGCCCCCCCCAAGGCCTGCGTGCTCAGTCCGCTGCTCTTCACCCCCTGCTGGACGATGACTGCACTGCAACCTACAGCAACAATCACATAGTGAAATTTGCTGACGACACAACTCTGGTGGGTCTCATCACCAAGGGCGGCGAGACTCAATACAGGTTGGAGGTCGACCATCTGACCACGTGGTGCAGGGACAACAACCTCCTGCTGAACGTCAGCAAGACCAAAGAGATTGTTGTTGACTTCGGAGAGGTCACACCCAACACCTGCCACTGACCATCGACGGTGCTGTGGTGGAGAGCAAGCAGCACCAAATTCCTGGGGTGCACATCAGCGAAGACCTCTCCTGGACCACCAACACTGCATCACTGGCGAAGAGAGCTCAGCGCCGCCTGTACTTCCTCATGCGGAAACTCAGGCGAGCAAGTGCTCCACCAGCCATCATGACCACATTCTACCGAGGCACCATTGAGAGCATCCTCTCCAGCTGTATCGCTGTGTGGGGGCGGAAGCTGCACTGAATACAACAGGGAAGCCCTGCAGCATAGTGAACACAGCTGGAAGGATTATTGGTGCTTCACTCCCCTCTCTGAAGGACATTTACACCACCCACCTCACCCCCAAGGCGACCAAAATTGTGAGTGATGCAAGTCACCCCGCTCACAATCTGTTTGATCTACTGCCCTCTGGGAAGAGGTACAGAAGCCTAGGCCAAGACTACCAGACTCACCAACAGCTTCATACACCAAGCTGTAAGGATGCTGAACTCTCTCCCTCCCTCTCCCCCTCCACCCTCAGCTACATAACATCCTGGACATTGGACCCACAATGGCCGCCTGCACTACTCCACTTGCACACTTGTACACTTTTACAACTTGTTGTTGTTGTCCTGAAAACACAACACTTCTGCTGCTCTTACATAACTTGCACCACTATGCCACTTTCTTTCTTACTTAGGTCAAACAGAACTACCCAAGCCTTTTATTGGCCTGACTTTGCACTAGTATTTTATTGACTGTCTATGCACAATTTCAACCAAATTTTGCTGCTCTTTTTTTTTCATTATTATATGTGCCCTCTTATTTACTTATTTACTTTTTTTTTTGTTTACTTGAATGTTATGTTTGTCTGTGGACTTAAATTGGTAAAATATGTCTTGTCTTCACCGTGGGATAGTGAGAAACGTAATTTCGATCTCTTTGTATGTCTGGAACATGTGAAGAAATTGACAATAAAGCTGACTTTGACTTTGACTTTGATCTGCCTAGGGTCAAATACAGGACAGTAAGGTCTGTATACATGACAAGTGCATATGATAGGCAGGTGTAGAGAATAGGACATGGTGTTTAAAGCCACCTGAGGTGAAAGTTACAAGAGTTGGGATGATTACATATCCGGTATGATAATGCATTAATCCTAATTTAATGTCAGAAAGTTCAAATAGTCCAGCGTTGGAATTGTCCAGGGGGAAAGGAGTTGTCAAGGCATGTGGTGGGTCGGCAGTATGGGCCAGGAATCTAGGCAGAGTTGTCATAGGTGGGTGATGGGTCGCTACATGTAGGCTGTACGGGCCAGGACAGGGCTGTACAGGGCCTCTCTACATGCTATCTTGCAACCACAGTGGAGGAGAATGGTGCAGGCTTTACTGGCATCTCCGAGATTAGTTCTGTAAGGTTCCCAAGTCTTGCTCATAGAGTCCCGATACCATCCCCATGCATTGGACTCTGGGATGTCTTGCGGGACAGTGGTTGCCTGATTCCAGTAAAAGCTCGCCTGCAGCAGTGCTCTTTTGATGTGCTGAATCAGTGCAGCATGGGTGGGAGGCAGGTTCTCGAGAGACTTGGTACCATTCGAGAAAAGGTGATGTCTAGCTTCATCTAAGCCACTGGAATCACAGTTCTTGCTGTACATGATGACGACCATACGCTCCAGTTTTTGGACATGGACGTTATTGTTGATCTGTTCAGGGTCCCAGGTAAGGGTAACCAGGGATTCTGTGAGATCTGGTGTTGCCTCCCAAGCTGCCCAGGCACTCGTTTTCTCATGGCCCAGGAAGGCTGAGGTTGTGTCACAGCCTGTTAAAGCGTTCTCCCATCTACTTTATTTCTTGATCCGGTTCCTCTGCGTTGGTGAGTTTGTGCTTTGAGGTTCTCCTCTGGATATGTATCAAACACAATATCCAGTCGCGTGACAGATTCATAGCTCATGTGTGACCGCACAAACCCATCAGGCCTGGACTGAAGTGAAAGGAACAGTTGTGTGATGAGTGTCATGTTTTGCTTCTAAATACCATTAGTTGTTTTGTGCTTGGCTTTTGTGTCAGGTCAGTTGGCAAATGTCAGTATGTTTGCCCGAGGAATCATATCAGTATAAGTATATACTCTTTTGAAATTTGGTCTCTGCATTTATCCCAATCCGTGAATTAGTGAAACACACTCAGCACACAGTGAACACACAGTGAGGTGAAGCACACACTAATCCCGGCGCAGTGAGCTGCCTGCAACAGCGGCGCTCGGGGAGCAGTGAGGGGTTAGGTGCCTTGCTCAAGGGCACTTCAGCGGTGCCTACTGGTCGGGGTTCGAACCGACAACCCTCTTACAACTTACAAGTCTGAAGCGCTAACCAGTAGGCCACGGCTGCCCTAAAACTCTGATACAGGCTTGGTGACCTTGTCAAGTCGCTGCTCTACATTGGCAGTAGGGCTACACCAACTTTGTGAGCAGTAGTGAGCGAATCAGCCACTTCTCTTTCCATAATATCTTGAGTGTCAAGTGCTATGAGGTCATGATTCGTTGATAAGAAGGGATTTCCAAGGGTTTCCGGTAAAATTTAACGCATTTGGTTCAAAGGTTGTAGTCAAAAACCCTTTTTTGGAAAGTAGCCATATTGGATTTGGGGACTTTGAGGATCCACATATACACAATCATAAATATAAATATTTAGAGATTGGTATGGTGTGTGTTTTTTGTTAGCCTATTAGCTGGTTTGCATCGAACTCAATGAGCATCAAACCAGCTAATAGGCTAACTGAAAAACACACCATGCCAATCTCTAGGTATGGTGAAGGGTATGTGATTATGTGGGGATATTTTAATTCCAAAAGCCAAGGGAACTTTATCAAGATGCACAGTATCCTGGATCCATGAAATAAGTGGCCTTTAAAAATAAAAAATCTGACTGCCTCTATGGGAATTTAACATAGGGGTCAAATACTTATTGCCCCTGTAATTTAAGGGAAAAAAAATATTTATTTACGATACATTTTTCATTCACTAAGAAAATTGGTGTCTTTAAAGGTTGGATTTTTACTTACTTTTTAATTAAGGCATTAAGATAAATTTTTAGTCAACTTTAGCATGGGTTCAAATACTTATTCTCCCCACTGTATCAATTATACATTTGTATCTCATCTGGTTCAAAATATGCAGCCAAATCCCTTTTCAGGTGGCGGATTTGGCTGCCATCTTGGTCTAAGAGATCACTAACTCGGGCGCCCTGGCTAAATCATTTCAGTATGCCATCAGCTGTATCCGTGCCAAATTTGGTGCTTGTAGATAAATTGGCGCAAACAATGGGGTGTAACTACAGTCAAAACTGCTTTTTTGGACAGCGGCCATATTGGAATTGGAGGATTAAGTGGTCCAGATATACTGGGTCATAAATATAAACATTCCTATGTGTTTCCCATGATCAATTAAGTTGAAAAAGACATCAAGTTTGTATTTGTAGCTCATGTGGTTCAAAAGTTATAGAAACCTTTTCAGGTAGCGGCCATATTGGATTTGGCCGCCATCTTGGCCCTGAGGGTCTCTGGCTCCGGCGCCCTAGCTAAATCATTTCAGTATAACTTGAGCTACATCTGTGCCAAATTTGGCGCTTTTAGAAGAATTTGCGCGAAATGACCTATTTATGTGCTTAAGGCCCCCCACTAATTGTACTCATGTATGACATATGAAATAGGCAATATTTCCAAAAGACAAACGCTGCCTCTACGTGGACCCTTTTGGTGCCCAGTCTGATGCTGTAGGAAAATGCATTGACGTGACCAGGTGAATATTTTATTGATTCATTTTTAACTACAGTTCTAAGTATGTGTTTATTTGTATGTAATGACAATATAACGATTGTGCTTGGTAATATAGAGCCGTCATGAGGCGAAGGGGGCTGCACCACACCCGTTGGTCTGGTGACACGCTGAACCATCCACAGCAACAGGAGGGCTCTTCATGTGGAGTCATTGTGTGCAAAGTAAGTAACTTCCTTTTTTCAGAAATGTGTTTCTAAACAACATGCATGTCCTAAACTGTGTTTATTGTGGAAAAGCTTGCCGAGTTTATTTTAATGAAGAAAAGTCCCGACTTCCGAGTTGATGCAGAGGGCATTACATGCTTGAGAAGGGATATTGCCAATGAGCTCTTCAGGGGAACAGGTTGGTATTTGAAGTTTAACAGGCTATTACAATATTGGCTGTGTTGAATGTGAAAATTGCATATAGCTTAATGCTTTAATTTCCACAGATGACCTCTCTGAACTGTGCTGCATGTGTGGAGCAGCAGACACTCATGGGCTGTGGGTAAGTGAAATACATTGCGATGGTTGGTTTGTCTGCCAGATTAAATGCACTGTCTGCAAAGGCTGGTACCACTTGCAGTGTGTTAAAGAGCCTCCAATGGACAATGATTTCTGTTGCCCTGCCTGTGCATAACCTTACAAAGACATTCAATGTCAATTTTGTACTTATTATTTTTATTTCAAGGGATTAGACAGCCTACAGTGAATGTACAGTGGGCAGTGCTTCGACTTGGCCAGCTTCCCTCGCGGTCCGCGCGCAGGATCACAAGACTTTAATTTGTATTTTTCCAGTGACGCTGCAACAACCGGCAGAGGTCTCAAGTGAGCAGGGTGTCTCGTAAAAAGAAATGGAGCTGGAAAACCCTACACAGACTTCACTACAGACTTTAGCAGACTGGTTTAGAAATAATTTAATAGCCGGAAATATGCCTGCCCTGCCCTCATAAAGAAATATTTGGTTAACGGCGAGTGAATCCCGTTTGCAGCCGTAGAAGAAACGCAGGACAAATTAAACATTCTGGTTTTCTCCGAGTGCAACGATGATAGACAGACATCATTTGGACAAAATAGAGAGCATATTAACCTCCGTTGCTCAGACAAATGCCTTCCTGTTACGTCCTGTTATCACAGAGTTACAGGCGATAAACGATTTTTGATGGTCACAAGTTTACTTCATTAGCGTTTATTTTTTTGATTATTAAAAGTGTTTTTCATTTAAAGGCATGACTTTGTGCTTATTCAAAAGAGCATTTAGTGCTCTCCCCAATCCCAGACGTTCACATTGCATGTTTGTTTGTAATGGATGCAACCGCGAGATGCTTGTCATAGGCGCCGATACCGTGGGTGCTCCGTCTCTCGGGCACCCACTGAAAACATCGAGCACCCACGTGTGCCAGTTTACAGTTCCGGCTAAATTTATATTCATTTAAAATCAAACATCGCAGTTTATGTTAAATTCAGCATCTCTCATAATGTGATTGGATATGTTGCTGTCAATTCCCTACTCCATATACTAACCACCAATGAGAGCGTCTCGTATGAAAATTCCTGACACTTCCATCTGAAGAATTAACACAAGGCTTTGTCGGGTCTTCAGCCCCGAATGTTTAAAATTTATATAGCCCTGAATATCATTTTAAAAGTAGTCTGACAAAGCTTATTGTTTTGTGACACAGCTAAACACTGGTACCTCATAGAACGTCTATGACATAGCCTAGGTGGTCGCAACTCACAAAACTAAAGCAGATAGAAAGAACTCACGCAAATCTAGCCTACAACACACAGACAGCTTCAAGATTTCTTTTATTACATCTCATTATAGGTTTATAATAGAGTAAAATTTGTTGTATTTTTTCTCCTCAAAAAATAAATAAATGAAAGGGTGTGTGTGTGTGTGTTTGTAAAAAAAAAAAGGGGGGGGGAAGAAAAAAAAAAGTGCCTTGTTGTCTTCAGCGTGAGTTCAGCAATCTAACTGCTTGGTGAAAGAAACTTCTTCGGAGTCTGGTGGTACGAGCTTTCAAGCTTCTATATCGTTTGCCAGATGGTAATAGCTCAAATAGTTCATGGTTGGGATGACTAGGATCATTCAAGATTTTTTTTGCCTTCCTAATGCATCTTCCCTCAAATAACTCCAGTATGGAGGGTAGGTCACAGCCGCATATGGTCTGTGCTGTACGCACAACTCTCTGAAGTGCTTTTCTATTTTATTGAGAGCAGTTCCCATACCATGCGATTATTAGCCTGGCTAGCGCCACCACTTCTCAATGAGACGTGGTCTGGGAACCAAACGTTAATTTTCTCGTATTTGAAAAAAAATGCCCAGATCCGTTTATTGGGTGCCACGGATGTCTATCAAATGCGTCTGTGCATAGCTCATCATCGTCTTGCTTTCCCCCTTGTTCTGTGATTGGTCCCGTATCTCAGGCGAAAATTTGCTCCATGGTCTCCAGGCTGCCTTAGCAGCGTGAATCAAATTGCGCGCAAGGCAGCATGGGAACACCCAGGCTATGCGATTATGGTCCCAGTCAAGATGCTCTCAATGGTGCCTCTGTAAAAAGACCTGCGCAGGGGAGAGAGCGCGCGCGCACAGGTGCTTTATGATTGTTGGCGGTCTGGTGCGCTATCAGTGGTTTGGTCACAAGTGGTCCGACCCGCTTATTTACAAAATGTGTGCTTTTGGTTATAGCCTGCATGCAGTGTGACAGTAGGCCATTTCTGTAAAACAAACTAATTTATTTGCGAAACTTTATGCAGTAGAACTACACGCAGTAGGCATGCAGGACATAATGTTTGCGCAGGAGAGAGTATGAGAATAAGAGCGCAAGCACGCAACCACCAAGGATTAGAACACTAGGATAAGATTTGAAGGCCATGGACATACATCTTTCTTTCGAAAACAGAAATGGTGAGGCAAGGTATAGGCAAGAGAGATACATTGCTGGTCAAAACGTTAGCTTAAGAACTGGTTTATAATGCTGAATGAAGCACAAAGCACATTTACTAAAGCACATCCACTGTTTAAAGTCATAAACACAACGAACTAAGGTAACTTTTATGCATGCGCGAACCTATACATACCGGTAGATATGGCTGTGTAGTCTGTGCCATAACATTTAGGCCTATTCCTGCAGGCTGCCCGTTTTGGCTGTCATACTTTTAAATGGCTTCTCAAGAAGTAGGCCTACATAGACCAAAACTTGTACTACTGTCATCTTCTTTAAGAACTTTTCCCAATATTTCCCATAGCCTATATCGCTTTTCCTGTAGGGGTGTCTTTATTATTTTAACTCGCGTCTTCAGCTTCTTTACTGTTGACTTTACTGTATTGATGCTTTACTGTTACTTTACTGTTACTTTACTGCTAGCCTTCTCGTGATATTTTAAGTAGGCCTATTTGTAGAAAATATATATTTAATTAATTTTAACTGACCCGCCCGCAAATGACCCGAATATCATAAAAATATTTTGTTTATGACTTGTGACCGCGGTCATCCGCGGGCGACCGCTTAATTTCGGGAAGACCGCGCAAAACTGTGCGCTATGTAGATCGTTTATTGTACCATTTAATTTCTCAGAATTTAGGTCTACTAGGCCTATAATAATGTCATCACCAAATACATCTTTTATTTTTAGTTGATCAACCACAAAGAGTAGCATAGGCCTACTGTGCACAGTGCACTGACGACTGTAGCAGCCCAAGGTAACCAGTTGTTGTAGATGAGAGGCAACCCCTTGTTTCAGATAGCCTGGACAACATGTTACCTGGGTGTTGCCTACGTTATTAATTAATGGTAGCCTACAATAGTTAATTGATTCGCGTAACATATTAGTTGGCTCAAAGAGTAGGGAATCAGGATGGAGAGAGACACACGTGTGTTGCTTTTGCGGGATCGAATCCAGTTTAATGCTAGTTTTCAAAACATATATTTTTTTACATGTCTTTTGTCCGAGTGGCTGTAATGTAGCCGAGCGCTCATGGCGTATGAAAAGCGACTTCAAACCGCCTAAAACAACTTGTTTGTGAATGTCTGACAACTGCTGCAGCACATGCACGTGCAAGGAAACCAGTTGGTGGAGAAACCAGAAGGCATACAACACCGGAACGATTTTAAGGCTATTTCGCATATAGGCTACTCAATGGTGCTATTTCACACGCATTATAGCGACCCCCACTCACCGGGGTTAGGTGGAAGGTGTTAACCCATTTCACCCCATCGGTTACAATTGTGACCGAAAAAAGCCTCTAAAACTGTAACTGGGGAATATCCCAATACTCTTTCAGTAAATATTGAAACAATAGAGTGTTTCAATGAAATGTGTGCAGTGTCAAATGTTTTGAGTAAATTGTCACATGACCAGAGCTGTTTACTTCTTGGTTGCACCTTGAGACGAGGATGACGGCCTCACAGCTCCCAAATAAAAGGTTTTTAAAGTATGTTAACATAAACATAGGACAAATATTTTTTGTACACATGGTCTTAAAGGTGTCTAGTTATGATATATACATTTATAATTATTCAAATGTCTTTGGTGTGTTTGCAGAATGAGTAAACATGTTAACAGTCACAATAGTGACCGGTGGGATAGAATGTTGTATCTAGATGCACACATACTTCTACACCTACAAACACACACACATACACATACTCATAAATACACACATACAGAGACATACACACACACATACACACACAGATATACACACTCACACACACAGACATACACTCACACACATACACATATTCACACACACAGACATACACACACACACACACATACACATACTCATACTCATACATACACACATACAGAGACATACACACATACATACACACACTCACACAAAGATACACACACACACAGACATACACTCACACACATATTCACACACACACACACATATTCTCACACACACATTCACACACACACATACTCATACATACACACATACAGAGACATACACACACACACACACACTCACACACAGATACACATACATACTCACACACACATACACACAGATATACACACTCACACACACACTCACACACACAGACATACACTCACACACATACACATGTTCACACACACAGACATACACACACACACACACATATTCTCACACACACACACACATTCACACACACTCACACACACAAATATACACACAGATACACACACACACACAGACATACACACTCACACATACACACACACACACAGATATACACACTCAGACACACACAGACAGACATACACACTCACAGACACAAACACTCACACAGACATACACACTCAAGGGGACTTCACATTGCACACAACAACCCACCTGCAGATCCACACACACACACATTGTGTGTGTATGTGTGAGTGTGTATGTCTGAGTGTGTATATCTGTGTGTGTGAGTGTATATCTGTGTGTGTGTGTGTGTGTGTGTGTATTTGTATGTGTGTGAGTGTGTATCTGTGTGTGTGAGTGTGTATATCTGTGTGAGTGTGTGTGTTTGTGTGTTGTTTATTTACCAGGAGCTTCGGCTCGTTAAAATAGAACCCTGAATGTGTATGTCTATGCGTGCGTGTGTGTCTGCATGTAGTTGTAAGAGTTAGTGTATATGGTCTGTGTATGTGTGTGTGTGCGCGCGTATATATATATATATATATATATATATATATATATATATGCATGCACACTAACTCTCACACCCCATGCAGATACACACACACAGACCATATACACTAACTCTCACACCCCATGCAGATACACGCACGCACAGACATACACATTCAGGGTTCTATTTTAACAGGCCGAAGCTCCTGGTAAATAAACAATATCAGTTTGAAAAGTCCTGTCAGAATACCTTTATTTTAACAAAAAAGCAATTTAAGCAACCTTTAATTGAGTACGCACAATTGTGACCGGTAATAAAATTCACTTTTTTATCTACTTTTCTGCATTTTAAAAAAAAAAAAATGACGTTTGAATATCCCCTCTAAAATAAACACATGTATTCGAATATATTGGAATATCTAGGCTATATTATTTTGCGCATTATGTCAGTGACGCCGCATCATGTCATCTGTTTTTAACTTTTTGTATGGTTATTGCTTTGACGGGGGGATCCCAAGCAGCTTTCAGCCATAAGGCATTTCCTAATTCACCCGACACTGATATTCAAAATGTTGAAACTATTTCGGCATAGCCTATAAGCAGTTTAATTAAATGTAGGGCCTAATGTTAGTTGTAAACGAACGGGCTACTTGGTGAGGCTTGGCCTCACAGATAGGCCTATTAACTGACCGCCCGATTCACGTTGGCTGGGGGGCAGGGGGGGCCATCAGACATTTGTTCCCAAGGGTCTATGAATTGTTAATCCGGCCCTGCCCTCAACGAACGCAACTTTCCACCTCTGAGACAGCTTAAAAGAAGTCTAGAGGACTCCTAACTCACTGACCTACTTACTGTAGGCTGCGCAAACCACAGGCCTTTTTTCTGGGCAAGCCTGCATTCGAGGCAGGCCTTCTGTTGAAGAATTTTATATAAATCCTGCGCTAACAGTAATCCTCCTACCCCCCGCTACCACTGCTGTGGATAGTGTGGCATGCTCACGCTTTATGTCTCCTTCTTGCAAACTAGGCCTATAGCCCAACCATTTACGTCTTCAAAAAATAACAACTTGCCAGATATGCCTTCATATCTTTGGGCTTCATTCAGCATTTTGTTCTTCCACTGGAAATGACTCTTCTATATTTGCTGCCTGCTGCATCCTTTCTGTTTGTATTGTATAGAAAAGGTTTGACGTCTTGAGTTCATTTGAGTTTGCTGGTAACCAGCCACAAATAGCCTACAAATTCTTGCGTGCGTACATTCTCACTCCATATTCACTCCAAAATGTGCCCGTTCTATAGGCTGGCCAAGTGCGTAATTCTGCGGCATACAGCAGATGTATTTGTTTATTGTACAGAAAAATAAAAATAACCTGTCAAGCAGTCAATTGACTACATTGCAGTCAATAAGTAGTACACCTAATTATTGACCTAACTAATAGGCCGCCGTTGCACAGCAGTTATCAGTCCCCTGTCCAAGAGTTCGAATCTGGGTTAAGATTTTGACAACAATATTGACATCGTTGTTTACCTAAGTTTATCTTTTGTGCAGATCATATTATCAAAATCAGAATCAGCCTTCTTGGCTTGGTTTTGCGTAAACTAACAAGGACCCCCCTCCATGAAAATCAAAGGCTACATATTCTCAGCTGACTCGTCAAAAGTCGCACCACCTTATTATCTGCAGGTGTGTGACTTTTTACTTTACGTGCATATGGCTGCAAATTGACTTTTAATTTATGTATTTTCTGCCTTGAGCATTTTAAAATATGGATGTATGGTGGTTAGAAGTGTAAATATCAATTAGAAACCTAAATATATTTATAATTATTAATTTGCAAACAAATAACTGGCGTCAGTGATGTCTTTGACATGAAGATCCCTAGAACTATGCCTCTACTAGCATTCTACCACAGGTCGAGAGGTGTAGTTGTAACTACACAACTTTACGATAGTGGTTGCGAACGTTCGTTGCTACTATGGTTTTGGGAAACACTAACGTAGTGTAACGATGCATTGGACTAGGCCTATGTAAATTGCAAATATGAATGTAATTCTGCGGCATAAAGCAGATGTATTTGTTTATTGTACAGAAAAATAAAAATGACATGTCAAGCAGTCAATTGACTACATTGCAGTCAAGAAGTAGGGCAAATTAATTTACGAAACCAAAACGTGGGTCATAGTTGTCTAAGCCTCTATAGCGTAGCCTGTTAAAAACGTCGCAGAAGCCTATCCAAGGCTACAGATTAATTCTGAACATTTATTCAACAAGATGTAGAGATGCTAATCCATGCCTTTATACTAGTAGGTTAGACTAAGGCAATGCCCTTTTAACTAGTGTCCCCAAAAAAGCATAAAGACATTGCAACAGTTTTAGTGGGGCCAAGAACAGAGAGCACATCACCCCTGTTTTACTGCACTGGCTCCCTGGTTCCAATATAACTGTTACGGTTTTGTTGATCTTGCCATAGCACCTTCATATGTCAGAGCTTTAATATGTTATCAACCACAATGGAATCTTAGATCTTCCAATGTTAATGATTTCATTGTGCCCAAAGTGCTCCACAAACATAGTGGAGAAGGTGCTTTTATCCATTATTCACAGAAGCTGGAACACCCTGCCTATGTACATGAAACAGGCAAATTTTGTGAAGACCTGAACACATGCATAGGCTATGACAGCTTTTAGTTATTGTTTGTATGCATCTAATCTAGGCCTATCTTATGTTCAATCAAATTGGCTTGGCCCACCTGTTTTTTTTTTCTGTGCCCACCCATTTGAACATTTCTGGCTATGCCACTGGTGCTCAGACATACATGCACCACTCTCTCTCTCCCCTGTCGTGTGCACGCTACACTCAGATGCACACACGCGATTTGAAGTCTCGGTCTCGCATGCACGCTCTTGATCACTCGCTCTAGATTCCAGGAGATTTTATCTACTTTGTGGGCACCAAGGAGCCGCTATCAATATGCGGGAGACTCACAGAACTTCCGGGAGACTTGGGATGTCTGGTGTTCACAAATGTGTGTGTGTGTGCGCAAACTGTACTGTCCTGTACTGTACTGTACTAGCATTACTAAGCACTATTTGTACATAGACAGACACAGAGAGAGAAAAACATTATTTGGCTGAAAGGCAACAGCAGGTCCCATCCAAACACAGCAGTCTAATACACATACCACCAACCAATAACCCACTAGAACATATACAAAGATGTTTTAGCAGAACATTTCCAAAGGTTGTGTGTATGTGTGTGTGTGTGTGTGTGAGTGTGTGAGTGTGAGTGTGAGTGTGTGTGAGAGAGAGAGAGAGAAGCAATGCAGCTGTTGCCTTTCCAAACTTTCAAACCTTTCTAATACCAACACACACAGAGAGAGGGGGGGGGGGAGATATGTCATAACTTCTGTGTCACTCACTTTCTCTGACACACATACTTAGGGCATGAACTGAACTACTAAATCTCTATACCTCTCTCAAATAAAAACATTAAATATCATACATATTCTGACATAACTGAAATATTGCCTGAAATATTTTCCTGTTCTGACATTTCTAAACAAAACTGCTTTATTCACATGTGACCCATGTGCTGGACTGGGCGGCGGTCATATTTTGTACCGCTCTGCGGTACATCTAGTTTACATGTGACCCATGTCATGACCATAATAATCCTCAGCTCTCTAAACCCTGCTGTGTGAGACAGGTGTTGCCTATTTTATTCTCTTGTCCATTCATTCTATTCTATTCTATTATCCACACTGATGGACTAATGGCTTTTGGTATGGTCTTTTAAATCCATAATGACATTGATATATTCATATTTGCCTTTACTGTAAATGGATTGATCTCTCTCTCATTAATCTATTTTAATCCTATATGTATTTATTTATTTTCTTATCAATAGATTAAACTCAATTAGAAAGCACTTTGGCTCAACTCACACTCACACATTTTTAAATGTGCCATACAAATGCATGTGACCTGGACTTATGCCAATGCTGACTGGACTCTCAATGCTGCTGGTGGTCAGAGTGACACCTAGGGGCCTTGTTACAGCCTGGGCTCATAGCCACCACTCCACCTGTGCACACCTCCATTAGTTCCAGTGGACAAGAGGAGAACAGGAGTTCACTTCAGGACACCACCACACTTGTAGGAGTGAGAGATGAGTGCAGACATTCCCAAGTCTCCCGGATGTTCCGGGAGTCTCCTGTATATTGATAGCTGCTGCCCTGGCAGCACAACATGTCTTAAAATGTCACAACATGAGGGACATGGTATAGAAAAAAACCCCCAAAAAAACAAAGACCTGTCTGTGTTAACAGACACATACATGTTCCTGTGCATAAATATATACTTATACATATATATGTACTCACGGACCCACGCGTGCGTACACACACACACACACACACTCACTTACTCACTCATATGCTATTGTTGATTCTGTGTTCACATGTTTACCTGCATTGCTGTATGTCTATTTTCTTTCTTTTGTGACACTACTGTGTTATCTGTGACACTAGCTTTGGCAACACTGTATACAAACAGTCATGCTAATAAAGCTCCTTTGAATTTGAATTTGATAGCGCCTCGCTGGCGCCCGCAAACTAGATAAAATCTTCTGGAATCTAGAACAAGGAAGCAAGAACACGCACGCGAGACCAAAATTTTAAATGGCGTGTGCATCTGAGTGTAGTGCACAGATGATGGAAAGGGGGAGAGAGGGGTGGTGCGTATGTGCTTGACCAATCAGTTTTCAGTGGTGCGTATGTGCTTGACCAATCAGTTTTCAGTGTAGGCAGGATTTTATCTCTTTTATCCCGAACTAAATCAATCATTTCAGTGTATC
Source organism: Alosa alosa (assembly GCF_017589495.1). NCBI lineage: Eukaryota > Metazoa > Chordata > Actinopteri > Clupeiformes > Clupeidae > Alosa > Alosa alosa. Next base: position 16,830,342 of record NC_063195.1, read on the forward strand.
TAGGAACAAGAGCCAGTGCCCCACAAAAAGGAACATTTAAGACCCATTTCACATCAGACTGCACAAAAGTGTACCCTTGTCTTATAAGAGTAAAACATAATGATAGTCTTGCACGCTGCACTGTTTGTAACAGTGCATTGCCCATGGTGGGTTAAATGATTGCAAAAGACATGTTGAGGTGAGTTTAACAAGTGTCATTTATTATGAGCCTAAGAGTGTGCCTCATCTGTAATGTTCTAGATAGAATTGTCTGTCCAGACAATGTCATACAGTAGTAGGACAGTGGAAAAGGACACTATTATGAGTCAACTCAGTGTAATACAAATTGTGATGCAATGTAAACTATTTGAACTGACCCATGCATTACCAAATCAATCTGCTAGCAATTGCTCACATGAGAGTGAGGTATTTCTAAAATGTTTTATTGTCAGTGCTGTTCCTTGGCACTCACTCATAGTGCAGTGCAAAGCCTAAGTGTCTGGTTTGGCAAAAAGCCAACTTGGTTAAACACAACTCAGAGATAAATGGACACCACTCTGAACCGGTTGGACTGAGCACAGATGTCTGGGTCCCATGGCCACTGTTTGAAAATCGATTGCCTCATGTCTCGGGGTCTAATCTGCTATAAAAGTGGAGACCGAGGCGAGAAGTAGCTCATATTTTGCAAAGAGGACAAAAACACACTCACCCAGCACTAACATGATGGTAAGTGGATTTTAAAGTCTCTTTCTCCCTCCCTCTCTTCTCTCTCTAACAGAAGTTATCGTTCACCAAGGATATGATTTTACACCAGTTTCATAGTGTATGTGTATTTGTGTATGTCTGTGTGCATGTGAGTTTGTTCATCTCCAACTCACAATCTGTCTGTCTGTCTGTCTCTGTGTGTGAGGTGTGTGTGTGTGTGTGTGTGTGTGCATGTGTGTGTTTACCTACTTTTTTCTCAGGTTTTGTTTATCCTACTCACGCTCGTTCCGAGTTGTCTATGTTTTACGTCGCTGCTTCCTCTGGACTGTTCGGAGATCCACTCCCAGGATCCCACCAAGCCCAGTGGGGTGTACACCATCTTCCCTGGGGGGCCCGTCTCCCCCCTGCAGGTCTACTGTGACATGGAGACCGATGGGGGAGGATGGACGGTGAGTGCCACACTGAGTAAGGGCTTATTCAGACTGCCGACATAGCATGTGGATTGATTGTCTGTTCTGTGGCTGCTGTGTCGTGTTTTATATGTGCATTCATACCAGAAATGTATCTGATGCGCTGCTGCTGCGGCCTGTATGCCTATTAAAACGTCTTAAAAATTCTAACTTAAAACATCTAAAATAATAGCCTGGCCACACTCACCTAGATCTCCTTTCAGGGAGATAAGGTCTGGAACACCATAGTTTCGAAATCAAAAGTGGCTGTGGTAAACGGTAGTAACCATGGCCGCAAACATCAAAAATTGCAGTCGGAAGAATGTATACATTTATTTACACCAAAGGTAAACCCATTTATGTTGTTTCACAACTGCCAATGCTTATTATTGTCAGGCTGTAAAGTTTAGGTGAAGTATAAAGTAACGTTATAAATCCCTGATCAATGCGATTTGTTAGGCTGGACAAATGATTTTCAAAGTTAGCGGAAAGTCTATACCCGTCACAAAGAAAGTGTTGGATAGGTTTCCCAGTCATGAGTGACCAGACTCTATTCACCTTGTGAATTAGTTTGGTTTACTTTGTAACTAAAATAGGGCCTAGTTGAAAAATACGAATTCTAAAACTGATAGTTCTGGTCCTTGATTGTGATTGGCTGAATCACGTTCAATGGCGTTGTAAAATCCAGCATAAACATACACCTTGACCGCATTTCGTTCTATATTACTGCGCTACCACAACTTGATACAAAAGTCAAAGTAGCTGCGTCTCGACGTTGCTTGGCAACCATTCAGATAGAGGAAATACATTTCTTGGCGGAAGAATGATTATCTAGGAATATCTCATTATATTTCTAGTTGCTGTACCTTTTACTTTATGAAACTTTGCCAGGTATTTATAGTAACAGTTTTAGAAAAGCAATAAGCCACTCGAGTCCGTAGGTTACACTGATTCTACAACAGCTAAGGGGGTTATATTCCCCTCCACTAGCGCGTCATGCCTAACAACGCCCCCTAGCTGTTTTAGAATCCGTGTAACCTACAGCCTCTCGGGGCTTATTGCTTAAATTCTTCATTTTATTCTGACTATGCCTTCATTTCAAACAGTTTGTGTCATAGTATTCAAATGTTAATTCCAAGAGTAATATACTCTGGCCAATGCTATGTATAAGGTGTTCCAGAGAAGACTGGATGGTTCTGTGAACTTCAACAGACCCTGGGATCACTACAAGAACGGCTTCGGGAACAAGGATGGGGAGTATTGGCTGGGTACGTATGGACACACACACACAAGCTCACACGTGTGCACACACCCACACACAGTCACACACACTCATCTGTGTCTGTCATGTGTGAATGTTCAGGACTAGAGTGGCTCCACAAGGATGGGGAGTACTGGCTGGCAGGGCCGCCACTACTGATAATAGGGGCCCAAGGGGAGAGAGGGCCCTTGAAAAGTCTGGAATATATTTTACTGTACCTGGGTTGAGGAACATGAGGGCCCATCAGGACTGCCTATGCAGGGGCCCAGGACCTTGTGCTACGCCCCTGCTGGCTGGGTATGTCCCACAGCAGCCACTATACCCCTTGGCCTCCTTAGTCTCTCTCCCTCTCTATGTCGTCATCGCTGTCAAAAAGCAGCTGAAGATGAGCGCTTCACTTGTACCAAAAACTTGTTTTCTAAAAACGCCAGCAAAATGAGGGCAGGATTTTCTGTGCCTGAGCACCCATTTTTGTACAACTAAAGCCCTCATCTTCAGGTGAGTTTTAAAAATACCTAAAATATGTAAATGAGGTGATAGTAAAACCCAGATTTTGTTGAATGTACACATTGTGAGAGGCAAGTTCAGCTGTAGCTGCAATCATTATTATTTATTTTTTTTCAAAGTTCAAAGTCTTTAAAATAAAATGACTGAGGAATCATATCAATACATATCGATTTATTTCCAAACAATTTCAAGTTTACATTAAAAAAAAAAAAAACAAGACAAATACCCTACCCTATCCCACCCACCCTGAGAATTCCTGTTATGTAACAGGATTGATATAGAAAAACCTACTCTGTCAAGATATTGGGGAAGGGAAGACCAGATCTTATTACAGTGGGGAAGGGGAGACCAGATCTTATTATCAGGAGGAATTTAACCATTTCTTCTAACCACATTTTAACAGATGGCATCGCAGTTTTCTTCCAAAACTGCAAACATTTCTTTTCTTTTACAACCAGAGCATATGCCCACAGTTTTTTGTTGACATGTTGATTGCACGTAAAATGTATCCAAATTATAGAAAATCCAAAAAATGTACTCCAAGCACCATCAGGAGTGGGTCAGGATCGAGTCTTGTGTCATTATTCAAATTTAACAAAGTAATCTTCCCCTGGTCTGTGTTCTGACCTGTCTGCAGGGCTGGACAACATTGTGCTGCTGACCATGAGGAAGAGGAATGAGCTGAGGGTGGACATGGAGGACTGGGACGGGGGAAAGGTCTACGCTCAGTACACGTCCTTCTCTGTGGACCCAGAGACCTTCGGCTACACACTGCGAGTGGGCAGCTATGTTGATGGTGGTGCAGGTGAGTGGACAATTCAAGGTCAAATGCACAATTCAAAGTCAAATGGCTTTACGTAGCTGGCCCATCTAGTGGGGGGAGGTGATAGTAAAACAATGTGTTCTTATCACATATGTTTTTCATATTTTATCATTTTCTTGCTAGAATATATATCTCTTAACTTAGTTCTCAGACGTGCCATAAGTGGAACAACATTCTAAGTTATTTTTATACATCATATTGTTATGTTGCATAGTCATATTATACACCATTTGAAGACTTGGGCTCTTGGGAATCAATACATGACAACATTTTTCATGTAAAACATGTGTCGTGCTTTACATGATCAAATTTATCTTACTATGTCTCAATTAAAAATGGCCGACGGCCCCCCTCGCCCCCCTTCATGCTTTCCTACCCTCTATCCTTTGTATATCATTAGGAATATGGAGATGTAGCATATTGGGTCTTGAAATGTCCACATTAATCCATAGAAATAGAATATCTATGTTGTTTCATCCAATATAAGTTGTGTAGATGTATAGTCCATCTTATACACACCGATTGAACCAACAGAAAATTGCAAAAATAGATATGTGTGTGTGTAATTATTCCCTATTTAGTGTAGTCATTCCATATCAGAACCTGCTGACATACAATCCAAATAGAAGCATGAAACTTCATAGTGTTACTTTTCATTTGAGACCAAGATTATGCTTCTACACAAAGGGTTTCATATGCAGTAACCCTTTTTTTGTCAGTATGCATTTTGGGTAACCAAAGGCATTTTACAACGCATGGGCATACCTTTGTAAATAATTGGCTTACATGTAAGTACTAATCTTTTTTCTATGTTAATCTACTTTTACACCCAGCTTCACAAGATCTGGTGCTAGGGCTCAGTTGTGTTTTCTAAATCATATCAAGTGACCTAGAGGGCTGAAATGTGGTCAGTTCAGAGATGCTTGTAATCCGGCAGAAGTAAAAAAGAAAAACAATACTCCAGCCTCTGTAACTCGGTGTCAGTACTTCACACCATAATTCTGATTCCCAAGAAACTACAGCTTTCCAAAGAGGACGTATTTGATTATAGGCCAAACTAAGTGGGAACAGTGGCCTCTGAAGTAGGCTGAAATAGATATTGAGAATTAAGTTGTTAAGTGCATTTTGATGGTGAACAAATTTGTAATGGGGAGAATCACATAGCATAGCTGGTAGCATCTCACAGGCAGAAAACCACCCTTGCTATTTGGCTGACGACGACTCAGAGACATCTTGCGAGAATTGTGAAACATTACTTGGTCAGTAGCTCTTTGGAGATCGTCTGTGAGATGCTACCAGCTGTGCTATGTGCAAGATTCTCCCCATTACAAGCTCATCATTCGGCTCAAAAAACAAATGTGATGTGATGTCAAGCTATTGATAGATGTATTTACAATGGCAAAGTTAAATATAAATATTCTGCAACTCCAGAAGGAGCTATACCTAAAATACCTGAAACTACAGCACTGTAAAAACAAACTGTTTGCACACAGAAATTGCTTGCTTACTGAAATATTCATATACTATATATCCATTTCTTTGAAGATTTGTATTCCAAAAACTGTACCTTAAAATACACTTCTTCAGCATTTAAAAGACAGATGAGAAAGTGTCTAATATAAGCTGATGTTTGAATATGTACACAGATTCACACTATCAGACAGAGAGAAAGATTGTGTGTGTGTCCAATTGAAATCTAACAAAAATGTGAGAAAACATTTGGACACAATAGAGCAATATAATACTGAGCATCTCCCTCTAGGTGACGATTTGACGTATCACAACGGCATGAAGTTCACCACTTATGACAAAGACCAGGACCTGCATGGGGACAATTGTGCCAAAATCCTTTTGGGGGCATTCTGGTATAATGCTTGTCACTATGCCAACCCAAATGGCCTTTATGCTGAAGAGTCAAGCTCTCCATTGTCAAAGAACATATTTGTTCATTGGTGGAATTGGAAAGGATATCCCTACTCCCTCAAGGGAATTTCCTTAAAGATGAGACCAGTTTAAAAAACACACTACAGAGGTGACAATGGCGAGTATGATGATTATTTTCCTGTCTTTGATGAAGATTCAGACATATAAATAAACATGAAATAAAAATAATACCTCATTCATTTTGATATGGTTTTTACTAGGGTTGTCAAGCGATTAAAAAAATAACTAATTAATTACATACTCTGTGATTGAATAATCAAAATAAATCACATGCAATTTTTGCTATGAACATATTTAAAAAATATTTCAAATCAAATTATGAAAAGAAACACCTCATGTCTCAGAGTCTGTTTTGCTATAAAAGTGGACACAGAGGCGAGAAGTAGCTCATATTTTGCAAAGAGGACAAAAACACACTCACCCAGCACTAATATGATGGTAAGTGGATTTTAAAGTCTCTTTCTTTCTCCTCTTTTTTAAAGTCTCTTCTGACTCTATCCCTCTCTCTTTAACATAAATGAGTGATCATTGATTTTACACCAGTGTCTGTCATAGTGTATTTATATGTGTTTCTGTATTTGCATTTGTAATGTTTGTGTGCATGTGAGTTTGTTATCTCCAACTCTCACAATCTCTGTGTGTGTGTGTGTGTTTGTGTGTGTGTGTGCATGTGTGTTTACCTACTTTTTTCTCAGGTTTTGTTTATCCTACTCACTCTCGTTCCGAGTTGTCTATGTTTTACGCCGCTGTTTCCTCTGGACTGTTCGGAGATCCACTCCCAGGATCCCACCAAGCCCAGTGGGGTGTACACCATCTTCCCCGGGGGGCTGTCTCCCCCCTGCAGGTCTACTTGACGTTCTCAACGGGCCTGAAAATTACAACCCGACCCGAACCGGCCCGTGGCTTTTAAAGCCCGGACCCGATGTAACCCGACACATCAACATGAATCATCTGCCCGAACCCGGCCCGCGGCCCAACGTAAAACATAAGCTTAGGCTACATTTTGACTGTTAAACCCTGACTTTATTTAGGTGAAGATTCAACACATTAGCGTGAATCACTTAAAATGGTGATTTTCTCCTCTTCTGGCATATCGTGATGGAAGAACCATGCCAACTTTGGATGCGGTTATCTTAGCGATACTTTTTGCAAGTTCTTTTATCGTTACAATACCCTTGATATACAGATCGTTGGAAAGCTTAGTTTATGGGCGTTCATATGAGTACAATAACTTAATTTTGTAAATTTTACCAAAGCGACTGGTTTCGCCTTGCAGGGTCACATATTTCATCAGCACCTTGCATTTTGAGCATTGCACATAACCTGAAGAATTTTCATCAGAATCCAGCACCACTCCAAACACTTTCCAGACCTCTGATTTTCCCACTCCTCATTCTTTTGATGCGTGTAGCTCATTTTTTGGATATTTTTACCTCAATTCTTACACATGACACCTTTAAGGCCTAGTGCCTAAAATTGTTAACATGCTCACCAATCGTATATCTGTAGTTTTCGTAGTGTGCCATGCCATGCTCTTCTATAGCTGATAAACTAGTTACTTGGTAATTTAATGGTGATACAAATTATTAATTAAATGGAGTCAGATTAAACGAGTTTGTAATAATAACATTACCATTTAACTCTTCACTCTATTTGTCTACACGTGATCATAAAGAGAATGGCCCACCATTCCTCATCCACGTGAGAAGCACTGTGGGCCTGCTCTCTCTTTCAAGTGAGGATAGCCCAGCATATCTCCATGTTTCCGAGGCTATTTCTCGCCTTACATGGTTGAAGAGGAAGAAACAGATTGATGCCACATCTACTGTACATGAATCCAAGTATTTGTTTACTCATATTAGGTATTAGGTATTAGAGTGGCAAGACATGGGAAAAACCACATTCTTCAACCACAACCAAGACATCTTTGTCTGAGGTTCCTAATTCAAGTCCAGTGCATAAATGAACAAGATAATCATAAAACTGTGTATTTTGAAGTTCCTGTATGTGACAAACTTGATGTGCCTAAATATCTTCAACCTCAAGTATGCTGCTAATGAGGAATATAATTTATTTGAACTTCTCCCCACTGTCGAATGTGGAAGTGCCAGTTACAAGAAATGGAATTCATATATGAGAATTTACCATGACGTCACAATAACAATATACATTCTTCCGGGTGGCAAAAGCTGAAGCATTCTCCGATGGCACTACTAGCAAACAACCCCTTTCATGTCATTTGACCAGGGCAGAGCGATCAAGAAAACAGAGTAAATGGCTTGAATTAATGATTTTCGTCTTGTGGGGTGCTACGGGACTTCTCATTCATATTCATATGGGTATGGGAAGTCTCATTAATATTCAATGAGTCATACGTGTCTCTTAAGCTAGCTTTACACAACAGCGATCTGAACACAATCCGCAAAAGTGGCGTTGCTTTCCCACTTTTTATTTTGTGTTTAGACAAGCGTCTTTGGGTGGAAATCTGCATGCACACGGTGACGCAAAAGTATATGTGTAAGTATATATACTCTTTTGATCCTGTGAGGGAAATTTGGTCTCTGCATTTATCCCAATCCGTGAATTAGTGAAACACACACAGTGTACACACAGTGAGGTGAAGCACACACTAATCCCGGCGCAGTGAGCTGCCTGCATCAACAGCGGCACTCGGGGAGCAGTGAGGGGTTAGGTGTCTTGCTCAATGGCACTTCAGCCGTGCCTACTGGTCGGGGTTCGAACCGGCAACCCTCCGGTTACAGATCCGAAGTGCTAACCAGTGGGCCACGGCTGCCCACGTCGCATCTATGAAACTCCTGCCCTGTGTCCTGATTGGCTCTACCATACAATCTTGTACTGAAATCACTCTCAATGGAACCGATCCCAGATGGATGTGAGTGGAGCTAGGCGGAACGAAATTCATCTGGCGAGAGTCAGGTTACCCCAAACCATCACTGACTGTGGAAACTTCACACTGGACTTCAAGCAACATGGATTCTGTGCCTCTCCTCTCTTCCTCCAGATTCTGGGACCTTGATTTCCAAAGTAAATGCAAAATTTACTTTCATCAGAGAACATAACTTTGGACCACTCAGCAGCAGTCCAGTCCTTTTTGTCTTTAGCCCAGGCGAGACGCTTCTGACGCTGTCTCTTGTTCAAGAGTGGCTTGACACAAGGAAAGTGACAGCTGAGCGTGCATACATCAGTGCATGGTGGTTCTCAAAGCACTGACTCCAGCTGCAGTCCACTCTTTTGTGAATCCCCTCACATTTGTTTCACAATCCTTTCCAGTATAGGGTTTTTTTTTCCTGCCATTAATAAAATTAAAATGAAAACAGTGAAATTAAAATGAAAAACTTGTTTTGCCATTTAATTTTCAAAGTGTAAGTGCAATTATCCTGCCAAATTTAAAAATAAATTTAAATTTGTTTAAATTTAAAGTTTGTATTTTCATTTTCCAACTAACATTTTCATTTTTGGCAGTAATATACCAGGATGGTAATGAAAATGAAATGACAAATAGACGTTTTCAATTTATTTTTATTTTTGTCACAAATGTATCGTGTTTATCAGGAAAATTAAAAGCCAAATGTATATATTTCATTTTATTTTTAAATTTGGCAGGATAATTGCACAGACACTTTGAAAATTAAATGGCAAAAACGAGTTTTTCATTTTAATTTTATTAATGGCAGGAAACCCCCATATTCCAGGGTGCGGTTATCCCCAGAGCCATATAAAGGTAGAGTTGCGACAACTCCATTGACGCTAATGTTTTTTCAACAATGGCAGCTAATGGAAGCCTCAAATAGTTCCCGGAAGTTAACAATTAATAATAGCAGCAGTGCAGTTACAGCAGTATAGACTGTTTGTAGCCAACATTTCAGACTCAGATTTACATTCCTTTGCCTCATCCGAATAATAATAATAACAGTAATAGTAGTAAAGTAATAGTAGGCCATCAATAGCCTAATTATAATAATAAACGATTTATGTATCGACTATGACTTTTCTGTTGCTCAGTCAAATAAATTAAAAGAGGCTAAAAGCCCAATAAATGTGCCACACGTAATAGCCGAATAGATACCCCTTGCCTATCCCATTTCAATTAGGCAGCACTACACCACCACGAACAAGCTGTCATTAAGTTTTTGCGTTTAGTAGGCCTACAACTTTTATGACGTTACGTTTCTTGGGCATTTAGCTTCACCATCACGTCAAGTTGTAACATATGCGCAATGCTCATCTAGGCTATGGATTTAAGTGGCTAAAGTGGGATATAGTGTAACTGCTTCCCCAAAACAATTCCTCCATAACTGTGTATTTAATCGTTTGATATGTGGATAACTTTCAGTGGACTAAACAAAAGGTAAATATTTTGTTATCACAAGGCTAGCTGGTTTGTTATATGGCGAAGCATATAGCCAACTTTGTTTGCAGCAGTGATGCTGAGTTTGTTGTTAACATTGTTGGTAACTGTCAGGGAATTTAACCCCAACATATAGATACAAGAACCAGGGTTTCCGTTGTCCGGTAATTACCGGACATTGGCCGGAAAAAAAATGAAATGTCCGACCAAATTAAATCTCTCCGGTCAAATTGTCCGATTGAAATTGCCTAATAATCCAGTCCCCCTAACGCAATCTTTGAATTTGAGAATAAGCCTTAAAATGTAAGCCTATATTAAAGCAATACGTCCTGGCAATGTTTTTAAATGTACAGGCTCTACCGTTTGAAAGCTATTAAACAACACGCATAGCCTATGCTGCATTTCAAATAGGAAACATTTCAAATAGGAAGCGCACGCGTAAAACGTCCATGTTAAACAACGAACAAATGAGTGAGGCGGTTCAAACATGGGGCCCAGGCAGACTAGCCTTAAAAGTTTTTTCAGAGGCCAGACGCGATGGATGATGATACATTGGTAACGTCTGAAGCCTCAGATGTCAGGTCAACTCCACCACCACCAGATAAAAAGCATAAGTGTCGGGCGTATCTATCGGAATCATGACGTTGGAAGTGGAGTTCCGGCCGCTCCAAGACAGTCATTCTCCGTGTACACTGGACATGCAACTGTATTCTGTACCCAAAGCATACAGCCAGTAGGCCTATGCTTTCTCTGTCTATGATCATTGAACCGCGGACCGAAAGAAAAAGAAACTATACATTTCCCAGAATAGGAAATATTTCTTAATTTATTGTTATCAAATAAAGAGACATAGCCTTAGGGGGTAGTGGTGTGAGCGCTCATTCTTGTGTGTGCGCATCTGTGCAAGTTAAACAGTGGAACAGCAACAAACAACGTAGCCTTTTTAAAACAATGAACGAAGCGGACTCTTGCTGTCCATGAAAACATAGATACTGGCTAGATCTTGTTAGGCATGTTTACTTAAGTTAGGCTAATGGACGTGTTGCATTCTATTCAGCCTGATTATGTCATTCTTTAAGCTACATAGCCTGTCTCCAGTTTTCCTCAACTTGACTAGGTAATTAAGAAGCGATAATAGGACATTTGACCGGCACCATTTTTTCCTAGCGGAAACTCAGACAAGAGCTTTAATTGCCCACAAACTCTGGTACCAAGAGGAGAGCCTGCTAATGTAAGGAAGAATTCCTCACACCATCAGTCTCTGACTGCAGCCCAAAAGCTGTGTATTTTATTGTACAGATGCACACAGAAAATAGGAAGCAAGACATAACGACTTCATTGTGACATACTCTTATCTCACCCACACACACAGACAGGGTGCAGTTCCTGTCTGTCTTGGTGCACACCTACAGTAACTTGTACTCTCTGTTCTTAGAACTCAGCACAACAATATTTCTGCTTACACAAATGGTTATTGTTGTATAAAAATGGTTATACAATGATAATAATTTCCTTACAGTAACGTAAACGTTTCTTCAGTTAGGAGCGGTAGTCTATTGTTTTTTTTTATGTTGCATTCATTTTCATTGGCAAAAGCTAGCCTAATATGCATGAGAACCTATATAGATTTGAGGGAGCTGCAGGTGTTAGCATCAGCACGGTCATATTAACACAGCAGGCACTAGCCCAGTGAAGGATCGTGTAAACCCCATCCTCAGAAACCAGTTTCAAACCAAGCTTGCGCTGATATGCATGATCATTGATCAAATTGTTATTTTCTGACAGGATGAGCACAACCATGCAGGTTCTCTGAATCTCAAGCTCTTTAGCCTAGCATCTTAATGCTGTATTCACAGCACGGTGAATGACAAACGGTGAGAAAATGCTGTTGTTTATGAGTTCATAGCCTGGTTATTTATCAAGGACTATATCACGTTTTATATGTTATTATGATCACTCGCATCGCATTACCATGGAGTTACTGTGTAGGTAATGCTACGGTTAACTTAACATGCAATTCAAAACCCAAATAAGGAAGCGGGTGCCGACTGCGCAGCCTGAGTCTCGTCGTAAGCAAGCGGGCTAGTTGAATGGATAAAAACATAGACATAATATACATAGACGCCGCATCGACCGCTACTCCTTACTAGCGCTGACGAGATTTGGAGCCGCCATCTTGGACCGGTCATCCACTCCACTCAGTGTAATCTGTTTGGCCGGTGAGATGAGCTGTCAGCGCAGTTAATTAATCATACCTCAGTGAATACCGAACAGATTCTCACGCGTTTTTTTTTGCTGCAAATGTCATACATGTAGCTATGATACAGGACACATGATTTAGCGTATTTTAATATTCATAGTGGGTTTAACAGTAATAGAATATTCTGATATATGATATAAAGTGACCTGACGTCCGATATTAAAACTGGGAACATAATCCATGTTTGACAGCATAGACAAAACTAGTTTGATACAAGTTTAATGAGTTAAATATAGTTCACAGTTGACAGAAAAGTTCCATCAACAGCATTATTCACAGTCCACAGAAAGGTTCCATAAACATTTAAGTGAGATCAGTGCCATTCAGACATCTGAGGGGTATTCCAAGTAGGCCTATGTGGTTTAGTGACAAACTTGGGTAAATTGACTCAGAATAAGTTGTAAACCTCCCAGTAGAAAAGCTGTATGATACAGGAAACATGGTTGTGTGTATTTTAATATTCATAGTGGGCTTAACAGTAATAGAATATTCTGATATATTATAAAGTGATGACATCCAATATAAAAACTGGGAACATAACTAATCCACTTTTGACAGCATAGACAAAAACTGGTTTGATACAAGTTTTAATGAGTTAAATTTACAAGAAAAAATCCATTAACATTTTCAGTTCAGTGCCATCAAAAATAAAGTGATGAACAGACATTGGTGTGGCATAAAGGAAATGGAGTAACTGGGTTCAATATCAACAGCATTTGTTAGACAAGTTCCATAAATATTGTAAAGTGCAAGTTTGTAGGTTTGTTTCTGATCCTTAAAAAACAGACATTGGTTTGGCATAGTAAGTGTAACAGTTCATCAATTCAAGACAAAAAGGTGACTTGTCACTTGTACAGTGTCAATGGGTTCATCAACAGCATCTGTTATTTACAGTTCACAGAAAGGTTCCAGCCCCAATGAAGAGATTAAATAAAAAGGAATTAAGAAACATTTTAGAAACTGCTAAGATCAACCCGTTCATTGCAATCAGTAAAGAACCGGGGAGTGTCTTCACAGGCTCAGTGAGACAGAGTTACCGTCATGCAGTTGGTTCTATGATTTTGACAACTGGTGCATGTCATTTTGTATGTTCCCACCTTGCTAAAATTGCTTGGGTACACTTTGGCTGAGAACAAAAGTGCTTCAGACAGCAGGTGGGCAAATAAGATGGCATAGTAAACTGGGTAAACTCCATAAAAGAGGACTGAGTCAACCAGACGATGGGAAAATTGGACACAGAGTGGCGAATGCAGGTGATGAAGGTGGAGCTCATAAATCAAACATTCAGTCACAGTGTAGCAGATGCCCTGCAGTACTGCAATGAAGAGCTGCACCTTCCTCAGTTCCAGGGGTGAGGAGACCGTTCAGTTCATTCACAGTCTTCTTGAACAAGGCAGTTGTTCTGGAGAGATACAAAATAATAAATAAATGAATGAAAAGGAATTTGAGAGGCATCTTATTCTTGTTAGGGTAAATGACATGTGAATAATACAGTGTTGGGCAAGCTACTTCGAAATTTTAGTGAGCTAAACTATCAGTTACTCTGCCATGAATAAAACACTACACAAAACTACCACCCAGTCAAATGTATTAGTAGCCTAACACAAACACAGCAGTAGGCTAGTTCACTACATAGGAAGCTACTTTAAATTGTGCTAATTTCACATGACAAGAACAGTGTAGCTTGTCTGGCTAAGCTACTTGATAAATAAAGAAGTTGAGCTATTGAAAAGTTACTTTATTCAGGAAATAGTGAGGCTACCACCAACACACTTAGGCTACAAGTAGCAGCTAGCGATTGCCCAATAGGCTAGTCTGTGCCACTTGTGTAAAATTCGCCCGACCAAATCTAGTATGATTTATTTCTACAATAGCCTTCTTGTGTCAGTTGTAATCTAAGTCAGTGTTATGGAATATGACTTATCAAGTCTCAGTTCATAGCCGGGTGAACACCAGTAAACATAGCCTAGCTAGATGGCTACGATTTTCATACAGTAATATCAAAGATTGCTCCTTCTCAGCTCTCTGGTAATATTCTATTCACAAAATACAACCAATAGTACGGTTATGTTAAATCTTACTTGTGAAAAGTAAATCCCCAGTATGGTCCGCCCGATTTGAGAAGGAACATGCTGCACAGTGCTGTCATCTTCTGTTGCAACGCAAGCGAGGAGTATGACCGGTCCAAGATGGTGACGCATTTCTTGTTTCCAGCAGCCAATGCGCGTCATGTATATTATGTCTATGGATAAAAAGCATAAGTGTCAGGGCGTATCTATCGGAATCATGACGTTGGAAGTGGAGTTCCGGCCGCTCCAAGACAGTCATTCTCCGTGTACACTGGACATGCAACTGTATTCTGTACCCAAAGCATACAGCCAGTAGGCCTATGCTTTCTCTGTCTATGATCATTGAACCCTTGGACCCGAAAGAAAAAAGAAACTATACATTTCCCAGAATAGGAAATATTTCTTAATTTATTGTTATCAAATAAAGAGGCATAGCCTTAGGGGTAGTGGTGCGCTCATTCTTGTAAAAAGCGCATCTGTGCAAGTTAAACAGTGGAACAGCAACAAACAACGTAGCCTTTTAAAACAATGAACAAGCGGACTCTTGCTGTCCATGAAAACATAGATACTGGCTAGATCTTGTTAGGCATGTTTACTTAAGTTAGGCTAATGGACGTGTTGCATTCTATTCAGCCTGATTATGTCATTCTTTAAGCTACATAGCCTGTCTCCAGTTTTCCTCAACTTGACTAGGTAATTAAGAAGCGATAATAGGACATTTGACCGGCATATCATCAAAATGTCCGGAAAACGAAACCTCTGCCGGTCACTTTGACCGGCACCATTTTTTCCTAGCGGAAACTCAGACATGAGCTTTAATTGCCCACAAACTCTGGTACCAAGAGGAGAGCCTGCTAATGTAAGGAAGAATTCCTCACACCATCAGTCTCTGACTGCAGCCCAAAAGCTGTGTCTTTTATTGTACAGATGCACACAGAAAATAGGAAGCAAGATATAACGACTTCATTGTGACATACTCTTATCTCACCCACACACACAGACAGGGTGCAGTTCCTGTCTGTCTGGGTGCACACCTACAGTAACTTGTACTCTCTGTTCTTAGAACTCAGCACAACAACATTTAACTTGAACTCTCTGTTCTTAGAACTCAGCACAACAATATTTCTGCTTACACAAATGGTTATTGTTGTATAAAAATGGTTATACAATGATAATAATTTCCTTACAGTAACGTAAACGTTTCTTCAGTTAGGAGCAGTAGTCTATTGGTTTTTTTTATGTTGCATTCATTTTCATTGGCAAAAGCTAGCCTAATATGCATGAGAACCTATATAGATTTGAGGGAGCTGCAGGTGTTAGCATCAGCACGGTCATATTAACACAGCAGGCACTAGCCCAGTGAAGGATCGTGTAAACCCCATCCTCAGAAACCAGTTTCAAACCAAGCTTGCGCTGATATGCATGATCAATGATCAAATTGTTATTTTCTGACAGGATGAGCACAACCATGCAGGTTCTCTGAATCTCAAGCTCTTTAGCCTAGCATCTTAATGCTGTATTCACAGCACGGTGAATGACAAAAGGTGAGAAAATGCTGTTGTTTATGAGTTTATGAGATGAAGGTAAAAGCAACAACCGAAATGCAGTGTTGAAACACGTGAATGAAACGTATTAAATATGCAAACACAGATCCGGTATAAACACTGACATCTTACACCCCCCCCAACAAAATCTCCCATTTTTGGAAAGCTAAATGTTGACAGGTATGACACCATTACACTGGAGAGATGTTAGAAAGCTTTTACACTTTTTTTCATTCTCCCGAGACGCTAGCTACTTAAGGTAGGTCGCTCATTGTCTCAGATCAGTGAAGAAATACCAGAGAAAACTTTGGGGAGAAAACCCAAACAAGTTAATGTTAGACTTAGACTAGCTGTGTTACAGTTTCTCATTGCAAAATTAAAATCTCCATGCGCTTTTGTAGGCTACACGCAGTCTCAAAAACACTGTTTACAGCTCTTGAGTCACGTAGCCTACTAGGTCATTTTTTTTATAACGATAATTTAGATAGGCCTAGGCTACACTTATGGGGTGGGTGCTATTGCGTTTTCTAAAGAATCTCTCGTCTTGGTTTTGTACAGAAATGAATAAGTGACACATAGGCTACGTAAAAGGGAGAGAAAAAGGTCACCTTCTGATATTTAGCAGGCTACGGTCTGGAATTTAATTTAATATTGTTGTAATGGTAGGATAACTACACAGTTTACACAATAATTACACTGTGTTATACATTTTGTATATCAATGCATTTATTGTCTGTCAATTACCCAACATTGTGCCTCTGTCTCTCATTGAACAGTAGCTTATTTAATGCATTCTAATCCATTGTCAATCACTTCCGGGAACTTTTTGAAGTTTACATGAACCACGTGACCTTAACGAATTTTGAACACCAATTGTCGCAACTCTACCTTTATATGGCTCTGGTTATCCCTATACTACTTGTACACTTTTTTTCTACATGTTTTCCTTCCCTTCGCCTCTTGTCGTGGAAAAAGTCCACGTCCGAATCCAATTTTCCAATTAACAATTACCACTTGACTATTTAGTAATTTAGCACTCTGGAACAAGGCGTCCAAAGGAGACAATGTAGACAGAAGACTTTCTGAAGACTGTTGATCTTTATTCTATATATTGCAATGATGGTACAGCCTAACCAAAGTCCAGACCAACCATCAAAGCAATAGGGAGGAGATGTCATCAGCTGGGGCCCCCGACGAAATCTGCCTACGGAGGGCTATACACTATATTTTATACCCCTTGGCCCTCAAGAAGTGCCACCCTCTCACGTCATCCCCAAAAACACCTTTCACCAATCAGCATTAAGCAGGGTCGCTTACATTGGTGGAAACCATCTTCCCATCATGCATAAAACTATATGCAAACCTGTCTAATGCATAGGAAACATATATAAAATAGAGGTTTTCTGGTTCTTTCCAGTTTGGGGAAATAGGGCCTTCTTATCTGATTCTCTTCCTAGCTGGACAGGCCCTAAACCATAAGACACAGCGGCCTCCTACTCCCTGTCCTGTCCGGTGCTCACCAGCTGGATAACACCCCCTTCCCTTGACCATGTAAGGAGGAGATGCTCTCATCCTGGTACCCCCCAGTACTTTTCCACTCACCCCACTCCTCTGATAGTTGGTCTGGCCTACACAAGATACAATGACCTCACCCTGCTCACAGCACATGCAGTGACATAAAAACTTATGACACTCATGACTACATTCTTATAAAACATGAAAACCCATGCAATATTATAAACCCTTATGAAACCCATGATTACATCCCTTTAAATCATGAAAATCCACCATACTCTCTATTAATGTGATTGGACACAGAGCTCTGTGAACGGCCAGCCTCTTTAGCAATGACCTTCTGTGTCTTGCCCTCCTTGTGCAAGGTGTCAATGGTCGTCTTTTGGACAACTGTCAAGTCAGCAGTCTTCCCCATGATTGTGTAGCCTATAGAACCAGTGTTGCCAACTATTTCAAATGTAAAGTCGCTCCAAAAGTCGCTAGATGACGTCACACACTATTTTGCATATCAATTACGTCATCAGGTCGTGACCCCCTTCTGTACATCTTGTCATAGTATACACCAGAATGAGCATTAAAGGAATTATCCGGAGTAAAATGCACAGATCGATTTACGGATGATTGGGAGTACATACGTTGAGTTGACATCCAAATCATGTCATTCGGATGTGTTTTGAGAAAGTTCAATGTTACCGTTTTTAGTCAAAGCTCGTTAGCGTGGAAGTGAGAAGGGCAATGCAAGTAAGGTAAGTGCAATGTTGTTTGGAACTGTAGAAGAGGTATAAAAATAGCGTTTTGTAGCAGCGAAATAATATGCCCTTCTCACTTCCACGCTAACGAGCTTTGACTAAAAACAGTAACATCGAACTTTCTCAAAACACATCCGAATGACATGATTTGGATGTCAACTCAATGTATGTACTCCCAATCATCTGTAAATCGATCTAAAGTGCATTTTACTCCAGATAATTCCTTTTCCCTGAAAATCAGTCATTTCCAACCTATTCCCAACTGCTGCATTTGCTTTGCACAGCTTGAAGTCTGATAACTTCACCATAGGCTACACACAATTTAACCTTACGACAATGGCTATATTTTGGATTTATTTAGTTAATGTCACTCAGACAGACCGACAGAATTCTTTTCCCCTCAGCCGACAGTCTGTCCTGCATTGACAACATTGAGGCGACATAGCCTAAATGAATGCTTTAGGTTTTCCTAACTTGTATGCTAGATTTTTAACTATCTGCTCATGAATGAAGTTGTAGCCTACATCCCTTTGTTGAACGGTGCTGGAAAACGTGTCCCTGTCATCGCTCTCGTCTCGTTGTCTGGTTGTAATCTCACCCGAAGTTGCTGTACCTTCCAATAACGTTGTCTAAGCTGTTAGATCTATAGAACATCTACTTCCATGGATAACATGGGCTGATACTACATAGGCCAGTCATTACTTTTATAGTCATGGGGCAACGCTTTGGGCGAACTCCATGTAGGCTCAAATAAACGAAACAGGCTCATTCACGAACGAAACAATTGCATGAGACTCTTATACAGTACAGCTGAACTCACTGCTCACTCAGAAGTGTAAAAAGGGACGTTACATGCCATCACTTCAGAGCAGGGCTTGAAACGTTCCGTTTCGAACGGTTCAGGTAGGCCTATGTTTCCGCCACCAACATATCGGTCCTGAACCGGTTCGGAACGCAAAATATCGTTCGTTCTTAAAGTTCCGGCAGTGTTTGGCGGGCCTATCAAGTCTATTTTTGTGGCCTTTACCTTAGAATAGACAACTCATTATTTCCCCTAGATTTAGCCTATACCGTAGCTGTGCCCAAAAATAATAAATCACAGGCGGCATCCAAAAACATTCACATGGGCTTATCCATCCCTTACTGTAGGCCTAACCTGCCTATAAATAATTTCTTATCAAAAATATTTCTGGATACGTGCTAAACTCCTTACCTGGTTGTAGCCTAAGTTTTATCCATATGGAGATCTTCAAAGGCTTGCGCTATAATTCCAACCCTGTTTATATAAACTAACCTGTCTGTTGCTGACAAGGCCTATCCCAAATTTCCCGTTTAACTCTTCTACATAGAATTGGCTATAATTGTGCAAACATTTCAAATCCCGACTTTAAAACGACAAGGCGTGGACAGGCAAAATAGGCTATTACGCATAGGCTACAAACAATTTCTAAATCAGTTTCAGTAGCCTACACTACGAGCTGGCCTAAGATCCGAAGTGGCAGACGGATAGGTCCATTTATTATTTTTTTTTTTTTTCAAACTGCAGAAATCAAATTATAAGGCTGTTCGCCTACAATCAAATGAGTAGAACACTTTTGTGAAATTTTATCAAATATATAGAGAACGAAAAAAAAAAAAAAAAACGTTATTAACCGGTTTTGTGGATTTCAGAATAACGTTTCTGTTCCGGAACAGTTGAAGACCATTTTGTTTTTGTTTCCGCTCCTCGTAAAATTCCGTTCGTTTTCAGTTTTCGTTTTCATTCCTTGAACCGGTTCGGAGCCCTGCTTCAGAGTCTCAAAAAGTCTCCAAGAACGCCAGAAAAAGTAGCTAGATTTGTTGCTAGTCGCTTTTTACAAAAAAAGTCGCTTGGGGGGGTCTGAAATCTCGCTAAATATGGCGACAAAGTCGCTAAGTTGGCAACAATGTACAGAACTAGACTGAGAGACCATTTAAAGGCCTTTGCAGGTCTTTTGACCTAATTAGCTGATTAGAGTGTGGCACCAGGTGTCTTCAATATTGATCCTTTTCACAATATTCTAATTTTCTGATATCCTCAATTTGGGGTTTTCATTAGTTGTCAGTTATAATCATCAACATTAAAAGAAATAAACACTTGAAATATATCAGTCTGTGTGGAATGAATGTATACATTATACAAGATTCACTTTTTGAATGGAATTACTGAAATAAATCAACTTTTTCATGATATTCTAATTACATGTCCAGCACCTGTAAACCGTTTGCACACCCTAGCAAATGCCAATTAAAACAAAATTAGGATAAAATGAACCAACTGTCTCCCACACACTTTCCTAATCATGGCAAAACAACGTGCACACTTTTGGAAAGACGAGGAGACAAACTTATGTCTTGCAATCATCGACGGAAGAAAATGTCATAGTAGCAACGTTTTGAAAAGATTTGTAAAAAACGTAATGAGGCTGGCTATCGACATATGCCTGAACAAGTGAAATACAGGTGGAAGACCCTGAAGACATTGAATTATTCAGCCAAAACAGGGAATTCCACCATCGGAGATTTACGTCATGACATTGGGAGCCTATTTGTAGACGGACTTATTCGGAATAGTCGATTGCTACGTTAACAGGAATATTCTCAATATGTCTACTTGCTTGTAACAGGTTAAACGGAATATTGACATATTCGGAATTTGGGCAATAAACTGATTCAAAATGGTTTATTCCCGGCAGCCTCTGGCCAACAAAACCTCAGATGATGCAAAATGACAATGCCAGAGGCACCCCCATCGAAAACCTGTTGGTAGCATCGGCTAACTAGCGCCAGATTTCGGAGTGCAAGGGACAAGTCAAGATGAGCTATGAGACAAAAGTTCACACTCTGTATCATGTTTCAACACACTTTAGGTCAATATCACACTGAACTTCTTTAGTGAAACCATCTCACGGTTGTGTTGTTTGGTCAAAGGTGAGGTGTGGAGATCTATCTAACTTTGACAGGGCATATTAAAGTCATACACCCGTTACACAATGGGCCAAGGCCGTTTAAGCAGCCTAGCTCTGCTGGATCATTAAGAGGACACTGGTCAAGTCACCAGGGCTCCAAACCGCTTCAAGGAATGAAAACCAGAAACGAACAGAATTTTACGAGGAATGGGAATGGAAACGAAAACCAAATCGTCTTCAACTGCTCCGGAAAAGAGACGCCTATAAAATTTCACAAAAGCATAGCCTATTTCATGAAAAAAAAATATATTTCCGGTTGCCGCATTCACTTCGCCGCCTGCTAAAGCTCAGCTGTCACAAATTCCCATCACCACCCTGGCGAGAGGTGATTTGGAAGCAACCAGTAGCACTGAGCTCTATCAAAATTGAACAACATGAGCTAAATTAACCGAGTCCACTATAATAACGTTAGCTTAGCAAATCACTACAAGGTTACAGATATTTGCACTATATAGCTCGCTATTAGACATTTTCTAGCTACGAAAAACAAATGTTAGCCTCAACACTAACGTTAACGGCCGACTTTAGCTAACTAGCCAACATTAGCTGGCTATGTCGTTTGGTTGTTACGGATTAAATACTGTAATTTAATTTGGCTTTTACATGTTGTTTTAATGCAACGTCCAACAAATCTACCTGCCAAGTCTAGGGCTGTGGGGCGTTTGTTCCACTGTTGTGCTTTGAAAATGTGACTGAACAGCGCGCTGAGTTTCAGATAGGCCTACCAATATGTTCTAGTCATAATTTGATTGTAATAATAATTTGATTGTGGCTGAAAAAACTAATAAATGGACCTTGGGTCCAAATGTGTATATTTTGTCTTGCTGTTGTAATATAGCCTAGGCCGTGTGCCATTTCAGTTGGGATCTCAAATAGGCCTAGGGCAGCTGGTGCAGTGAAATTGATTTGGAAATTATGTTTGTAATGTAGGCCTGTGAAGATAACTGTGCCTGTGCCCAGGCCTTATGTCGTTTCAAAGTCTGGATTTTAAAGGCACAATCCGTCAGGATTTCGTTTTATTTAATTCACACTCCACACGCCAATCCAGTTGGGGGCAGCATGTAGGAAAACAATGTCACAATGAGTTGCTAGTGGTAGAAACGACGAAACGCAAATTGCCCATGCCCTCCTCTCCTCCTCCCTCCCCCGTCTCCGCTACTGTCTATCCCTATGTGTCTATCAGAGAATGTCTCTGTGTCGCCACCTAGAAAAAAAACCTCCTAAATCCGGAAAATGTCTTCTTCAAGCGGCTAACCCTTACCCGATCACTACATATAACAGTTTTTATTAACGTTTTGCTTTTCACACTGGTATTGTTGGTAATGAGACATTTGAGAAATAAATACAAATTTGCTAGCGGCATTTGGCAAGCGAGTCTTAGCAAAGGCTAGGCCTAGCCTGCGTGTAGTAGCGATTGTATGGATGGATAAAACTGAAAATAAGAATAAGGTATTTTTTTCGGGTGGAGACTGACGACGAAGATTACATCCCCCCTGCATCGAGTCAGACAAGAGTGGGCAAATGTAAGGGCCAGGCAAAGAAGAAAAGGCCTGGGTGTCTAGTGTCAGTCCCATACCTGGAGAGAACAGTACAGGGACGGCTCGAGCTGTCAGAGCAGCCAGAGAGCGCGCTGACCAGCAGAGGCGTTTGGAGAACAGTCACTGTGAGAGTCTGGCAGCAACACAGGTGTTCTTGCTACGTAGCCAGTAACTAAAAGGCTCCATGTAGTCAGTGGTTACAGCCAATCGTTCTGTTTACTATTAGGTCATTATTACCACCATTTATTACACGGCTCTTTATAATGCTGTAGTATGCTCCTTTCACTCCGATGGGACTTCCCAACGTCCTACGGTCTGATAATTTTTAATACCGGACCGTTGCTAAGTATAACCAGAGAATGTCAAGGAAAGTGAAACTCGGCAGGCCACGGCCAGCGCTGCATCACTGTCGGGAGATATACCACGATAATGACCGCCTTACAGAACGTTATTCCTTACACAATCATCCTCTACAACTAACAATAAAACTTTCTAAGAGCACAGTGGCTACATTTCATGTAACATAAAGAATACCTGAATTATGACTAAAGTGGTATGTTCATCTTTTCCTTTGCACCTTTAGGCTATGAGTTCATATTTAAAACTATGGGCACAAATGTCAAGAGCCAAAGCTACCACTTGAAATTACATTAGTTTAACAACTCTTTAACAACAAATAGATTCTAAGAAGTCAGGAACAGGAGAGAAAAGCATGATGTTAGTATACCAATCTTGATCAAAGAACACTTTCAGGCACAACCAATGTTTCACCAATCCTGATTCTTGGTATTTATTATAAAACTACAAGACAGGAATAAAATGTACATCTACCAAGTGCAACAACATGAATAGAAATGTAACTTTTGGACTATATGAGGCAGGAGGGAAGCAGCTGGGCACATGGATAGTCCTTAGCAGTCTTCAACTGCAAGAAGTTGGGCTAACGAGTCAGGCTTCATGTTGATGAGCCACAGGAAATGAAGAGGTGATCTGATCCTGTGAAAACAGATACAAACACACACACATGGGTATATTGTGATAAAGACATGTTTGAAGAGCTTCAAAGGAAAATGGTGATGCTATTTTGCAACAGGCCCGACACAATCTAAGCAACTTATAACGTTACCAGAGATAGAGGATAGTATTCTAACGGATCTGAAAGTTATCCTAATCGTGTAGAGCTAGCATTAGTTGTAATTTTAGTATCTTATGCTGCCAACATCATTCGTTAGCGAGACCACAAGCCAGTGAACATTCACCAATATCAAAATGTATTTATTGCATATTGGAACATTACACTCGTATTGTGTAGGACACAAAACTTGGTCACGTACAAATAATAGTATTTGGCAAACTGCTTAGCATATGCAGCAAGGACGCTATCGCTAGGTTGGTAACGTTAGCAATGGCGGTCGAACGAAGTCAATTTACCGCTGACAAACATTACCTAGTGGCTCGAGAGCTAATTCTACAATATCTCCTTTGCTTAATCAAAATTATGAATTATGTTTAACAGATGTTTACTTACCAGTTAAGAAGAAATGTCGCAAGTTCCCTAGATTAACGTGTATTTGCTTGCTTCCCATCTGATATTCTTTTCGCCTCAGATCGAGTTTTTTTTTTAGCTGGAGGCGATGGAGGTCTCTTCCTAGAACTTTCGGCCATTTTCGCAGTACACTTCACTGTAGAACTTGAACTCCGTGGGGGAGGGGAGGAGCAGGAGGGGGTGGGAGCAGAGCGTGCGTAATTCCGTTGTCTCTTTCTCGATTGCTCTGGGCTGCACTGAAGACGGTTTGGCCGGTATGTTACCCCCTGTCGCCACCTCAGACATAAACTAGTATTGCAAGACTGGACGACCCGGGGCTAGTCGGTTAGCACGCTGATTCTGGAGGAGATCTCTGCAATGCTATGCATATTCTTCGATTAGAAAATGTCAGTAGTGTTATTTCTTCACATTCTAATGATATGTATAGTTGATTTGTGAATGCATTACACTTCAAAAGTTCACAAAAAAGACACATTGTGCACAATGAAATGTAGAGTTGAATTGGAAGTTGGAGACGCTTGGGTATTTGTCAGCAACATAGACATTACAACATTCGCTTATGGCGGGGTTAGATATTATTGAGCGAGCCTCTATATCTGAAGATCTCCATGGAATATGGATAAAACTTACAACCAGGCAAGGTGTTTCTAGCCTAACCTGACTCTCGCCAGATGAATTTCATTCCGCTTAGCTCCTCCTAGCTTCACTCACATCCATCTGGGACCTCTTCCGTTGAGAGTGATTTCAGCACGAGATTGTATGGTAGAGCCAATCAGGACGCAGGGCGGGAGTTTCATAGATGCAGAACCGGACAGTAACAGAGTACATTTACTTGAGTACAGTACTTGAGTACAATTCTGAGGGATCTGTACTTTACTCGAGTATCATTTTTGGGGAGTACTCATGACTTTACTCAAGTACATTTGAGAGGCAAATATTGTACTCTTTACTCCACTACATTTCTATCCATAACCGTGAGTACCCGTTGCTTCTAAAAAAAGGAAACCCTCAATTTGTTGTTTCCCTCTCAAATGTGATTGGATTGTGCAGGCGCCACTGATTGGGACAGCCTATCAGCAATCACCTTCAGCTTTCCACCAAAGTCAACTCAATGGTCAGATTTAGATAAGAGACGAAACCATGGACGAAACAATGGATGAAGACGCAGCAGGTCCATCCTGGGAATGTGCCAACCTGTGGCCACACCTCGCCAGACTATTTCAATTTTCTGAACAAGTTAATGATAGTTTTCGCTTCAAGTGTTTCAATTACAAAATAGTATTTTGTATGAAATACGTATTTTAAATACATGTATTAGAACTACTGCCCATCCCTGGCAACATGGTAAAAAGATGAAAATGACTTGATTTTACTTTCAATTCCTTTTACATTCTCCTAGGTATTAACATTACATCTTTTCATAACTCCATGTAGGAGGATTATGTACATAAATGTAAGCACTGTTGCAGTAGAAATGCAATATTTAGAAAATGTAGGCTACTCTTGTACTCTTGATACTCAAGTACTTTTAAAAACAAGTACTTCAGTACTTTTACTTAGTAGACATCTAAGTAGACATCTGACTGTTGTACTTTTACTTGTACTTGAGTAAAATTTAGCAAAGGGTATCTGTACTTTTACTCAAGTAATGAAGCTGTGTACTCTGGCCGCCTCTGCATAGATGTGACATAGCGTAGAAGCGACTGTGAGACTGTTATCAGCATCACAGGTTGGCTTCGATGTGAGTTGTTGAAGTAGCACGTCAATAGATGACGGACAAGTGGCTTATCCAATCATATGCAAGCATTTTTTGATTAGGCCCAGCCTTCTAAAGCAACACTTCAATGGATGGATCCCAGATGGATGAGTGGAGCTAGGCTGAACGAAATTCGTCTGGCGAGAGTCAGGTTATTTCTAGCCCACTTATCCAGAAATGATTTTGATACGAAATTATATTTATCACAGAATATAGGCTACAGTCAGCAGCAGTCTGCCTGGTATGTGAGATGGATATCGCGAATATTTTTGGATGCTGCATGTGATTTATGATTTTTGTGCATTTAGACTACTATGTAAATTAAGGGCAAATACCAATAAGTAGGTCTATTGTAAGGTAAATAGACTTGATAGGCCCAATAACACTGATATGATTATTTGTTTTTCAATTTCTTATAAATTATTTGTCGGCTAATCCACGTGACAGAACAACTCTATATCTGTTAGGGATGTCACACATGAAACAATGCTGCAGAAACACGAAAAAATGACTTTGATATGAGTAGGCTATCATGAGTTCCTGTTGATATGTAGTGCACGATGGAAATAATTTAAAGGAATCTAGTAGCAGTCTTGTAAATAGTGACCCTGCATGATCCCTAGTTGTTGCAATCATAGTCTGTGACTCAACAACTCTATCACTTGTCTGTAGATGTGAGAGGGTCTGAGACTGTAGTCTTTCAAAGTCTTTCAAATATTTTCCAAATCTTTGCAAAGTCTTTCAGTGTAAGGAGGGCTTTAACTAGAAATGATGCAACATGTCTACATTCAATGCAATTGAAGCCACTTCGAAAGTTAGTTTAGATCCAGTGACACTGCCGTCATGGAAAGGGAACCAGAGTGGACTTGTGACAAAAAAGAAACAAGTTTTTGGACCTTGGCCAGTAAGTTTTTTTTTTTATGGAGCCAGCCTCATCCATGGTTATCACGAACCACAATCTAAAGAGTGTGGACAAAGGATGAGCTTCTCTTTGGTGCGACATAGACCATCTCCTCTTCAACGTTCACCACTTCAACATCAGATGTCTCATCCTGCTCCTCCTCTAAACTGTCAACGACATGTAGTGGTGGGAAGAGGATGAATGCCTTTACCATGTTGGAGGCATTATCAGTCACAATGCATGAGACTTTGCTCTGAATATTTTGATATTTCAAGAGCATCCTCATAAATTCTACAAATGTTTTCAGCTGTGCGCCTCCCTTTAAAACGCTGACTGTTAAGTTTGACCAAAGATCTACCGTCAGGCAAATATGAGTGCTTCAGTAATTTGTTTTGAGGTTATTATTAATTTATCTTATTCTTGCCGTGACTCCAAAACTACAGTACAGACTCAGAACTGTAGGGAGTGGGAGCACAGGAAATGCCAGCAGAAGGATGTGTATTTGATGAGCCTTTATTCTGGCCAAATGGCGTGAGCTCTGGCAACCCCATTCTGCTGCCCGTCATGCCCACACTCTGCCGATGGGCAGCAGTTTGCCGTTTCATCTCCACTTTGATATCCGACCATTTTTTATTTTTAATTCACTCACAGTGCAGTTCTCAGAACTCACCACATTAATGGCCTGTTCCACATTGTCCCACTTGATCTTTTTGTGTTTGGTGCTTACAGAGGACAGAGTGACAAATAAAATATTTCTCCACCTGAGAGCACCTCCACTTCGCATTCCAAGAAATTTCTCCCTCTGGCGGTAGGGCTGGAGCATCTCCCAGGCTTGTGGAAAAATTAATGGGAGGGGAATACTCCCACCGGTCCACCGTGGGTGGTGGTGTGGCTGGCTGCGTCTCTCTGATGCTCAGAGTCCAACTGACCATGGGTTTTAGTTTTTGTTGGTTCACCATGGGCGCTGGGTCTGTTCAGGCCTTGCCAGAGGAGACAACCCTTGAGAGGTGAGCTTGACGGTACACTTGTACGGTGTACTTCACTTCATTTTGTTGTGTCGCATTCCACTCTAGTCCTATGGGTGACGTCAAGCAACTTTAACGCGCCCGCAAAGCATTCCGGGAAGGCAGCGCTGCATTTGAAATAATGTCGCGCGTCAAAAAGCTGGCCGATGCCCAGCTTTATGCAAATGAATCCGTTGAACGCGAGGCGGCTATCCAATGAAAGCACGAGGTTGTAGGTCCTTTGTACTACCACAACAGTGCCTGTGAAACTTTGGTTCCGCTTACAAGACAAATAATGTTTTAACGATCTCTTCCACGACCGACCACCCAGTAGGCCATAAAACAAACGAAACTAGGATTTGGATGAATATATTGACTGTTGGTGTTTCTGGTGAGGATTTGAGATTGCATTGAGTAGTTTAAATAAAACATTTCGAAATGGCTTGCATAGTTTGTTTAGGCTATTAATGTGTTGTATACTGTTAAGTACATGCCTAAAATTGTGGTCTGTTTGTGGAAAAACACTTAAGATACGTTAAAACGAACTGAATATGAGCTGGTAACTGACATTTTAAACGAAACGCCCACACATGACTGAACGAGGGGAGGCAGCGTGACCCTATGCGTATGACGTGTCGTGCAAGTGGATCAGTACCGTAAGGTGAGCCAGTACTCAAGGGTGCTTAAGCCTGGTTCTCCGGAGGTGGGTGTGTCCCCTGGAGGTCCAGGCCGGTATAGGGTGGCCCTTTCCTGGGTACAGTACAATGCTGTGTGTGAGTGATTACCCAGGCCATTGCAAGCTTGTGGCCAGTGTAGGGTGACCCTTTCCTGGGTACAGTACAATGCTGTGTGTGGGTGCTAGGCAGGGAGCTGGGTGTTTGAGATTTCTTTTACTTCAGCAGAGGCAGACATTACAATACATTATTACATTATTATAGCATTTAACAGTCAGACTCGGACCCCATCAAAGACCTCATGTCTCAGCTAGACTCCGAGCCAGTGGCAGCTGAGGGAGAGTCATACTCTGGTCCTTGAGAGCCGGACGCAGACTAGGGGTGTAACGGTACACATAAGTCACGGTTCGGTTCATACCTCGGTTCGGACATCACGGTTCGGTACGAGTTCGGTACAATGGAGGGAAAAGCAAAACCAAAAATGCAGAAAGCTATTTTTTTTTATTGTGCATGTATCAGGCTGTACCACCTAGTGTCATACAGTCTCTTCCCTGAGCTTCCCTGCAACAGCCTGAAGTGTGTAAGATGTAGGGTAAACAGTACAATAAGTACCCAGACTCCATCTGTAAGTTGTAAACAAAATAAGACAATCAGCTATAAAACTTAAAATAGGCCTACAGCATCTCTTATTTCTGAAAGTGCAAATTACATAGAATAATGATTTTTAAAAATCCACTTAAGCAAGACCTTCAACATCTGTGTTTAGTTGTATATGGAAGGGTCTACAATTTGCCTCAATATTTTTCAGTGTGTGTAGAGTAATAATCTAGCCTACTAACTGTGAAAATATCACACTATTTTGCCTTCTTTTAAAAAACGAAATTGCTCCTTCATTTCATAAACAGACTACAACTAGAAGTCACATGACTTTGCCCTTCGACGTTAACTCACCGTAGCATGGTTTGTTTATTAGCCTGGTTAACGTTGACACTTACTGTCTATGCACTTAACACTACCAGCTCCTCATGTGAGAAGTTACAAGTTACCCCAACATAAAGGTAATTACCACGCGATTTACATGGCTTTCTGTCATTACGAAATCATTTAATTTAAGCCATAGGTTTTGGCTCTATTTGTATGTGTATCCAAAGGCTGGTGAAGCGCAGGGGAAGTTTTTTTTTCTTTCTCATTTCAGTGATTGGTAGCCTACATCATCTGGGTGATTGCTTCGAACATGTGTAGCATATATTTCCACTCACATACCCAACAACTGCTGAACAACGCCGACACACAGTTTTTTATCCACCACTCTCTCGCCTGTACTACTGTAACTGAAGTTCTCAAACTTGCGAAGAGACCAGCGGGTCCTCTAATGTGTGTCGCCACCTTAGTGCTACTATCTCTGACTGACTGACTCGACCAACGACCTGACAAAAAAAACATAGGCGCCAATCGCTAAGGCGAGGGGCTACAGATTAGCGTTAGGTGTCGCTAAAGAACTCCCGTAACTCTCGCTACTTAACAGTAATTGCGCATGACATTAATTAATACGCACACGAGTTTTATGTTTTTTTATACCGTGTATTCTCCGTGTAAATTCATGCACCGAACCGTGACGCCCGTACCGTTTTGGTTCAATACGAATACATGAACCGTTACACCCCTAACGCAGACATAAGAGTCGTCAAAACCACTCTCGGTACCCCTGTCCGATGCTGTTCCATACCAGGTGGAAACTTCGTCGTCGTCTTCTCCGGTAGTAATTTCATCATCAGAGTCCTCGCTCTGGTCCAGTCGTGATGCGTTAGACCTCCCTCATCCTTTCCTGGCCGAATCCATCAATGACTTCAAAATGTTGAGTCTGATGTCGCCTGCCTCCTCAACGGTGGGTTCCGGACTGACAACGTAAAATTTGGTGGCCGTTTTTGGATCGTGGCACATTCCCTTGTTGACGTTTGTCCTGTCTTCTGGCGAGAGGGTTCTGTCTGCCCATGTGGATATCGCAGTTCATATGTCACAGAGGGTGGGGCCTCCAGGCAGCCGGAAGTCTTTCCAAACATTCGGTACGTGGACCCCGATTTTCTCTTGGCCGCTTCGGGTGAAAAATAAAGCCCTTGGTTTTTTGTCAAAGCCAGGCAGTCTTGGTCTTAATGAGACATAGGCCTTGATGTGATCGCGGTTTTGTTGACCGACACCACAGTCTTATGGCCGGTTACTCTGATGGTGAATGTTCCTTTGTAAGCCTCGGCGTGCTTGACATCGCCAGCCGTCATCCCAACAAAAAAGCACTTTCTGTGGCCCGTCGTGGCCACCCTCACTCCCACGAGCAGTCCTGCCACTTTGGCACGGCGGGACGAACTACCAGGTTTTAGCTCCAGCTTGTCGAGAGCCCAGGGCAGCGCAGCTTTAGGCCGGCGGATGAAATCTAACAGGTCACCACTTTGCACGAGCTTAGCGTACTTCTTTCTCTTGTGTTCCATCCTCTGGAAGATGACATTGGCCCTTATGCCCTTTTTCCAGTGCAACAGCTTGTCGAGGATGTACGTAATGGCCCTCGATGTAACCCTACGTTTTGGCACATGGCTGGTGCGCACAAATTTGAAGAATGCCTCAACATCCATAATGATGTGCTGCTAGCTAGTGGGTTTAAGTCTTGCGTCGGCCAAAAAGACCAGGGTCCGATCTACGTCCCCCTCGTACCCCGACATGTGGAGGAGAAACCTTCTTACATATGCCCTCCTCTGCTTTATGTTCCTCAGAGCTTTGCGGGACTGATTTGGCCTAAACTGGCTGTCCTCAAACAAATCCAGCAGCTTATCCAGGTTGGGTGCGAGGCTCCCGCCCGATACACTAGCAGTTGACGGCTCCGTGGGCTCTGTCGATCCATGGGCCAGTGGATAAGCTTGTCTTGTTTTATCCGTAAGATGTCGCCCTTTCCATCTGCCACGCAAACTCACAGTTATCATAATTACAGCTGTTTACATACCTCCTGATGCTAACACCAACACAGCTTTGCACTCCTTGCTAACTGCCATTAGCAAACAGCGTGACTACCCTGATGGAGTCTATGCAATAGCAGGTGATTTTTAACAAAGCCAACCTAAAGATTGTTCTCCCCAAATTCCATTCCAACATGTACATTGTTCAACAAGGGGGCGAAAGACAATTGACCATGTCTACAGCAACTTGGTATCATGGTTTTTGCGTAAATATACACGGCACTTCAAAAATAGCCAATTGGCGTGTTATCTGCATGCATTTTGTGATATCTGCCTGTATGTCAACGCCAAGTATATGGCAGTGGCGGCCGGTGGTTAAAAAAATAACCATGGACCAAGGACATTCCCGCTTGATTGGTGTTAGTGGCAAATGTGAGGTTGTGATGGTGTTGGTGGCATATGTGAACAATAGCGTATGTAGGCCGCCTACCCAGACACATTTATAGCAGCAGTATGTACTATATAGCATTTTAAACTGGTTGCAATGTTGTGCAATAAATGCTGTTCTGACATTCTCAGGGGGGGTCTGACCTAAGGAGGTAGGCTAGCATGCAGCAGCCAAAAAAGTTGTGGGTTCAATTCTTGGCTTCCACCATTGTGCATTTGAGCAAGGCACTTAACCCCAAATTCCTCCAGGGACAATAGACTTATTTGTAATATAATTTCACTTTGGATAATAGTGCTAAATTAATAAATGTAAATAAATGTACATTTAGATCTGGGAAGTCAGGGAAGATATGTAGGTCTAGTTATGAAATACTGTTTTCCAGATGTGCAAAATTATGGAAAGTCTGGAGGTTTTGCTCAATGTTGGCAGAAAAGTCTATAATACTAAAAATAGACACTTGTTTTATAAAACCATGTAACTATTTACCATTAAAAAATAGACCTTAAATGTGGATATTTGTAACATGCTATTGTTTTTAATGCCAAATCGCTATAATTTAAAGACAGGTTGTAAAGGCTAAGTGGGAATTTATGAAAGCATACTCGTAAGGCAAATGTTATTGAAGACGTCATTAAAAGGAATGCATCATGGTCTGATACATTCATTAACAATGTTACCATCCAAAGATACAGTTAGAACGGTGAAAACAAGAACATTTTTTAACAATTGTTTAGTTAAGGCATAACTTGGATGATTATAACAACGCATAACTATCCAAAAATGTTTTATCACCGAGTGAACTGTCCACGTATGTGACAGGCCAACAGTAGGCTGTTTTCTGTGCTAACGTTACCAGTTAGCAGCTAGCCATATTTGTCTGACTATGTAGCATTCAGTAGCCTAGCCTTACCATCTTGTTTTGGAATATGAATTTTTGGAACTGGTCTTCCTGCTTTAATCCTAACCTTTGCAGTGTATTTGAATGTATACAAGATTTGAGATGGTCCTTTGATTCCATTGTACTGTTTATTTCACGAGCAAAAAACAAGCTTCCCATTCAACACAAGATTAGCTGTTTGACTGCAGATAACGTTCTTGCACCGTTGCCGCTAAAAACAGCACCCCCTATCGAAATTGAAAATTACTGTATGGAGGAGCTTCCTCCCTTGGCCATTGAAAACGACGTGATTCACGAGCCGCTAGGGTCCGAGGCGTTTATAATGGACTTCAATGAGGGGCTTGAGGAGGAAGCTCCTCCGTACAGTAATTTTCAATTGCGATAGGGGGTGCTGTTGGCATTTTGACCTAGGGGAACGATTTCGTTCATTCAAAGTGTTAAAAATAGTAATATTAACAGTAATTTATCAGATTAGTAATTCACTTTATGTATTTTTTATTTTTCTCTGACATTTTAGGGAGGGTGTTCCTCCCTTTCCTCAATGAAGGAGCCTCCTCGTGTATATGGATATACTGTATATGGCACCCTCTAGGGCAGTGGTCCCCAAACTTTTTCTTCCAAGGGCCAGCTCACTATGCCTGGCTCTAAGAGAGGGCCAGAGACAGAGGAGTATTAGTAACCATTAATTGCTTAGTGCTGTGAACAACAGCAGTCTACCTTAGTTGAATATTCCATTACATTTAATCATAGGCTACTGCAATTTAATACCATTGTTAGCTGTGTTTTTTATATTGCAATCATGCCATATCAGTGTAAAATGTAGCTCAAATGAAATAATATTAATTAAAAAAATAGCATTCCCAAAAGTATTAGCAGGGAGTCCCAAAAGTATATTTTATTCAAAATGTGTGAACTCTGAACTCTGTATCTTTGCATACACAGCTCAAGTTGTGAACAAGCAATATTCTACATATAATTTGAAGTTTTCAAACTATGAGAGTTTTATGAAGTGCTGGCAAAAACATCTGAAATGACCAATTTCACTCACCTGATGAGAAATTTGTATGAACATTTGAACGAGAATAGAAATAGAAAAATAGAAATAATTATCCCAGAAAGTCCCAGAAATATGACTTGAATAGAAGTTAGTTAGTTATTAACAATTAATTGATACACTTTTAGAATACTCTGAGCACTGATGCAGTCAGCATAGGCCTCTTACATTGTTTGCAGGTACAGTAGGCCTACATTTCATTCCGTTTTCTATGGCAAATGTGAAACAGCGCCAAAACAACCACCAGTGGACAAAAAGAATATTACATGTGTACTGTTAAGACTCGCCATAGAGAATGAATGGGGGAAATTACGGAGGTTATAGTTTGACGATGTCGTACTCCCATGCGGGCCAGATGCTGTATACCATGGACAAATGAGGTGGCGGGCCGTATCCGGCTCTAGGGTAAGGTTATGGCGTTGATAAGCACGCCAAAATTCTGTTATGCATTAGATAACATGCTAGTGGCCATTGGCATGTCATACATCAAGCATGGGCTCAAAGCATCACCGCAACCCCAGCTTGGGCAGTCTGACCACATCTCACTGTTCCTGACCCCAGCATACAGACCCACTGCCAGAGTGATATAGCGTGGCCAGAGTTTTCAGAGGTTTCTGAACAACTGCAAGACTGCCTCAGTGACACAGACTGGACTAAAGAGAAGAGGACAACATTGACACCTACTCCTCCTCTGTACTGTTTTACATCAAATGCTGCATGGACAATATCACTAGCACAAAAAAGATCCATGTGTTTCCTAACAACAAGGCATGGATGACCATGGGCGTCCGATTCCTGCTTTTAAGACACACAACTGCCTTCTGATCTGGTGACGTACAGCGGTACAAGGCTGCCAGGGCAAACCTGAAGAGGGGAATCAAGGATGCTAAAGCGGTGAGGTACAGGTACTGACCGCGGAAAAAAGCAGACGAAAGGGGTTGAGGAACATCTGAAGGAGTGGTGGGCAAACTGCGGCCTGCGGATCTGGCCTGCCAAGCACTTTCATCCGGCCCGCCGAGCATTTAATTTGGTTATCTGGCTGTTCGCTATTTTTTTTCCTGCGATAAAAACGATGTTGGTTAGCTTTACTGCTAACTGCTTTTCACTCTCCTCAGAGAACATTTACAATGCCAATCATGTTAAGTACAGATGATAGGCCTACTCTTAGTTATTTCCTTTGCAGCAGATCTAACTTGAACGTAATGCTACTCCATTTATTTGGGAATGCATCCGCTCTCACGAGAGGGAGAGAGAGCGGCAGGTTCCAGTTTTTAAAAGGAAATCATGTAGGCAACAGTAGTTCCCATTGCTGACAATTTATAAACTGTGAGAGGGCACTAGACATAGTGGAGCGGGCTTAAAATCATTGAGAAATAAACTTGAATTGTTCTTTAAGCAGTAATTTATACATTTG
Organism: Alosa alosa; assembly: GCF_017589495.1. Taxonomy (NCBI): domain Eukaryota; kingdom Metazoa; phylum Chordata; class Actinopteri; order Clupeiformes; family Clupeidae; genus Alosa; species Alosa alosa. The sequence continues at coordinate 16,865,675 of NC_063195.1, forward strand.
TTAAACAGCATCAAATTAGCAGTATTATTTAAGCAATAAATAGTTGAAAACATGTACTTTTGATACTAAATGATAGGCTATAAAAAAAAATGTACGGGGGGTAGGTGTTGTGCGCACAATGTAGAAGTTTTCCTCAAATGTCGACTTCCAGGCCGCGGTCCATCCCTTCAATGAGCATCATTAAAACAGTAAACGTCATTGACCGCGCCACAGGGGTAGAGTTCTGACCGGGTCAGGTCGGCCTGACAAACCCGACAGGACCCGCTGGTTCGGGTCGAAAATATAAGCAAATGACTCGGGTCGGGTCGGACCTCGGGCTTAATCTTTTCCGCTCCGTGAACAACAAAATGTATTAATCATCGCTGCATGATGCACTTGCTGCGTGGGCAGAACTGACGCCACTGCGTGCACGCCTTTAGTCTTGAAGAAGATGGAGGAGTTGGTGAAGAGTAAACTTGTGGCAGGTGAATTCACCGTCGCTACTACAGGGGTGGGAAAATCAGATGTCTTCAAAGTGTTTGGAGTGGTGCTGGACTCCGATGGAAATGCTACAGGTTATGTGCAATGCTCAAGATGCAGGGTGCTGATGAAGTATGACAGCAAAAAGACAGGGTCGTCCAGCCTGAGCCGCCATGCATTAAACTGTGGGCATTCGACCACCACCACGACACAGCAGCTGCAGCAATCAATGACTAAGTTACTGGCCAAAAATGTTCCCCTTTAAAACAAAACAGGCAGTAACAGAAAAATGTGTTTACATGTGCGCCAAGGACATTAGGCCATTGTATTTTGTTCAAGGAGACGGCTTCTTAGAAATTGCACAGGAACTCATAAATGTTGGTGCAACACATGGCAGAGTTGCTGCAAGCTCTGTCCTTCCATCCCTTAATACAGTAGCAACACACTGTCGGAATCTGGCAGAGGAAAAAAGAGAAGAGTTTGCGAAGCAGGTGAACGAGATCCTGAACAAAGGAGGACAAGTGGGAATGTCTACAGATATGTGGACAGACGACTTCAGAAAGATTCACTATATGTAAATAACATGCCACTATGTTACAGAAGATTTTGAATTGATCTGAAAGAATCTGACCACGGCAACGTTTCCCGTGGATGAGAAAAAAACGGGCAATAACATCAAGAGGGAGCTGGTCAAGCTCTTGGGTCACCAAGTTCGGGTCCGACCCACTGTCTTGAAAAGACTAGTGCTGCCGCGATTAGTCGATTTAGTCGACCTAATCGACCATGAAAATTAGTCGACGGCATTTTTTTTAGTCGAAGAGTCGTTTTACTATTTACCGCCTATTTATTTTTGTTCTCAAACGGCTCACTGTAATGTTATATTAACTCAATGTTATTAACTCTTGAAAAGTACAATGACTGTCTTTGGATGTTAAACAGGCTACTAAGACTTTGGCAGTCATGTTTTAAACCCAGCTATGCACACAAGTGTTAACGCCAACAGCAAAGCTGCGTGCCTGCATGCTTTCAGCGCAACTCATTATTAGGCAGAGCTAAGTGGGGGGAGCCAAGCTAGTAGGTTACGCTAGTCCAGACTGACTAATATATATTGTGGAAATTTAAATAAATGAAGTGAAGAGTGTCTCACGTTGACAACGCAACGGCGTGTCATTACTGTAATTCATTCATACAAAAAAACGTTAAAACGAACATGCCGCCGCCCGTGATATCAACAATCAAGGTGCGCGTCCTTTCCCATGGTCAACTACGCATATTTTTCTTCGCGTTCAAGCCAACTGATAAAGTGAGGTAACCTATGTGGTAAGACGCGCATAACGTTGGTAGCAAAGCTCCAATTCAACCTATTGGAAGGCTATTTAATTATGAAACTACATTTAATAGAACCAGAGCACAGACTATAATACACTATCTAGAGTATTGTATAGTCAAATTTGAATAACGTGGCCAAAAGCTTGTGTCATAATTAAATATGTCAATATTCTTTCCATTTGCCTACCAGTGTATGATGCTTGCATGAGGGAAACATCCCAAAACGATGACACCCATATAATTGCTCTTGTTTTGAGAAGTATTTATCATGCAACCATGCAAAAGAAATGGAACTATTGTAATTATATTTTACATTAGTAAAGCAGTACTCTGATGTGCATATTTTCACAAACTTTTTGTGAACAATGTTAGCACTTTAAACACTGGCTGCTTTGAAGTGCATGTATAACAATATAGCATAACAATAATAATTCTGATGTGATATAATGATAATTTGATGGGAGGTGGGTTCATGTAGGTGGGCCCTATGACCCCAAAGTATGCCATGACTGGGCCACAGGTCAAAGACGTTGTCTATGTCCATAGCAACACTGGTCGAAAGATTAGTCGTTAGAAAATTAGTCGTTAGTGGCAGCACTAGAAAAGACATTGTTTGGGTTACAGACCAGGGAGTAAATGTACTAGTATAGTATATGTATATGTAGTATAGTATAGTTAATGCTCTCAGGTCATACACGAGACATGACTGCATGGACCACGTCCTCAAAACTGTCGCCATGGACTTGATAATGACACACTGATGCAGGTTAAAAGGCTTGGCAGAAAGATTATATTGATGAAAAGGTTTCAAGTCCCCATTTTGCCTAGGCCAGGGGTTCCCAAACTTTTTCACGACAAGGCCCCCCAAATACCACTAGGTTCTGGCCAAGGACCCCTGTGATGTGTTATTAAACCCATCGAGAATACTACGGCAAATGTAAAAATACATTAAGCTAATCCTAATAATTATTTTAGCCACAAACACTTTGCGATGGAGCATACAGCAATTTTCATTATCATGGAAAATATAATGTTCAGATATGCGACACATTATTATAATGACATTGTATAACAACCCTAATAGTAATAAGTATATTTTAAAATGTTCAAATGTATATATTTGTTGCTTTTATTTTTCCTTCCAACTTGCTGAGGCCCCCCTGGCACCCCCTCGCGGCCCCCACTTTCAAACCCACTGGCCTAGGCTACAGAGCCATAATCACTCTGCTTCTTCATTGCCAAGAATGACACAGAAAATACAAAGACGGCATGCATTTACCACTAGACAGATATTTAAATGTAAATTCTAATATTGAAATGTAAAATGGAATTGTTAATGTAAACCATCAATCTATATCTTTTATCGTATGCTCTCCCACTAGCCACTATTTGTTTTTTTTCATGGAAACGGTTGCTATGCTTTCATGCCCCTCATTGGCTAATTCGATGAGAACGTTTAGAAACAATACAGACAACAGCATACGATTGGTTTGGCTCTCGACTCGGAAGCTGGGCCATAGGCATTCACAGCAGCACTAGGTCAGTGAGATTCAGCGATGAACGAAAGAACAAACAAGAACTGGAAAGGCAAATCAGTTCAGGTCATTCATTTTAAAGACCCGTTCGAATGAACTGATTCGTTCGCGACCGACCCACCTCTATCAGTGATATTTATGCGGAGCTCCAGGACAAACTGGAAGTGCGTGGAGAGAGTGACAGGATTGAAAAAATAACCCTTGACACTTTGGGCATGCTGGTGTCATTTTTGAAGCCCTTTTATGATGCTCAGTGTGAACTGGAGGGGGATAAATATCCCACACTGCATCTTGCACTGCTATGGGTAGAGCAGCTCCGCCACCACGGCCAGCAAACTGCCAATGATACTGCCCAGCTGGCGGCTGTGCATCAACGCCATGCACACTGGTTGCAGGAAAAAATGGCCAAAATGGCTATAACATGCCTGTGGCCGAAATTTAACCAGTTGCGGATGCTTCCCGCTGATCAAAGGGTTAATGTGCAACAATATGTCAAGTCCCGCCTGTCAGCTGTGCAGCAACAGGTACTCGAGGGCCCAGGTGAAGCGAGCCAGGAGACGAGTGCTTCGTTGTCGACAGCAGCACCGGCACCCGCATGAAAACAGTGCGCTTTGATGAATGGGAAAATGTATTCGGGGAGAACGAATCAGAAGAAGGCCAACAATGACCGACGATCAAGACCTGCTGAGCTGGTGGAAGACCAAGAGCAGCGTGTATCCCAAACAGCAGCAGCAGCAGCAGCGAGAGGGTATTCAGTGTGTCAGGCTGTACCCTTGAAGGGAGGAGAACACACCTCTGGACACACTACTGTTCCTCCACGATGCCTTATAAGCATACAATTATGAGGCCTATTTTGTTTGAAAATTGTGTGGTGTGAAAAGTAGCCCGCCCGCTGGCTGGGTACATGTTTGAGTTCTTTTATTTATTATTGTGTGAAGATTTTTATTTAAGGCATATTTATATAGCCCAGTCCCTCCAGGATTTCGCGAGGATTTTTTGAGATTGTTGCGATCTAAAATGCCTAATTTCGCGACAACTTTTCTAAAAAATTGCGATGGAAGTTGCGGTGTTTTTAGCTCTTTGTTGCGAAGAAATTGCGGGAGGAAGTGAAAATTGCAAAAATAGTTGCGATTTAAAAAAAATAATTGTTTTAATTGAGGGCAATTAAGGTTAGTAAGACCAAAATCACACTGATCATCTTGATGCTTATTAAAAAGGATAAGTAAATGTAAATAGTATGGTTTACAGAAAATCAAAGTAGGCCTAGGCTACTTTATTTGTGTAAATTCTTTGACTGGGGTAATTCACAAAGCAGTATAACCTTTCGTAGAACTGTCCAAAAAAGACAGCCCCCTAAAGAGATGGGATCATGTCACTATGTTTCAATACATTCATATATGTTGTAAATCATATTAAGTTCATATCTTTTTAATAATTCATATTCTGTGACTTGCATAATTACTAATAGCCAACTAAGTAGTAGTTTCATATATTGGTTTAAACTATTAGATTACACTTTTCTTTAATGTTATTACGTAGTGTTTAAGTCTATTTGACTGCCTGCCACTTTAAGGGCGTGAGAGTAGCGTTTTCTAAGTGGATTGGAAGGCTTGCATCTCACTGTGTTCGGCTACGAGTGGAAATAACTTTTTGCATAGTGCATTACGATATATGGATGGAATACGGGATGTTTTCTATGTCATTTGTTAAAATAAATGTTAAAAAATAACTCGAATGACATCATTCTTCGATAATAGAAGAGGTAAATGTATTGCAATATTATTAATTTCTATGATTTTGATCGCACTACACAGAGTGAGCCCACAAGCTAGCAAACATGACACGAGCTAAAAGGACATCTCCAGGTAAAACGTTTGCCAATGGGTTGCATACTGTAGCCTACTCAAATGTCAGAAAACCAAGTAGGCCTTAATTAACTTACTTTCATAGCCTAGATAGGTTAGCAACACCAGGTTGAGAGATGCAAGTAAAGCAGATCATTAACGTTAGCCTTCTATTTATTGTCATCAAAACTACAGAGGAATGAAAAGTTATAGGGCAGTCTCTGGTGTGTGCAGAAGTGAGTATGGCATCTGACTCAATATTCTACATGAGGGACTGTTGTGGTAGGTGAAATTTCACGGGGAAACCATAATGATTGGTCAAATTCGAAAAAGTTGCGGTGTTTGGACAAAATTGCGAGGTCGCCCAGAATTCACGAGGATTTGCTGAATTTGCGTTAATTGTTGCCGATCGCAACATCGCAAATTCCTGGAGGGACTGATAGCCTATTTATATATTTAAAGTTTATTGTTTCAGTTGTTTGTATTGTTAAAAGGCATGAACATTAACCCTTAAAGGAGTAGGAATGTTGAGAAATGAACATTCTAAAGAATATCTGGGTTCATTGAATTCAACATAGAATTTTAGAACCTTCAATTGTTGCGGAACTTAGAATGTTCAAAAACCTACACCTTTAAGGGTTAAAAGTTGATTTGAATTCCCGTCTGCTGGTCATGATAATACGTGTATGAGAAAAAGGGGGTGGCCGCGGGCCGGGTCCCCCCCCCCACACACACACACACTACCTACCACGAAAGGCGCTCTCTAATCCCGCAAGAGACACTCGCCCACACACCCCGGAGAGTTTGCAATTGTGTAAAGTTGTTCTTTATCGCTCTACCCCAGTCGGCAACCCCCCGATGACAAATGGCAACAAATTGGAATTGGTTGAGGGTTGTCTGCAAGTGTATAGATAATTTTGGAAGGAATGTTTGACCTGAGCCTTGATTCCCCGCAAGAGTCTTTGCGAATAACCCCGTCCCCTTAAAGCCGTAAAGAGTGTTCTGGTTGCTACCTCTAGATCCTCACCCCGTGTACAAATCTGATGAAACCGGATCAACTGAGATTTCACTATTCCCCTAAAGGTATGCTTGGGGTGATAGGATGACTTGTGTAGAAGAGCATGTGTGTCGGTACTTTTAAAAAACCTGGCAACACCTTTAAGCCCAGTCAAATCACTGTCAACGAAAAAACACCTCAGTGTCAAGAAATTCGATTTTACATTTTTGGATATTGCTGGTAACCTTAATTGTTCGGTGGTGTGAATTAAGGATAGTCGTGAATTCATTCAAACGCCTCCAACCCATGAGACCAGAGGCCAAAAATGTCATCAAGAAATTGAAAATAAACTAGGGGCGCCTAGGGCATTTAGGGAAAACATCTCCCATGACGGCATATAAATATTGGCGTATGAGGGGGCAAATATCTTCCCCATGGCCGTACCATGAATTTGCAAGAAGAATTGCCCATTAAACAAAAAGTCGTTACGGGTCAGGCCCAAGTGTAGGAGACTAAGTAAAGCTTCATCCGGACGGTTAGTGTCCGAAAACCTCTGGAAGGCATCGGCCACGGCTCGGAGACCTAATTCTGTGTCTGTGTTTGTATGAAGTGAAGTAACGTCTATTGTGAAGAGAAACGTGTCTACAGGGACCTTCAAATCTCTGATTTTGCTTATGAAATCATAATTGTCTTTTATGTAGCTATCATGACACTGAGAAAGAGGATTTAGATGGAAATCTATACATTTTGCAATGTTATAAGATTCCGAGCCGCCAAGACTTTTTTATGGACCTTTGGGAGAAGGTAGAAGAGTCTTGGCCTCAGCTCGTCTGGACCCTCCCGGAAGCGAAGTTGTTTGTCAGTAATGAACCCTTGTTCTTTTAATCCCTGCAAAATTGGCCTCTGAATCTCACGAGTGGCTTCCTGTATCAAATTGGTCAATGGAGTATAGTGGTCAGTCCTTGAGAGCTGTCTGTCCGCTTCTCTCAAATACTGAGCCTGATCCTGAATGAAAATAACCGAGCCCTTATCGGCTGGTTAAATTCAGCTAAGGCTATTCTTTGTTCTAAGGAGATATTCGATGGGGCTTTGGGGAAAGTAGAACGTCGGCTAATCAAGGCTATATCCCGTTCACAGTGCGTTATAATAGATGGTACAATTCGGTCTCTGGGAGGTTCCCAGGTCGAGGGAAGTTGGAAAGGGGTAGGTTCCCCAGAGTCGTCATAATCAGAAATCCAAAATTTTTAATCTCCTATGATACCTTTCCCTATTGAAATGTAAGGCTGTGGGTATAAAGCTAAGGCCCTTGGATAAAAGCTCAATTTGGGAGGATGTCAATTTGAAAAGTCTGGATAAATTTAAAATGTTGCCTATATCGGGGCCTGAATGACATGTTTGGCCCCCATTGAGTTTTTGGCCCACAGCCATTCGTTTGAGCCAATGAATTGGTGCAAACTCAATCATCTTCAACTTCACACTTCAAAGACCAAGGAGATGGTGGTGGATTTCCGCAGGTCTAAGCCCACTCTGCTACCAGTCTCCATTGATCAATGTGGAGGTGGTAAGCACCTACAAGTATCTGGGTCTCCACCTGGACAATAAACTGGACTGGTAAGCCAACACTGATGCACTCTACAAGAAAGGGCAGAGCAGACTGTACTTCCTGAGGAGGCTGCGGCCCTTCAATGTGTGCAGCAAGCTCCTCAGGATGTTCTACCAGTCTGTTGTTGCCAGCGTCCTCTTCTATGTAGTGGTATGCTGGAGAGGAAGCTCAAAGAAGAAGGATGCGGGGCGAATTGACAGGCTGGTAAGGAAAGCTGGCTCTGTAGTGGGAGCTGAACTGGAGTGCATCACTTCAATATCTGACAAAAGGACCCTGAACAAACTGATCAACATCTTGGACAATGAGTGTCACCCACTCCACAGCACTATTGTTAAGCAGAAGAGCCTGATCAGCTGGAGACTTCGCTCACTGCCTTGCACAACAGACAGACTGAGGAAGTCATTTGTCCCCAGGGCCATTGAACTGTTCAATGCTTCACTTAAGGTAAGAGGAGAGATAGACTTCTCTGCATAGTCTGTCTTGCTTTAGCAATATATTAGCACATATAATAGTTTTTTTTTTTTTTCAAAATTAATTATTTTCGTTTTTTTGCAGAATGTGCAAGTTGAAGTCCTAAAGAAGCAATTCCATGTTTCAGATAACAGCATTGGTTGCTTTAAAAGTGTATATTTTGTCTTTGGAAACGGTTAAGTTTCAGGAAGTAAACCAGCGTTTGAATTGGGCGGGACTATTAGTGCTCTTTTGTTTTGTCGCCAATCAGCTGTATGCTAAAAGTAACCTCATGGCTACTTACTGAACCAGCATGCTGTTTGTTTACAATTGGAATGGAGATGGACAAAGCACAGCGGATTGCAGATGACCTGAATCTCATGATGAAGGCGACTTCATTACATTGGAGAACATCCCTAATCTAGAGATGACCTTAGCCGAAGATAATTACGAGGAAGAATCTCTCGGTCTGGCAGCAGAGGAACTAGATCGTAAGATATCAGATGCTATTTCCACAGTTACATTTGACGGGGATAAAGTTTGTGTGTTAGAAACTTTATCCATTGCTACTAGCTAACATGAGGCCTACTGTCGTTATCTATTGGCACCATAGGCTACTAGCCAAAACCCATTACAGATAGTTTCGGTGGGCAATTAATTTGAATAATGCGAGAATGTCTTGTTTTGACTGATGGCAGGGTGCCTTATCATGTGTGCATTCAAATTAACAGGGTTTGCAAACGTGATCTCATGTTTGTTTAGTTCGCGTTTTAGACTATTTTATCCATTGCTAAACCTGCTAAATCCATTGCCAACGTTTTGCCTTGCACTGGGTGTTCATTAAAAATAACATGGTTTGCAAACGTGATCTCATGTTTGTTTTAGACTACTTTATCCATTGCTACTAGCTGGTTCTGTAACCCATTACAGATGGGTCATTAGCACTGCAGGCTGACAAATCAGTGACCGTGACAGGTGGGAGGGTTGATCTTAAGGTCATGTAAATGAGGACCATTGTGTTCCCCTCCCATGGATTGAGGGAGAAAGTAGTCAAATTGAAAACCCTGATTTCTCAGGTTGTAGCTTTGAGATGTGTATACTTTAAAATGGCTACAACTTTTTCAAATATTATCAGATCTCCATGAGTGAGACATCATTGGATAGCTTTGAAACTACACTTTCAGAATCTGTAAATAACTCAAAATGTATCTGGGGAGACATGTGCCTGGTTTTGCCATGCCTGGTCACATATGCATAACCCCTCCATGCCTCCATGCCAATAGTTATATATATATATATATAGATAGACTTTATTCTTGCACTATTACACTGTTGGACTTGCTCATTTGCACTATCACCATGACACTCACTCACACAGGGCACCTTACCTTACTATGCACAGAGAATCACAGGCTCAGTCATTGCAAGCGCCTCTTGATTGATTAATCACCACTATATGAAAACTGTTTTTAGAATTGATTTAGATTAAGTGTTAGTTAGTATAATTTGTATTTTAGTATATTTTGTATATTCTTTATCTTCTACTCTCCTTATTGCTTAGCTGTGTTTTTATAGTATATACTTTTAATTACTGCTGTTAGTGAATGTGCGTGTTGTCTGTATGCTACTGAGACCTTGAATTTCCCCGGGGGATCAATAAAGTATCTATGTCTCATCTATTGTGTCTCTTGCATTAACCTGGAAATCCTTTTGGTCTAAGGTAGGCAAAAATGCTTACATCTACTCTGGACCCAATCATTGACGTTTCTGACTTGATCCGCAACCCCTTGATCTAATTATGGAGACCAAGAAATCTGGGCTACCTAGATAAGTGCATTAGGAAACCTAGCCTTACAGGCCTCGATTGAGGTCCAAAAATTGTTTCCATGTCGTCTCAGGTTCCTTGAATTTACAGCAGTTGATTATGGCAGCCTAAATAAAAAACAGTTCTACCTCTTTCGTGATTGGTGTCTCTTTCACTAGATCGGTCAAGTGGTGAAAGGCTGCCCCCCGGAAAGCTATTAATTCGTAAATTTGTGTGGGAGAATTTTGGAATGCGGCTCAAATTAGAATCACCAAAAAATAGGATTGGCTTTGTTACAGCTAGGGACCAATCTGCGAATTGATCTTCTGCCCTCGTATGACGAGTGGGAAAAAAGGCCGGGGGGGGGGTGTAGAGGTGGTGAGTGGGGCGGGAAGGGTGCCAGGGGAACCCCCGGCACCAGCATGGTTTAAGTAGGTGGACTCAGACTGAGGTTGTTCGGTTGCAACCCAGTCATTCTTGTCCTTCCATCACCCAAATTTTGGTTGCCGTTGGGCACCCCCATGGCACCCCCCACTCTGTCCAACCCTGGGGAAAGAGATAACTATAAATCAAAGTCAGACTGAATGTCCAATGCATCATCTACTCGAGGTTTATCAAGAGCTACCTGAGGACAAGACGTCAAGCCAGAGTGATCAGGGTCCAAAGCTGTAGCACTAGGCAAAAGGACAGCATGTAATGGAGGATCAACCATAGAACCAGGAGAGGCCGGGTGTGGTTAGAGTCAGGTTTGGAACAGGTGTCAAGGGGTCCAAGTTATCTGAGTTATGGCCGACTGCTGTCTAGAAGTGATTGGAATTATGGGAGAAGAACTCAAAGGGGGATTGCCGACTAGTACTAGTAGTTGTGACACAAACAAAGGAGATGATTTGCATCTGCGTTCATGAAATAAAGGACTGGCCTACCCCCACTGCTAAAAAAAAGTTGAGAAAACACTGGGTTTATGTGAGATATTGAATCACCGTTTAGATCCAGATATACAGTATGTAGGACTACTGCTTTGGTTGTGATGAATTAAACAAGTCCAAAACAGTTAGGATTGGTAATGGCCAGCTGATTATAAAGAGGGTGTATTTTAAAAAGACAGGTAAGAAGTAGTATAGTAAGAAATATGTGCTCTTACCCTATCTTTCTCTCTCTCTCTCTCTCAATATATATATATATTATGGCATGCCGTTTAGGAAATAAATGTCAATATATGAAAGTCTGAACATATATATGGAAAAAACCTGAATATATATATATATCAAAACCCTGAATATATAGGTAAAAACCTGAGAATATATATCAAAATCAGAATATATATATATCAAAACCTGAGAATATATATCAAAATCTGAATATATATATATCTCAAAACCCTGAATTTATAGGTCAAAATCTGAATATATATATATATCAAAACCTGAGAATATATATCAAAATCTGAATATATATATATATCAAAACCTGGACTGATACTGACAGGAAATGGAAATCTCTGAATTTCCTGTCTAAACAAAATGTCAGCAGCTGAAATATTACACTACTTCTTTGAGCTGGAAAACTTTCTTCTAACAGCAGGTCAAACTCGAAATGAAAAATTGGAGTGTCTATCACGGCGCCTGGAGGATCACATCTCAATCATTTCCGCATTTTATGTTGTTATTAGCGACCATGTTCAACAAACTGCTGAAAGAACATTGTGCATCCTTCTTGAGGTATTGTATGAGTTTCTCAGGGAGATGTTGGATCAAATAACACTTCAGCTAGATTCTAGAAGACAACAGTATGTTTCTCAGAGAGGCAGGTCTAGGTAAATTACTATTATTTAACTTGACAAAATGTATTAGTCACTTCTGGCTATAGACTTGTCTACAGATACCCGTGAAGCATACATTCACTTGATATTCAGATGATAACCTTGACCTTCTTATAACTGAGGTTATTAGTCTGACTCCTGGCTCAGAAGAGACCTACGTTGTCTAGTCTGAGAGGGAGAGGGATCAGAGTACAGCGATGGCGGGTGAGGGAGCGCTTGAGAATAGTTGATCCAGTTTGAAGAGCCTTAAGAGGTTGAAGGGCAATTCAGAGGAGAGTTTACAATGTCGCTGTTCCAAATCAATTGTGGTATGTATCATCGCTACATGGGGTCAGTTATGTATTCCCTGGGCCCAATAGCCTATGTTCCCCAGATGTAGGCCTACGCGGTAGATAATGTAGCCTACATGTCATGAAATAGTCCCCAATGTTCAGGGCCCTATGTTTCCCAGTCTATGAAATCACATAGACTACTTAAATCAGCCTTTATTCTCTAGCTGTAATCAATGATTTAACAATGTAGGAATGTAACAAACACAAGACTAAATAGTTTGTGAAAGTGAAACTGATTGTTTAGAAAGATTGTTTAGAAAGAAAGTTTGAACATATCAAACATATGGGTAGGAAATTTGATATAACACTATAGGCCTAATGGATATAAACATAATGAAAGAAGCCAATACAACACTAACAAACATTTGTTTCTCCATACAAGGCATGTTGATACAAATCACAAGCTAAATCCATGGAAATTTGTATTTCATGGATGTGTTGATGGTTACAGCCGCTGCATCACATATCTGAGGTGTTGCACTGACAACAGAGTATCAACAGCCTTAAGTCTTTTCAGGGATGCTGTTGATTTGTTCATGATTGAGAATCGAGGAGAAAACAGGAAGTTTTATTGTGGGCCGCAGTGTTCACAACTAACTGATTGAAAGATTGTGGGGAGAAGTTAACAGGGTGGTATCAGCCTATTTTAAAGACCTATTCCTTTTCATGAAGAATTCTGGAATTTTGGATAGCACTGACCCTCTGCACATTGAGGCCCTTCACCATGTTTACCTTCCTAGAATAAATAGATCTGTCGATGAATTTGTGCACCAATGGAACCACAACAGCTTGAAGAGCCATGGGAAGCCGCTCTCCACTGCACTGTGGAATGCTGCAGCTGTATCCTCATCTAGGACTTCAGTTTCATCTTCTTGAGCTGCAAAGTCATTATTATCACAACCAGCCATATGATGTGTTAAAGGATAATTCCGGTGTGATTTTGACCTAAAGTGTGTTGAAACATGATACCGAGTGTGAACGTATGTTTCATAGCTCACCTCGGCTTGTCCCCTGCACTCAGAAATCTGGTGCTAGTTAGCCAATGCTACCAACACAGTGTTTCGTTGTGGTGCCTCGGGCATCGGCCTAGCCATGCAAATAAATCACTGTTTTACACCATTTACGAGGCTCAAAGTATCTCCATACTTCATTGGTAGACTTCCGAATATGATCCCTTATCATACCTGTTCGTTCGTACTCGTCGCTCGACTTATCGTGACTAAATTCAAGATGGCGTCGAACGGTAAAATTCCTTAAGGTACTGTCTGTAGAAATCGTCTTGTAAATAAACTACCAGTGCTTTTTCAAAGTTCTCCATGTCTCGTTTTAAATGTCAAGGCCCTCGGAAGTCCTTTAGGGCCGGTTCGCCCTGTTGGGACTTAGTTTCCCAATAATGGCGTTCTATACATTATCCTTTACATATACTGCACCTATGACGTCTGAGTCTTGTTGCCACGGTAGCCTTGTCAGTGTAAAGGAAAATGCAGAGCAAACCCATTCTCCCCTATACTCAACTTTGCTGGAATTTCTCTTATGAGGTCATCACTGTTTCTGTACTGTACTTTGCCCCTTCCTGTTCGGTGTTGGAGAGAGGTCACTATTGGTTTTTATATTGTCACGTCACTATTTGCATGAGCCACGACTAAAAAGACTTGCGATAATATCAAACATGTTTTGTTGAAAATGTTGAAATGATTTAGAAACGGACAGCAGTAGCTACATATAGAAAATACCAAATATATTATTATTATTATTTTACCATCGCTTTGGCGCCCCCATGGAGCTGCGCCCCTATGCACCGCATATAGCGCATACCCACTTTTTGCGCCACTGAGGCCAATCAAATCGTGTATAAACCTAATGATTGATGGCAGAGTTGCAACGGTTTGGCTTGAATTCCCTGCTACTTGATAACAAAGAAGATGGATGTTGCTGTTGGCCAACAGTGTGACAATAAGCTTGTTTTAAGTTGGCAAAAGTTTGAACTAGCCAACTAGCTCCGCTGGTGGGAAAACGCATGGGACTCAGCGCTGTCCTATTGCGTGCAGAGGGAATTTGAAAGACAACCGATTATCCCGCCCCTCGGACTGAGCACTGCGAACGGTGAGTGCCCAGACCCTACATTTTAATGTGAGGCTAGGCTAAAAATGATAGTTGCCTACATAAATTGTAGAATAATAAAAACAGATGAGAGTGAAAAGCAGTTTGCAGTAAATCATTGGTAAATAAATATTGTAAGAAAACTACTAATCTGGCACCATAACATTGATAGCCTCCAATATTACCCAGTAGTGTATCAGCTAGTAGCAGAGCAGTGGCATGGCATACAAGTAGAGACATATGAATGGTGGTGAATTAACAATTTATTAACCCGTAAATCATAAACATAAATGCAAAGAAATATCAATTAAATTGAATGAATGAAAAAGGTAAAACAAGACAGGCAAATACACCAGATAAATCAAGAATGCATAAAATGTAAAGAAACAGATAGGCAATGGCTAAACTTTACTGACTTTTACAACTTTACTTTACAAAGGTAACTCTTGGTTGCAAAGAGATTTAAGTATGCATGTTAAAAAGAAAGAAATGACTAATGTAAAGGGAACAGGTATGTTTCAAGCTGAGCAAAATGCCTAAAGCATTCTCATTAATTAGCCTGATTAGGCTCTGGTAATGAAACAGATACACACTTCAAAACATTGAAGAAAATGATAGTCAGAAAGTCTGAATAATCTGCACTCCTTCAGTGGTACATCACTTCTGCCATATATCTTATTTCATAGCTGCCTAAGCCAGGGGCCTAATCTTCATAGTGAAGGATTTCAGTGAGTAATAGTGCCCTTTGAATGAGAGCCAATTCACACCAATAGCAAAGAGTTTAGTAGGACCATGCGCATAAATACCATTGGGATTGGAATAGTGGCAGCTGTTATACCAGTGCCCCCCAAGATAGGTGTTGGCACAGTCCTTATGGTCCTTGTCAAACGTACTAAACTTCTGCCCGTTGTGGTAAGACAGAGAGTCTCCTGTGAAATGAAATGAATAACCATGTTATTTATGTATACAAAGCAAAACATGAGAGCACTATAATATATTAACTCTACATTCATATGCAACAATTTTAAATTATTAGTATAATATCCTCCTGAGAACCAATCCATAGACCTATGTCCTCTGTAGTGGACATAAGTTCTAGAAGCATACCCCTTTACCCCTTTGAGCTATTCTATCAATTCCTGTGGTCTTTTAAAGAGGACATCCTGGGCTTTCTAATGATATATTATGTGATTGGCTGGGTTGCTGGGAACCTCCTTCCTGGTTCTCAAAAATGGTTGACATCAAAACAAGCACATTTTATGGAAGGAGGAGAGATAAGTCAAATAGTGTCTTCTTATTAAGCATTCATTATGATGGCAATATATGGTCTTGTTAATGAAAATGTCAGGAATCATATGATTCATTTTGATAGTTAGTTTGAAGTTATTTACATTTTGAAATAATAGTGACTTTATGAATGTCCATTATAATGGACACCAGGACCAAAATATTTTGATTTTTTGGGAAATTTAGGAGATCATTTGTATAGGATGAATGAGGGGGGGTCAGATTTGGAGCTCTCAGATGATGAGTGAGTGAAACAGAGATGAGGACTATGAACCTGAGCCTCAAGAACATAGCGAGGAAGAGTAAGACTAAAAAATGAATTATCGCAGAAGAAAAACATGAAAATGAAATGAACAATCCAGAAAAAAGAAATACAACTGTCCAAAAAGGCAAACAAAGTAGTTTAGAAGGATAAATAACATTTTCCCTTATATTTGGTTACCACTAAAAGCATAATTTGTCCATTTTTTTCTATTTTCATGGCTACCTTTTCATAGTAAAACGGTCCTTTTGTCCACCACAGGGGACATACTATAACATTTAAAATAAAAATAATTAAAAAAAAATAAGTAAGATGTTTTTTAATCCTAAATAGAAAGGAAATCACACAAAAAAAAAGAAATTGTTGGACACTTTTTTTTCTTGGTTCCCAGGATAAGTCAGAAAATAAATGTTCAGCTGCACTAAATCCTGACAGGACAAACAGATCTTATTGTCATGAAGGGATTTATTTCTCTCAAAATAAATAAAAATATCTGAAAATATTTGTTGTTAATGACCTATTTGCTTTTCCAAGGTTTTTTTTTTTTTAAAAAAAAAATGGATTCGCAATAGTTATCTTGGTAATGGAACCTGGGCCAAACCACTATCCGAAAGTAATATCACAGTTGTTCCACCACTCATATTTTGTGCTTCACATGAAAAATCAAATTTATAATTTCAAATTAAATATTTATGTTTGAGGTAAATATAAATATCTAAAAGTACGTTGTAGGCTTTTTGCATTTTATTGACAGGAGCGTGGAGATTGACAGGAAGTGAGTTGGAAAGAGAGAGATGTGGGTGGGATCGGGAAATGAAAGGTCAGGGTCAAGCCCAAGGTCAGATGCTGCTGTTTGCTCCTCAGCTTCCCCATTATTGCCATTTCTAAGGATTGTACGTTTGGTACATTTTACTTGAAGGTATCTACATAAGAGTGACATGATACAGTTATACCCCTAACCCATGACACTGTTATAACCCTAATTTGACAAAAACCAAATGATAGAAGAGTTATTTCATAAATGTTTATGACTTGTTTATAATGTTTATGACATGTTCATGACGACAATGTCATGTCACTCTTATGTAGATACTTTCAAGTAAAGTATAACCGAACGTTTTTACCTTGACTTTGTTGAATAAGAAGAGTTTGTGCATGACCATAAAGCCACTGTGAAACAGCAACATGTTTTTTTCTCTTTCATATGAAAATCTCATACTTTGAAACAACCTCTACAAGCAGACTAATCTAAACAAATACAGACATCCCTCTGATCACTGCCCTTCCATAGGCTCCATCACTATTTCTAGCTGGAGATTCAG
Source organism: Alosa alosa (assembly GCF_017589495.1). Taxonomy (NCBI): domain Eukaryota; kingdom Metazoa; phylum Chordata; class Actinopteri; order Clupeiformes; family Clupeidae; genus Alosa; species Alosa alosa. The sequence continues at coordinate 16,882,818 of NC_063195.1, forward strand.
GAAGAAGTTTCTGGAGCCCTTTTTGAATGGCTGTTGGCTACAAGGCAGCTAATCAGCGTAATGCTCACTTAAAGGGAAACTTGGCAGGATTAGCTATATTTCCCCCTCTGCTGGAGAAGTTGTGCATTACGCTATTTCAAACTGTGGAAAAAGGTAACGATAAAGCACATGGATTTGTTCACAAGCTAGCGAAACGGTTAGCATAAGTTTGGCAGAACAATGTTGATGTTACAAGGTAAGACACACGATTTAAAACGAGTTTCCTGTTTCTCACTTCTCTTACCGGGGCGATAGTCCCAATGTTGCAAGTTTGGTTTTCCGCCTGAGGGGGAGCGGGGAAAGTAAGAAAGAAAAGTTGGGGGGCAGCCGTGGCCTACTGGTTAGCGCTTCGGACTTGTAACTGGAGGGTTGCCGGTTGGATCCCCGACCAGTAGGAACAGCTGAAGTGCCCTTGAGCAAAGCACCTAACCCCTTACTGCTCCCCGAGCACCGCTGTTGTAGCAGGCAGCTCACTGCTCCGGGATAAGTGTGTGCTTCACCTCACTGTGTGCTCACTGTGTTTCACTAATTCATGGATTGGAATAAATGCAGAGACCAAATTTCCCTCACAAAGAGTATCAAAAAGGGATCAAAAAGAGTATATAGCCTAACCATTTCCACCGTCATTAGCCTAACAATTTCCACTGTCATTTAACAATCCAAATGATTTCTGAACGGGTTTATTAAGTTGAAATAGTTGTCAAGTTCCCTTTAAATATTTATGTGGGTCCCACATAAGCTTGAGGGGGAGAATGTTCCTTGTAATATCCAAAAAGTCACTTTGGATAAAAGCATCAGCCAAATTAAGTCTAGTATATTCCCAAGCCTAACTGTAGGGTTGTAAATAAGCTTGTAAAGTAGCATCTGAGCATGTTTTTTTGACCAAATTGCATACCTTCTATGTTAATATCAGAGTACAGGGTAAAATACTCTGTTCATCCATTCCATGTCACCTTTAAACTCTCCCCACCAAACTCACCAGCGCCTCCGTTGGTGAAGCCACTCACAGTCAGCTTGTATCCCTCTTCCTCTGATGCGACAGAGAAGGAGGAGTACCTGGCAAAAGCCCTGTTGCCCTCAAAGTCTTCCATGTCCACTCTCAGCTCGTATGCTTTATTTCTGGTGAGTTGGTGAAGAAAATCCAATCCTACCAGAAAGAACAAGGACATTATAAAGGACATGATGTCTCATTAACCACTTTTCGCATTGGCAGTGGTTTTCTGGCTGTTATTCATTGAATCACATTACAGGATCTCTTCTTGCATAGTTGTCATATGTGTATAGACATGACATATTTTCTTTCTGCAGTCATAAGTGATCACTGCTTATTACTCTGCAGTCATGTGATCACTGCTTATTATACGGCTCTTCACAATGCAAGTAGAATGCTCCATTGACTTGAATGGGATTTCCGAAAGTTCTAGCAATGGCAATGGAGTTTGTGCTTGGAACTTCATTCAAAAGTGAAAGCAGACGGTTGATCAGCTGTGTTCTAAAGAATGTTTGATTCAAGTTCAGCGTGTGTTCGCGAACTATTTGTTTCTCAGCAAAAGCCCGCGACGAAGCGGTAACAAATAAGTGTAAGGAGACATATCATGGAGTTTATTTTTTCGTTTTGGCAAGTAGCCATTATAATAAAGCGGGGATAATGTATAGAGCGCCCGGTCATCATGGGAAAATAAGTCCCTTCAGGGTGAAACAAGACCCCTCGCTGGCGGCGTCGGGGTCCGGTTAAGCCCTGTCGGGATTTATATTTTCCCCATAATGTTTCGGCGTTCTCCCATTATCCTATTTCTACTACTCTGCAGTCATGTGATCACTGCATATAACTCTACAGGAGTGTGCTACACCTTGGACAGCTGTAAGATCTTACCCAGCCAGTACTCGCCACAGGCAAACCCAAACCCTTTCTTATACTCCTCCCAGGACCTGAAGAAAGTCACTGTGCCATCCAATCTCCTCTGAAACACCTGAAAACAGATGACATCTCAAACAAGAGACAGTAATAGTAAATTTCTCAGTGAGTGTGAGTGTGTATGTGTGTGTGTGTGTGTGCGTGTGTACATTTCTGTCATATACATGTTTGATTCCTGAACCTGCCGTAGGGAGTCTGTGTAGCTTTGCATAAGAATGGCAACTGTAACAATATCAGGATAGTTTAGTGCCTACTTCAGGCTATTTCATTTGTGAGTGGCAAACACATGGGTGAGAAGAACATTACACCAACTGAGTGCCATTAGTGTCACTCTGCAAAAGAAAAACAAAAAATGCCTCTACCCATCCTTAAAAATACCCGACTAAATATGGCCTGAGATCTTCCACCAAAAAAAAACATTGTATTGTATTGACATTATTAATATTGTATAATAATATTATAGAATATTGAATTGACATTATTGTTGTTATTATTTACATATTTTATTTAAAACTGAGGGACAACTCACAGTCCATCCTCCCTTGGTGTTGTTCTCACAGCCCATATCACAGTAAACTGTAACGGCAGAGTCAGCACCGTTAGGATAGATGGTCTGAACCCCACTGATGGAGCTGCAACTCCTCCACAGCTCTGCACAGTCAGTAGGACTGCACACTAGTGCACACTGCCCCAGCAAGGGCAGTAGGAGAAGTACAGCACACTGAATCTGCACAGAGAAAGAAAGTATGGATGAAGTTTGCCTTTTTTCACTTAAATAAATACACTTATATAAATTCATAATATTTCATATGCATATATATATTATATATATACTAAGATATATACATTTTATATATAACATGATTAAATGATGGCATACATCTTTTTTTATCATTTTCATAGCCTTACCATCATGCTGTCGGGGAAAACAACTTTTTAAGTGATCAGAAAGAGAAGAATCTTCAGTTTCACTCCTCTGCTGCCTGCCTATCTCTTCCTTAAACACACACACACACACACACACACAGATATGTAAATCACAATGATATATGTTTATCCGACAGGTATTACTTCAGAGATTTCATCATGTCAGTTTCAAAACATTTACATGAAAGTTAAGACATTGTATGTATAAGTGATCCTCACAATTTTTGAAAACTGTTCAATGTTAAAATAAATGTATGTATGAGTAAGGTCACTATTAAAAACATGTTGCCGACTTGCAGACTGCAGAATTGCTTGATATAGATATGGACATTTTATCTGGACATTTTATCATAACTCGGCTTTTGATGGTTGCCGCTTTGGGTTGAATCAGTGACGCATGCACATCAGGTAAAAACCAGGCCATTTTCGTGAGTTTATCACTAGGTGGCAGTCTCGCCAGGCCTTGCTAGGTCATTTCCTGGAAACTTTACAGGCCACACTTCATATTTCATGAAAGACGCTATATCTCCATCTCTAGAAAAATAACAGGGATTTTGATGAAAACTAGCCACTGTTTAGATTTGGATTTCTCAGGAACAGAGGCATGTGTGAATAAACGGTTTGTACTCTCTGAGAGCTAAAAGTATTACCGTTTAAAAGAGCCATAGTATGTGTCCATCTTTCTATAAAGCAAGAAGCGTCTGTGTGTCTGTCTGTGTGTCCTAATGTCTGTGGCACGCATATCTCGCTGACCGTTTGTCAGACTGATTTCAAACTTGGCAGGTGTCTTGCTACAGGCATGAGTACAACACAAGTTTGACGTTGTTTGAATAAGAAATGCAAAAAATATTGTTAAATATATCGTAAAAGAAGCACACATAGGCTTTTGCCGCTAGCCACTCCCCCTCCCACACAGCACTGTACTGTAAGCTACCAGTGAGGATAGAAGCAGGGCTTTGGCAGAACTGGATCAGTGTAGGTTACACGGGTAAAAGGTTAAGCGAGTGCAAGATGTCTTAATATGTCTGACCTCAACAATAAAGACCACCTGTATGCAGTTTGCTTGCATAAAATGACTCGGATTTTGCAACAACATGCCAACACACACAGGTATGCAGTGGCTCTTCAAAATGACGTAACAAATGATGTGCAATAAGGCTACTTTGGACTGTCTTTAGACTTTGAATAAGCAAATGACAATTCCAACTGCAAGGTCCTAAATTGAAACGTGCGATAATGGTCCCGAATTAAAGAACGTCTCAGAATGCCATGCAAAGCATAACCAGCAATAAACGGACACTTTGAATAGCCCAGGCTACTTTGGACTGTCTTTAGACTTTGAATAAGCAAACGACAATTCCAACTGCAAGGTCCTAAATTGAAATGAGCGATAATTGTCACAAATTAAAGAACGTCTCAGAATGCCACACATGCAAAGCATAACCAGCAACAAGCAACGAGTGGCAGACGTGTGTGTGTGATGTCACTTATAGGCCACCAGAGACTGTTTTTGAGTCACACCGTTGCAAATTTCATATGATGCATCATTCCACAAAATGGTTTGGTTTCTCTATCATCAAGTTATTCAATAGGCTAAACATATAGCCCTGACTCAAAACAACTGTTAGGATAATGTCATTTTGATTTGTAAATGTCACATGCAGCCATGCTTAAATTCTTCAGGCCTACCTGCAGGCATGTAATTGGGCTACAGGAATAGCATGTTTGAACGGGCACTGCACTAGTAATTATAACATAGAATACTAAAGGAGTCTCGAATCAGTCGCTCTGACTGTCAAAGTACGAACAACAGTTCCTCTCATATGGCCTGTAAGAGCAAAAAGCTCATCCTAATGTTCTGAAAAAAAAAGGTCCCTTCCTCACAATCATGGCTCAACAAACTTATCAACACTTTACACCTTTAAGAAATAAGATTTTGGACTGCATCATTAACAGTGCTGCCAAAGTAAAATGGAAGAAAGCCCAAAAACCCTTAAAAATTAAAGCCCTGAAAACTTACCGAAGGACTTGCTCTCAAAACACGTCTTGAGTGAATGCTGCAGACCTAGTGAATCACTGCTATTTAACTGGTGCATCAAACATGCAAAATCATATGGGTGGCCACCAGGGCCTGAGAGGGGCCACTTTTCAGCCCAGCAGTTTCAGGCCCAAGACCAGCCCACTTTTTCCATGGTGGTGGAAATTAATAAATCAAGAAACAGTTCAGTTCTTGCCATCCTGTAGTTTTTATTACCATGGTTTAACAAATGTGTAAAGGTTATATAATAATTCAACAACTCTGCCCGGATTCCTGGCCCGTACTGCCAACCCACCACTTGCCCTATGACAACTCCTAATCCCCTGGACAATTCCATTTCCTACGCTGGACTATTTGAACTTTCTGACACTAAATTAGGATTATCATACCGGATGTAACATCCCACCTCTTGTAACATTCACCCCCAGGTAGCTTTAAACACCATGTCCTATTCTCTACACCTGACTAACTTATGCATTTGTCATGTATACAGACCTTACTGTCCTGTATCTGACCCTAGGCAGATGGGTCAGGCCCTTGAGTCGTGGATCTGCTCAATGTTTCTTCCTATATGTATCTCCAATTCTAGGGAGTTTTTCCTCCCCCCTGTTACCCATGGGCCTCACTATTGCATTCTACTGCCCCTGTCGCCCCTGTTACCCATGGGCCTTCTTTTCTTTTCTTTTCTTTTTTTTCTCTGATTGTCTAACACTCTGTAAAGCCCCATGATACATTCAAATTTACAGTTCAATTTTTTTTTACCATTGCCTTTACAGTTCGACCATGAATATATCATAACTTGACTATGAACTCTCCCATTACTATGAACTTCATGGTCGCACGTCTGATGCGGACTTTAAAGTTTACAGTTAATAAGTAAAGATGATGGTTGACTGCAATTCAGTTTATAGTCAGACTGCGGTCTTCATAATTATGAGGTTTACTATGAAGTTTACAGTTCAACTAAACATTTTCAACTTCAAAAGTAAATCACATTTCTGGGATAATACCATATCAGACTAGCCTGGCTAGCGCCACCACTTCTCAATGAGACGTGGTCTGGGAACCAAACGTTCATTTTCTCGAAAAAAATGCCCAGATCCATTTATTGGGTGCCACGGATGTCTATCAAATGCGTCTGTGCATAGCTCATCATCGTCTTGCTTTCTCCCCTGTTCTGTGATTGGTTCCCTATCTCAGGCGAAAATTTGCTCCATGGTCTCCAGGCTGCCTTAGCAGCGTGAATCAAATCGCGCACAAGGCAGCATGGGAACACCCAGGCTAATATCAGACATCCCAACCTGCAAAAAGGGAGCTATCACAAAGATTAATATGTTTGTTCAATAATGCCTCGTCAGTAGGCTACACCAAATAAGGAAGGCCTATAGATGAATAATGAATAATATGCGCATGAATTGACACTTGTTAAACTCACCTCAACATGTCTTTTGCAATCATTTAACCTGCCATGGGCAATGCTAAAGTCACTGTTACAAACAGTGCAGCGTGCAAGACTAGGCCTATCATTATTTTTTACTCTTATGAGACAAGGGTATTCTAGACTTTGAAATGGGTGTTACATTTTCCTTTTTTGGGGGCACTGACTCTGCCATGATGCTCCTGTTCCTTGATACAGTACACTGACCTCAAGTTCAGGCGGGAGCGTTTGCGCATGCAGCCAGCGCGTCTCTCTTTGCTGTCGCTGTGCAGGCTGGTCGGTGCACAATTTCACACAATGAAAATGTAGTACATAATGTCATATATTATAACTCAGGCCCACACAGAAATTAATTTTTCCAGCAGCTGGTTTTATTATTAGGCTGTAATCTCCCTTTGCTGTCCAAACAGTCAACAGCAACATTTTTCACAAAACAGACCGGACACAGTTGTCATATTTCTGACGGACCGGTAGCAGGGATGTTGATAGTATTTTGTGAGAGGTGGTGCTGATTATATTAAGGGGGGTTCAGGGGTGTCTCCCCCGGGAAAATTTCGGAAGGGGCATACAAACTTTAACAGAGCAAGCAGGGCCCGTTTTCTGTCTGACTCAGGTGACGTGAACATTGGCTACATGCATGATAAGGTTTTCACTTCACTGCTGGTTGACACTACCTTGCATGGAGACATATTTCACGTTAACAGTGGAGATGTTAGCAAAACTATAGCGTTTGGTAAATGGAGATGCAGATCATCTCCCTAATTAATTCATTTGCGCAACAGCCCACATTATGCGCTCACTCCAGCGAGACGAGTGAAATAAGTGTAGGCCTATCTGTCATCGGCATCGCCATAGGCTATTTGCTACGATATAAACTACTGTTAGGCCTACAACAAATCGTGATTTATTAGGCTATTCAATCGCTATGCTGTTTTCATGAACATTGCAGGAATTCACTTCATTCACCTACCCACGAGTGGTTCAGCCGTGGCCCACTGGTTAGCACTCTGGACTTGTAACCGGAGGGTTGCCGGTTCGAGCCCCGACCAGTGGGCCGCGGCTGAAGTGCCCTTGAGCAAAGCACCTAACCCCTCACTCCTCCCCGAGCGCCGCTGTTGAAGCAGGCAGCTCACTGCGCCGGGATTAGTGTGTGTTCACTGTGTGCTGTTTGTGTTTCACTAATTCACCGATTGGGTTAAATGCAGAGACCAAATTTCCCTCACGCGATCAAAAAAGTATATATACTTATATACACATTGAATGAGCACTCATAGCCTACCACTTCCACCTAATGTTATGCCTCTATATTTTATGAATTAAGAAGTATTTAGGCTATTGATCAGGAAAACATTTCGTTTATTTTTCTTTCGGTCCGCGGTTCTATAACACCATTCAGTTGTGCCAAAAATTAACAGACAGAAGCAACGGGCATAATCTAGCCTAAATTCATGGCATTTTTTTTTTTTTTTTTTTTTTTTAATCAGAGGGCCCCCATTGGCTGAGGGCCCCTGTGCACGTGCACACTTGGCACAAGCCATGATCCGTCCCTGCTCAAGACAGTATAGGCTACTTATCAAAGTATGATGTGATCATGCTTGTAATAATAATATATAATACAAAATACTTTCTATAGTTATTTTTTGTAAGGTGTTACTCAGTTAAGTGAGGTGAAACCTGACTGACCTGAAGAGAACACTGACCTGAAGAGAACACTGACTAGACTTGCACAATGATCCTCTCTTGAGCCATCTCTGACTGGACGTGAAAGTTGCAGAATACCATGGTAGATTACCAAAACAGATTACAGATTAGGAAATGTCACACCCGCCCTTCCTCTCCTGTAGCATTTGATAATTTGATCAGTGCTCTTTTTAAGTTGAACTAGGGTAGTGCTTAGCTACTACAAACTACTGTTAACTTATGTGATCATTCAATAATCAAACAATTATCAAACAATATTCAAACCTAAACAATTGCACCCTAGACTAAGCCAGTGTTTCCCATGGGTGGGTCGCAGGAGATTTTATTTGGGTCGCCAGCACAGAAACATTTCTGTGGGGCGCCTGCCATGGACCTCGCAGTTGCAAAATGCAAGGGACATGAATCAGCCTATTTGCACGAACATTAACGGACACCAGCTCTTCAACTTCACCGATTAAAATCTAGTCAACTAAAGCAGACATCTGTACCGGACATTGCAATTCAATTTGCGTCATAGGCTGTAGATAGTTTCGATTGTAGATGCACTCTTTAAAGTTAATAGCAACCTCATCACATTCCTTATTATTTCGTATTTAAAACACTCAACAGTGTTATTAGGTAGGCTCCAATTTAAATGGACATTTTAAACGATATTATTTCCTCTCGTTTTCCACCTTGCAAACTCTACTAGGCAGTAAGGCGCATTATCTTTTGACTATCGCGCAAAAGCCATTGTTCTGATATGTATTCATTTCACATTCTTACCACATAGCTTGTCACAACATCAATACATAGCGGCCTACAAACAAACGTTTTAACTCCAGAGGGAAATGCGGATTCAACTTTCCGAATAAAGAAACCTCCACAAATAGGCTACAATGACAAAGGCTACATGTTTACAGGGATTGACGGTGGATCCATTTGTCTGCAACATCTCTCTTTAGAAATAAAGGAACAGCTTACTATGCTGAAGAGTGACGACAACTGCGTAGCATGCAAGAATATCCCCAAGAAATGTTTTGAGAACCTGTGGCCTAAAACAATATTGGTGGTTGCATGCAAGTTGCATGTTAGATCTGAAGTGAAATGGGTCGCGATGGTCTGTCATTTTTAAAAAGTGGGTCCCCAGAAAAAAAGTTTGGGAAACACTGCTATAGAGTCAAGGACCCTGAGAATATTAGAGCTAAATTGAGTAAGATGGTCTTCCTGCACACATGGTGTCATAGCTACATAGCTATAGCTTCCACAAAAAGAGTGCTGCTATTCTCATTCATTTATTTGTGGTAATTTGATGGTTATACATATAAAAAGATATAAAAAGAGGGAATTTATGTTTTATTTCATACAGTATATGCAGACATCCCAAGTCTCCCGGAAATTCCGGAAGTCTCCCACATAGCGGCTCCCTGACGCCCGCAAATTAGATAAAATCTCCCGGAATCTAGAGCGAGCAATCAAGAGCGCGCATGTGAGACCAAGACTTCAAATCGCGTGTCCGCGAGTGTAGCGCGCACACGACAGGGGGTAGAGAGAGTAGTGGTGCGTGTGTGCCTGAGCGCATCCAAGACAGAGAGCGTCTTGATTGGCCTCAGGGACGTCGTTCTATTTTGTTGTCCTATTCTCTGTTGAATTGCTCACGGAATACTTATCTCACATAAATCACAATAACATTAGGGCTAGGTGCTGTGATAAACGGTTCGCGACAAAATTAACGTTGGACGGGACCTATGAAATTTCATAATATTTCCATTCTGCACAGTGCGCTCCATATCCACCCATTACTCTCGATGGTATACTGTAGATTATCTCACGTCACTCAATACAGGGCAAACCATATAAGAATATAAACAGCAGACCTTACCTGACACGACAATATGAAGCTTTCGTACAGTAAGCGTTCCCGAGTCTTTATTGTCCTATACGGATATTCTTTTTCACACACATCATGACAGCACATTTCTACAACTTTGAGCTGAAATTCTAATGTTATAGCCAAAAATAATGAACTTGGTTTCCATATCAAAGAATCAAAAGTTGATCATGACATGCACTGATCAACTTCTCGAATTTCCCCTATCTATCTAACTGTGCTTTGGATAGATATTATCATCATGCTTCAGGTGACATGAATGTAACAATCATGAGACACAAAGTATTTTTCCTTGACATATAGGCTGACATAAGTAGGCTATGATCACATCACTTCGCAGATATGGGTAGCCATACTGTCTTTTACATTACATTACATTACATTACATTTGGCTGACGCTTTTTTAGCCAAAGCGACTAACAACATGGTAAACAGTTTAAGTTTTAGAGCAATTCTCAACAATTTTAGGACAATTTAAAAACATTAGAGTACAGTAAGAATAAGTGCATCAGTGAGTGCTGTTTTTAACAGTTACTTGTCAGTTTTAGACGGCTGGTGAGTGCTAGGATCAGTAAGACTTGTTGTAAGTGTTGCTATGAGAGGAGATGTTGTCTAAAGAGCTGGGTCTTCAGGAGTTTTTTGAAAATGGAGAAGGATGTCCCTGCCCTTGTAGGAACTGGCAGTGTGTTCCACCAACGAGGAACAACAGATGAGAAAAGTTTGGATTGGCTTGAGCGTGCGGTGGTAGAGCTAGGCGTCGATTAGATCTGAGGAGCGCTGGTCTGGAGGTAGCGTATGTCTGTATGAGGGCATTCAAGTAGGTGAGAGCAGAACCGGAGACTACTTTGTAGGCAAGCGTTAGAGCCTTGAATTTGATGCGGGCCGCCATAGGTAGCCAGTGTAGCTGGATGAGCAGCGGGGTAACATGTGCCCTTTTGGGTTGGTTGTAGACCAGGCTAAATCCGCGTTCTGGATCATCTGAAGTGGTTTCACTGCGCAGGCTGGGAGACCTGTCAGGAGGGCATTGCAGTAGTCGAGTCGTGAGATGACTATTGCCTGAACCAGAAGTTGGGTAGCATCTTGAGTCAAGTAAGTCCTGATTTTCCGTATGTTGTAGAGTGCGAAACGGCATGAACTGAGCCCTGGGGGACCCCTGTGGTGAGATGGTGAGGTGCAGATAGCTGACCAAGCCATGATACGTTAAACAAGCGTCATGTGAGGTAGGATTCAAACCAGGAGAGAGATTCCCATGTTAGCGAGTATAGAGAGAAGGATGCTGTGATTAACCGTGTCAAAGGCAGCAGCCGATAAGTCAAGCAGACTTATCAACTAGCCATCTGGTATAGGCCTAAATAATATACTTATATTAGGCTCATAATAAATGACACTTGTTAAACTCACCCTCAACATGTCTTTTGCAATCATTTAACCCACCATGGGCAATGCACTTGTCTTTTGCACTGATAAAAGCACACTTTCCATTGTTAAAATCCAGTGCTAAGGTTATGACGTCAGCTGTGGTAGCACTATATCAGTCCATTTCTATCGGTTTCTATGGACAGTACCTATGACTTTATATGCAGCTGATTAGCAAAATAGGCCTAGAGCCATTTACTTCAGGAGCTTCAAGAACCATTATTTCGCTTGCTGCTACTCAGCCAGTGAAATCTGTGAATTCTGATAAAGTCGAGTCAGTGAGTAAAGTAGCCTACTATGGGGAAGAGACCTGAAAATAGCCTAGGCCTCAAATGACTAATTTATATGATTAAAAAGGATCATAGCTTAACTGTTAGGCTACTCAGAAATTGTATACCATTGTAGGTTATTGCAGCCTAATTAGCATACATTTTCAAGCCAAACATCTCTGGTGTGGTTTTGACAATCAGAAAAGCAATATACTGAAATAGTTTAATGATGTTAAATCAAGTGCGCTTCTATGGGTCTGGTGTGTTTGCGTGCAGTTTTTATTGATGAGTCGAAGTGGCGCTGCGCATAGTTGCAGTGGCATGTGGCTGCCCAGGGCATTCTAAAACTTCTCGCTGTTAGGCCTACTCATACACGGCGCTGAAATGGCGTAGGCCTATTTAGATGTCTAAATTCGAATCATATCATGCTAGGGGAGAAATCGTTGGACATCCATTATTTTGTGATTTAGCACCCCTGGACAAAAATTATGTTCCCGCGCCTGGAGTGGGGCCACTTTTCAGCCCGGGAGTTTCAGGCCCAAGACCAGCCCACTTTTTCCATGGTGGTGGAAATTAGATAAATTAAGCAACAGTTCAGTTCTTACTATCCTGTAGTTTTTATTAGTACAGTACCATGGTTTAACAAATGTGTAAAGGTCAACGGAAACAACTGTCCGTTAATTTTCGTGCTGATTCATGTCCCTTGCATTTTGCAACTGCGAGCAGGCGCCCCACAGAAATGTTTCATTTTGCAAGTGAGATGCACGCTGTCCCCTCTGCGACGTGTTCGCCCCCAGTTGCAGAGCTATTCTAGGGCCGTGACTGTGGTAAACAAACTATATCCTATATCATTGCTATTTCTCTTACCAGTTGCCAGTGTCTGTCTTTAAAAAAATCTGGAAGCTTGGCACATTTGGCAACAACAGTTTGGTGTGAAGTGAATAGGCTACTGTCTAAATTGCATGGTCAAAAAGTCTTGGCACCAGACATCCCAACCTGCAAAAAGTCATTTCAGGGAGGTATCCCTAAACTTTAGCCTACTTAGATACTGAAATACAGATGATTGTGTTTCTTCAATAATGTCTAGTCAGTACAAGTCCTGAAATGAGCAAGGAGAGGAGAGGGGACGAGAAACAATCAGATGGATATCTAAGTTAACGATAAGTAGGCCTAAGTTATTTTCAAATCATCGATTGCTCAAAGAGGAGAAAGCTAGACAGCGAGAACAGAGCTTTATATAACGATACGGGGGCAATACCACCCAAAACTGTAACTCCCACCTCACCCGCAAGGCGACCACAATTGTGAGTGATGCAAGTCACCCCGCTTACAATTTGTTTGATCTACTGCCCTCTGGGAAGAGGTACAGAAGCCTGCGCTCCCGCACCACCAGACTCACCAAAAGCTTCATACACCAGGCTGTTAGGATGCTGAACTCTCTCCCCCCTCCACCCTCAGCTACATAACATCCTGGACTTTTGGACCCACAATGACTGCCTTGCACTACTCCACTTGCACTACTCCACTTGTACACTTGCACACTTTGCAACTTGTTGTTGTTGTCCTGTTGTCCTGAAAACACTTCTGAACACACTTCTGCTGCTCTTACATACTGTAACTTGCACCACTATGCCACTTGCATACTTAGGTCAAACAGAACTACCTCAGCCATTTATATAGATGCCAACTAAATATGGATGTGACAGTTTTGCGCGGAATATGTAGAACCTCTTCTACATATTCTGAGACAGGCGATTTTTAAAAGCGCCAATTTGAAGCACCTCTACTAGACAAAGATATATTTTGAGCAAGCATAGGGTAGGCTAGGCCCATTCAAGAGTGAACTGAGACCACAGAATATTTTACGATTTAAGAAGGCAATATGATTAATCCACCACAATCGAGTTAAGCCTACATGCATTCACTGCCCAACGACGTGATGTTCCTGGGTTTCCAGGATTTCGGTTAACAATTAAACTTGCTGATTAATGGGTTCAAGGAACCAGTTGTTGAATATCCATCCTTGTCTCAGCTCAAAATGTTATTTTAAGTTGGCCTAAAATAACTCTTGGCCCCCTGGCCTACAGTATCACCTAGTTATTGCCATGCATCAGTTTATACAGGGTGCACTTTTCAGTGTATGCTTCATTCTTCCTCATCCAAACATAATGCTGCTATAAGCATGAACAAAACAGAATGCTGAACCAAAACCACATGAATGACTGACAACAGGTTTGGCAGTTAAATCTATGGAGCAACGAAACAAAAGTAGAATTGCAATGGGCTTGATCAGGTGCAGTTAGCCAAAAGGATTGCAACAGTACCTCATTTTTGAAAATCGGGCACACAGATGAAAAGTTACCTGCATTAATGAAACATCCAACAAGCCAAAATGCATAAATTATTCAGTTGCTATGCTGGTTGCTAGGGTAATCATGCTGGTTGCTAGGGTCACATTATAGTGGTTGTTGCTAGGGCGTTGCTAGGGTACCAATGGTGGTTGCTATGCTAAATAACAGTTGCTATGCTGGTTGCTATGGTGGTTGCTAGGGTCACATTATAGTGGTGGTTGACAGTATGACTTGTTTATGACACGTTCATGACGATACTGTCAAGTAAAGAGTAACCGTTCAGTGTTACTAGTGTGTAGTGTTACTAATTTGTAGGTTTAGTGTTACTATGATCCACCTATGGTGGGAATATAGCATACCAGTAATTTCCTGTGTAATAACCAAAGATTATTGATGTTGCAAAATGTCCTCACCTACTGTATGAGGTTAATGAACATGGATGGGTTATACAATATAAGCATTTGTCTTTTTTATTTGCATAAAACACAGCCATGCGGTTTATACACTCTAAAAAATACTGGGTTATTTTCTCAACCCAAACGTTGGGTTGAGCTGTCAGGGCATTTTGTGGGGTTGTTTTGACTCATGCTGGGTTATTTTCTGTTGGGTTGATAGTTTAGAACAGCGCCCCTCCTCTCTCCCACCCGACGTGGAGTACACTACCCAGCACCTGGGTGACTTTAACACAGCTGCATAGTTATTTGAGAATTCGAAAAAACATCGTTATTCTTCCAACCGTCCAGTCCACCAGCTGTCAGCATGCAATGGAAATCAGGCGATTTCGTAAGGTATGTATCTTTAACTTTTTTAAAATGTTTTATCCAGACGGATTTTAAAAGTCCACCCAGAGATGTAGAAGCTACCCTTCATGATATGAATGGATATTCTGCCTGCCAATTTCGTTCAGCCCAAAGAGTATAGAAGTACTAACTTACAATTACTGTTTGTGTTAAATATACACAAAGACAGACTCCTAAAAACATAGTTCTTTGTTCACTGGGTATGAACTGCTGACAGAAACAAAACGAACTTTTACAACAAACTAAAATGAGCATACCAAGCTGGTTAACATTAGCAGACCATATAGCTAGCATCAATGCTAATTAAATATGCTTCGTGGTGGTTGTAGCCTAGACTATGGTTGCAGCTAACATCAGCTAATATTAGCCAACACAGTTGAAGTAATGTTAGTCTCTTCACAAGCCACACGTACAGTAATAATAATGGCAAACAACATCTTATTAATTCATTCAGGGTAGCTTCATATTATAGCCATGTAACTTAACTTTACTGGGTGTTTTTGGTTGTAGCAAAGAAGACGGGCTCTGGTTGTAGCATCAGACAGTCATTTAGCTAACGTTACCCGGTAACGTTAGCATCTAGAACTAGAAGCTACAATTATAACAACTCCATAGGTGGTCATGGTTTCCGAGTGTGTTGCGCTAATATTTTGTCTTCTGGTGGATTTTTAATGTTTGTCAACATCATTCCATGATAATGGTTCATGGAAATCTTGATATAAAGTTCTGTAAATAACAGTGATTAATGCACTCTTTTTTTTCTTTGATTCACAGGTGTGATCCCCAAAACGGACGGTGGAATCTGCCTGCCTTCATGGAAGTATCACAAGCTTTTTCTAAAAATTCAAAAAATTGTTCAAAAAATAAAATGCAAAATAAATAAATGTCGAACTGTTTTATTTCATTGCATGGCTATTGTTGCCCATCGGATGGATTTTAAAACATTATATTGTAACATTAATGATTTGCAAACATTTATTTGAATTATTATCAATTAATATGATTGGATTAAGGAGAAAAATAAGATACTTAGAATAACCCATAAATTAGGTCAGCATAACCCAGAAATGACAGTGAAAATAATATAAATCCTGGGTTCTATAAGATAGCCTACCCAACAATTATGTAGGTTTAACCTAACAGTGTTGTTAATGATAACCCAATGTTTGTTAGACTATCAACCCAACTCATTGGGTTGACCGAACAACCCAATTTTCGGGGCTAATATAACTCAGTGCTGGGCTCGACCACTATTTACCCAGTGATTGGGTTGAAATTGGGTTGTTTTTAACCCAATGTTTTTTAGAGTGTACAGTACATTATTGTACTATATCAAATTAAGACACATTTCCCAAATTATATTGGTATTTTTTTAACACTAGCAAAGTTTTACTGTTTTTAAATGTTTGATGATTGTAATGTTAATGTTTGATGATTGTAATGTTGTAAATTATCATGGATATATAAGTAATACTCCAGACACACCTTTGTGTATGTGTGTGTCTGAGCATATATGTCTGTGTGTTTGTACACTATGTGTACTGTATGCGTGCATGCAATCCGGTACATTGTACACTTTCAAGCTGCAGTTTGCTCATATTTGCAACTGATTTAGTTAGACAACGTTTTTAGCTATGTCATGTGATGGGAAAACTGTTTCTTCACCAGGTTTATTAGACCACAACACTGCACACACACACACACACACATCTAATTGCTACACTGGGACAGTGACCTCATCTTCATTGTAATAGTCTTAAGTGAGTATGTGGTCCCTTTCCAGGTGTCCCAGCTGACGTACACCGGCCCATGAGGAGAACCCGAGTCCGGTATGTAGAGCCCGTTGGGGTTGGCGTCATGGCAGTTTGCATACCAAAAGCCGCCCATGAAGGAGCTGGCACAGTTCTTGTCCCAAGTGTCCTGGTCTTTGTCGAAGGTGGTGAACTTCATGCCATTGTGATTCTTCAGTGCATCACCTGAGAAGAGAGCTTTCATGAGTTTTTTTTGCCATTTACACTGCATGTAGGTTTTTTGACTAGCCTGACGTAGCCTTACTCAATTCTATTCAGAATTTGTGTCTGATACTGCACCACCAGAACGTGATTATGGGGCGTACGTGTTCTAACCAGTACAGGGGAAAAAATGCTTTGCTACACAATTGGACAGATCTAACCAAAACGAGCGAAGAACCCTAAATCCTGTAGGGAGAACAGCCAAAACATCCTTCTTCTCAACAAATGCCTGAATTGCTGTTTTCTCTTAGTTTTTTAAAGTTATTGCGCTGCCAATATATTATTCAACAGGCAATAACTAGGCACCCTTGCTCATCTGTCCATCATCATATGCCCACCCAGACGATTTGATTGGTCAACTAGTTTTCATACGGGCATAGAGGCTTCTCAATGGAACTACAGTGCCTTCATAAACTCGGAGGACCCGAATTAAAAAATCCTGACCTCCAAAAAAATAGCTCATGAGAATAGTTCAGAAAACAAATACAGGAAATGTACAAGTTATTAGAACTGCTTACTATTGTTGAGCAAGAAGTAAAATGTCTCGGGTGAGTGTTTCTACCCTTTAATGCATAACCTGGGTCAGTTTTCAGTAGGGTTGGGTATCGTTTGGGTTTTATCCGATACCGGTGCTAAATCGATACTTTTAAAACGGTGCCGGTGCCGAAGCGGTGCCTGAACCGGTATTTTGTTTTTAAAATGTTTTAAATTAAAATGGTCTAAAGCATGAATTGCTTTTTTTATTATTGATAAGACAAATTTGAACATGAAATTGAACTGTTATATTCAATTTACTATCAATATCTCATTGCTCCTACGAATAATACATTTAAATGTTAAAACAGCTTGCCATGCATGCATACACAATGGTAGGCTAAAGCTCTGCTTTCTAGTTTATCAAGTGTAGTCGGTTTGCCATAAGGTATGTTAAAACCGCTTTCCATAAAACTGCCAGGTCATGGACAATGGCATTTGCAAGCAAGCTAATCTAACAGGGACTCTACTTTCCAGTTAATTCAGTGAGTTTCCAAATGCTTCAAGAAATGTCATGTCTTAACCCATAACACGCGATAGTTTTGAACATGTTAGGCTACATGTCGGTGTTGAAGTGTTCAGATTCCCAGCACTAGCCTAGTAGGCATTTTAACAGCAACTATGGCTATGCGCTAACACCAGTCAGCTGAGTTTAATTAGCGATAACATACGGAGATGGTTTCCTCTTTGACAGCTCAGTGACATCAGGTATGTAACCTACATATTTATGTTTTTGCCAGCTAACTTTTAACATGATCTTCAAATTCATTGTGATGCTATATGGGCCTCATGCACATGAAAGATTAATATCATGCCATTATGTTGTTTAAAACAGTCCCCGGTCCCCAACCACCGGGCCGCGGGACATTCCTAACCGGGCCGTAGCCTACGACATGAGTTTAAAAAAAAATGCATGCAAACTAAACTAAATTTAATTCGCAATAATGTCACGCTTTTTACATGTCATAGGCCTATATTCAGTTGTTTGATTGCACGATGTTTGCATTTTGCAAGGTCTATTTTCTACGCCTGTCTGTCCCGCCTTCAACACTTTTACATATTGCCTTCAGCGCTGCGCAGCCTCAGGTCAGCTCACTTCACTTGATCAGTTCTTCGTGAACGGTATGTCACACGAAGTTAGCTAAACTGCTAGAATGAGCAACAAAAAACAAGCATCTTTAGCAGGTCACTGGCCAGAGTGTTTGAGTTGAGAGAGAGCCGTGAGAGATTTCTTACAGAAAAAAAAGCTGCACATTTTAGTGATGAGGACTGGGTGTCAAAACTCGCTTACCTGTGTGACATATTCGGATTGCTTAATGACCTCAACCGGTCACTCCAGGGGAGAATGACGACTGTCTTTAAACTGGCAGATAAAGTCGCTGCATTTAAAGCCTAGCTTGATTTGTGGGGACGACGAGTGGACCAGGGTGTATTTGATATGTTCCAAACAGTAGTGGGGTTTTTTGGAGAGACTGAGGCAGGGCCCTTTCTTTCGCAGCAGGTGCGCGATCACCTTGTTGCGCTTTCAAATGAGTTTGAGCGTTACTTCCCATCCTCCAAAGATCCACGGCAAACCAATGAGTGGGTCCGCAACCCATTTGTCAATATCCCAAATAGTCCTAACTTGTCAGCGCAGGAGGAAGCAGTTGATCGAAATTGCAAATGACGGTGGTCTTAAGAGTGTCTATAAGGAAACCTCTCTGGCGGGTTTTTGGATCAATAACAAAGCAGAATATCCCGAGATAGCCGTAGTGCTGCTTGAAGACGTTGTTACCATTTCCCACCCCGAGGCCGGGTTTTCGGCAATGACTGCAACTAAGACCAAATTGTGCAATCGACTGGACATTTCAAACACACTGAGGGTGTCATTGTCTTCCATCATTCCATAAGCAGGGCTCCCACTGATTATATTCGTAATGCACGTTTAGTTCCCATGTTTTGTTCCCATATTTTGTTAAGCATGTTCACACGTAGGCTATAGATGTAGCTTCAAGTTGTTCAATATTCATAGTTCATATTGTTCAATTTTCACTTCTTCAAGTTCACGTTTTTCACATGTTTAAGAGATCGTTACCTTCACTGTTCATACATAACTGGAGCTAGTTATTTTTTTCAAGTAATGCATGCATAACACATATGGAACATGGAACATGGAACCCCTAACCCCCCCCCCGAACCATTCACCTCGCTTAATCCAAGGGGCGTGCAGAGAATTGTCTTTCAAACTGCCTAGGCATGCAATAGGCCAGCGCTTATTTAACCATATCCGTGATCCGGGTCGGCAAAACGGCAAATACATCCTTCTTCGAAAGGAATGACTTAAGTGCATTGTGTTGCTCAACTTTCAAAGAAAAGCACAAGTCCAACTCCTCCAAAGTTGACGCCAACGCCGATTCAAACAACCGTTCTTCGTTCGCCATAGCCACCTTCCTTGTTGTTCACCGTCGCAGGACTGTCGTTATCCTGTTAAGCCCGCCTTAAGACTCTCTAACAAAATAGAGCGCTGTGATTGGATGAAGTCCACGGCGTCAGCCAATAGAAATCCCTATGGTTTGATACTAGACGTACAGGCTGAGCAAATTAATTTGCCGCCGCTAGGGTGCGTCTAGATTTCTAGGCTAAGTTAATTTTGCAGTTATTCAGTAAAAGTCTTTTTGATTACTTCAAATAATTACAAAGCTATTTCTAAATCAAGACATATGTCAAAAGTGACCCCTGTGTGCACTTTTGATTAGAAGCAAAAACAAGATATATTAAAACAATTACTTTGATAAAAGTATTAGGTTGTAAGTATGAACGCATGGGCCATCTCTATCCCTGCTTTCATTACTATGTCTACTCATCTATACAGAGAACATAAATACGGTTCATGGTTCCCTGGTCCAGAGTGCTACATGTTGTCACCCTCAATACCAATAGCAGTTTAACTGATCAGCATCCTGATTTTATCGATGGAGTTACAATGGATGTTCAAAATGGAGCTAGGCAAAATATTCTCATGACACATATGAAGAAGGGCATTCATGAAGGGCACGTCTGACCTCCAAAGCCATATGGATATGAAAGGATGTGGGGCAAAGAAACCACAGACACAATATGATATCAGACATGATGGCCAAGAGAAAAGGAAGAGATCTGACGATCTACCAATGACACCAAAAGTAAGAAACTGGCCTATTCAATTCATTCATTCAATGGTCATTTGTGTGTGGCATATAAGACATGAAATGTCAAATCTTGGGGTTCACGGATTGGGATAAATGCAGAGACCAAATTTCCCTCACGGGATCAAAAGAGTATATATACATACTTATACTTATACATACTTAAATAAACAGACAACTATGCATGAGTTACCATAGGAAATGAGTGCGGGTCATTTTTGACCCATGTTATGCATTAGAAGGGGTAAGCCTAGCTTGCGCATTAAAGGGTTAATTTATTGATGAATTACTTTGCCTATTTGTAAAGAGAGGAAGTTTTGCGCAACCTGATGCCAAACATGCCCTTTACGTCTTTGCTTCCCCCAATGTAACATTCAGTTAATTCAGAATGTTAAATGATGACAGCTGAAGGAAAGGTGGACCTGCCTATATGTATATAATTGAAACATTCCGTCCGCAGGATATGAAATAGAATACTAGTTGCAGAAGACTAGTCTAATTTTTTGAATATACGTGTCACTATCACGTCTAGTGTAGTCAGTGTCATTGATTCATTGATAATAGTGGATGGTTATTGTTTCAGCATATGCTCCTCCACGAATGGAAGACTTACGTTACGTTGCTGGTGCAGCCTGCTGTGACCCTCACCTGCATCACCAGTGGTGAAAGCACCCAGGTGTAATGTGTAGCCCAACTGCTCTGGGTCCACAGAAATGGAGGCGTAGTTGGCGTAGGCCTTTCCCCCAGTCCAGTCCTCCATGTCCACCCTCAGCTCATTCCTCTTCCTCATGGTCAGCAGCACAATGTTGTCCAGGCCTACACACGGGTAGGCACACAAACAAGCCAACTAACTTTAGCCATCGTAGTGGCTAAAGAGCTGGGCTAGCCTGCAGTAGCCTGAAAAGACCTGGCTTCCACCATTGTGCCCATGAGCAAGGCACCTAACTGGGGACATTGGCCCTCGTAATGTAATTGACATATGTAATTCAATTTGGATATATGAATAAAAAAACTGTAATGCAAATTCCTAGGGCTACAGATAAGGGATTACCCAGAGTGGCCAATCAACAACCAACCAGAGTAGGGCAGGTTTTACTCAACTGACCCTGAATTGTGTGTAGCCCCACGATATCCAACTCTCCCCTATGTATAATTAATCTTTTCTTTTGGCTAGGTGTTACTACTAGCTGTTATGAAAAACGCAAGTTAACAACTTTTATAGGAGGATGATGCTGGATGCATTGCTATAATTCATAATATACAAGTTTCATTTGTGCCAGCTGTTTTTGCTGTGGGTGAAAAAAAAACCTCCATTGGCTGTTATCTTAAAGGAGAATTCCGGTGTGATATTGACCTAAAGTGTATTGAAACATGATACCGAGTGTGCACGTATGTCTCATAGCCCATCTCGGCTTGTCCCCTGCACTCCAAAATCTGGTGCTAGTTAGCCGATGCTACCAACAGCTTTTTCAATAGTGGTGCTTCGGCATCGGGCTAGCCATGCAAATAAATCAATGTTTTACACCCATTTACGAGGCTCAATGTATCTCCACACTTCATTGGTAGACTTCCGAGGGCCCTGACATTTAAAACGAGACATTGAGAACTTTGAAAAAGCACTGGTAGTTTACTTACAAGACGATTTATACAGACAGTATCTTCACGAAGTTTAGCGTTTGCAGCCATCTTGAATTTAGTCACAGCCAGGAACGGTTCACAGCGCTATAGTCAGTTGGGAACAGTTTGCTATTGATTTTTCCTCTTGACAAAATGTAATACAGAAATGTCACTTTCCGATGTTTTGGGATCACTCTCACTGAATCACGAGGTTATGAATGCATGGTGATATTTTTGCAATGTAATCTAACATTACCTCACTATAGACAATGCAGATCTGTCAGATAAGCTCTCCTCTCCCGTGCTGCTGCTGCGGCATTTGGGTTAAATGGCATCGGCATGCAGTTCAACATCACGTCTCATTAAGTCCTCTAATATTTCCTAATTTATGTCATCAACACATCCGTGATTCGTGGAAATGTGTTCACTAGATTTATACCTGTTTCACATCGGACACCACACTGATTTCCCTCGTGTAGCAATATTTGTCCTTGTAATTATGTATGGTTTGAAGAAATGGGAACTGAATCGAAGATGAGAGGAGCAAAGTGCATTGCGCAACACAGGCGCCCAAGCAAGCGCTCCTGCAGGTGCGCTATGGCTGTCAGAGGTGGGAGTAAGTTACACATGTGCAAGTCACAAGCAAGTCTCAAGTCTTAACCTTCAAGTCTCAAGCAAGTCCAAGTCATTTTTTGTGACAGTCAAGCAAGTCAAGTCAAGTCATAGCTTGGGTCAAGCAAGTCAAGTCAGGTCATAGCCAAATCATGATGATTTACCCCAAGCTACAATAGGCTAGTTATGAACTGCTGGAGTTTTATTTGTAACAAACAAATAGACATTGCATTCATTCAAGCCACATAGCCTAGGCCTACATCTGAACGGTTTATAGAATAAGATGAAATGTATATGAATAAAAATAAATGTATTTCAAGTAGACCTATTATAAAATAGTCTATTATTGTTTCAATATGCCTCAAATATTAGGTAGCCTAGCTACATCAAATCATGAAAATATATTCAAACAGTTCAGGTTACACCTGTCCTGACCGGTCACATCTCCAGGGAACCAATAATGTTGAAAAAGTGAACTAATCAATCAATCAAACGCTGCCGCCGACGTCACTGCCAAACTTTGACAAGCGCGACAGCGCAATGTGTTTTAGGAGGGTTTTTGGACCGTCAATGCTATATCATATTATACATAAGCCTAACATGTGAAATAAGCTACTTTTCTATGCTGAGTGCTGGCAGTTAGCTAGGCCTACTTACTGTCATTAGCCTCCTACTAGGCTGTAACGTATGGAACAGGGACGTGTTTAAAGGTCTCATCTCATCGTTTTTTCATTCATTTTGCAGTGGTCTGTAGTATTGATGAATGCCCTGTGAGCCGGTTTGGTGAAAAAAATGCTGTCCTGCGTCTGTTTCATGCTGTTCTAGTTTGGTGGGGAAGGTGGGCGGGAAGGAACGACTGGATTTCGACTCTAGTCATGAATATTAATGACATGCTAATGAATTCACCTCTGATTGGCTAACAGTGCTGTGACGCTTCCTCCAGTGCGTCCTCATCCGATTCTGCCTGTGCTATGTGTGGCAGATTGGTTTACACCTCCACAATAGTTTCTGTGCCATTTCCTCTGGGCGCGATTGGTGGAGCTACCATCACCCTAATTGCAGGGCGCACTCTTATTTGGATATTTAGCTTAGCGGATATCACGGGGAGGTATTTTCTCCTGTCTTTGTTTTGCTTCCGGGGTGCCCGTCATTACTCGGTGGCGTGTGGTGGCAAGTTGGCTTGTGTAGCCACTTCTCCGACGAGTGTGTTTTAATTAAGTCAGCTTGAGTGGTCCATATTCACTGGCAAGGCTGTTGTAGCGAGCTCTGATGCTGGGTGCTCGGTGGGAATCAGCTGGAGCCGTAGCCAAGCCTCTCATAAGCTCAATTCATGACCTGCGGTCCCAGAGAGGGGATTCATCGCCACTTGTCGTGTGGGAAGTGGATTACAGCCAAGTGCCTCCACGCCTTGGAAAGGCTGCTGTTCTGTTGTGCTGTGGATTTGTGGATGACGTTTTCATACGGTCGGGATTGAACGGCGTGCCTAGTTTGGTTGGGGACTATTTGTAGTTTAATGCATGGGGCTACGCAGTGGTGTACTGCCCTCTCTATAGCTCTACCTGCATGCCTAGGTCTGGTTGTTGTTTTCTTTGATTTGGCGGCTATACGGTGTGTTGTCCCGTCCTTTTGCTTGAGTTGCATGTTTATTCTGTGTTGTTTTCTTTGATTTGGCGCCTATCGCCGGCTATACCTGGTGTGTTGTCTTTTTTTTGTTTAACCTGCATGTTTATTTTGTTTGTTGTTTTCTTTGATTTGGTGCATGCGGTTATGCAGTGCTGTACTGTTTCTCCCTATGCTTGACTCGCATGCTTTTTCTAACTGTTGGCCTATTGGTATCTTTGAGGTGTGTGTGTGTGTGTGTGTGTTTGTGTTTGTGTATGCGTACTGTAACTTAAATTACTGTGACCAGGGCGGCTTCACTGTCAGGATCAACCTCTGGGCCCTGGTGGACAGCCTGACTGCCTCCCCTCCCCCTGCCTGAGATAAGTAGCCTAGTTTGATAAATGGGCTATTGGTGAATGAATGATTGCCATATAATTACTGTCAAGCCTTTTACCAACTCTTGTGTCTCTGTTCCTCCTCTCTCTCTCTCTCTCTCTCTCTCTCTCTCGCTTTCTCTCTCTTCCGGACAGGTGTGGTGAGTTTCCCACAGGCGGCAGGCCAACCTTCAGGTGGCGGAGTTCCCCCCTCACTTTTCTCTGCTGTGTACAACGGGTGCTTTATTCTGAATTGCAGTGTAATTGCAGTGCCATTATCCTTCACGTGTGGTGCGTGTCTTCTGGGTCCCTCCTTTTCCCCCTTTTTGGAAATCCTGCTCGCTGTGGTAAGCCCCCTGCCTTGCTCCACTCCCTTTGATTACGGGTCACAGGTTAAGCTACGGCGTAACAGTGTGGTTGCCATCATTAACCATCCAGTAGATCTGACCCAGGCGTCTCCTGTATTTACACCTGATGCATTGCTTTTATGGTTGAATCTGTGTATGTATCAATAAATCATGTTAACTTAACTCTTGTCTCTGGCCTAAGAGTGTACGAATCTGTATTGCCTTGTGGGTATTATAGGGAATATAGTATAACTGGTCCTAGGGTGTAACCCCCTAGGTGGCGTAGTCGACTTCAAATTTCCTTGCCACGTCACATATGCTCCATATTCAACTTTACAGTGCTAAAACCTGGCTAAAACTCGAGTCAAAACTGTTGCACAAAATGTCTTCGGAGATACAACTTCATGTGTTTGATCCGAGTAGGAAGAAGAACCGCTTCCAGATCGTTTGTCGGTGAACGTTGGTTTAATAGAATGGTAACAATTGCCTGTCAGCTTAAAATTTCTCCTAAAAGAGGTAAATGTTTGTGACAATCGTCATCTTGCTTTCAAGTAATAAACAGTTGGAAACGTTTTAAAATAAAGACCTATTTCTTTACACAGTCAAAAGTCTTTGCAATCTTCCTTGTAGATATTTTACTTCACAACACAGGTACAGTAAGCACCCTAAATGTAGTTCAGCCACTGACCTAGCCTGCTAATGCTATCAGAATAGATAGTATCATGGAATTCAAACCATAACTATCATTGAAAGACCACTTGGTCATAGCCCAATATATATATAGATCTAAATGCAAACACACCTACCTAGCTATATTTTGCTGGAATTGTACCAAAATGCCTACAGAAGCAGAGAATGTGTCTTCTCCGGTAATGAGAACTATGGCTTTGATAGCCTGACATTGGCAGAGGTTAGCCTACTCAAGTTGTTTTCTGTCACGTATGACAGAAAAAGTAGCCTACTATAGGAATCTTTTAGTATTTTGGGACTAAATATTACAGTAATCTTATAGGAATAATATAGTATTTGGACATACTATAGGTAGGCTACTATAAGACAGGTTACAGGATATTATAGTTATTAGTAGTACTTCTACAGTATGTCCCAATTATTCCTATAATAATTATTCCTATAAGATTACTATAATATTTTGTCCCAAATACTATAAGATTCCTATACTACTTTTCCGTAAGGGGATTGCTCATATGGTTAGAAAAATGGGCAACACCAGTACCCCTGTTGTCTGTATGACCCTGTACCCAGGATTAGAACCAGTCTGCCTTTGCATAATGCACTCCCTTCAAAATGCACTAAACATTTGACTATGGCCCTCTGTGAGACAGAAGATATGAAAGGTAAGATAAACCTTTAGCTTAAAAGGGACAAAAACTGATGAAACTCCTAAAACAAATATACAAAACAGGTCAATTTTCAATAAATAACTTTATTATATTTACATACAGCAGTGGTACTCAAAGTGTGGTCCGCAAGCTATCTCAAGTGTTACACAAGTAGATGTGGTAAAATATAATAGAGTTATTTGCAATATTGAACCAACTTGTATGTAAATCCAAACAGTTCTGCAACACTGATGTAACCTATGCCAGTTTAAATCATATGAATCCTCTGACACCATAAGCAAGGTGCAAAGACAATAAGCAAGGTGGTTCAGTGAGAAGGCCTATTGTGTAATATACTGTTGAAGTAGGTCTACTGTTTTTTTTTTGTTTTTTTTGCTATATGGTCCGTGAAACACTGACAAATAGTAATATTGCAGTCTATTAAAATAATGCAAACACAAAACAAGAACATCCAAACTATGCACAGAATTAACAATGTCCTCTTTTTGCCAGACGATGCAGACATCTAGCCTACAGATCCTTTGTAAGATGGTGCTGGGATTATTTAGGGAAAAAGGTCTGAGTTGTTGTTTCGGCTTGTATTGTCCTGGGGATCCGAAGGGACAACACACAAAACACATTTGTTGGCTGTGATGATTCTATTACATTGCTATTTGATTGCGCTGGGCCATAGGTGGAGCCATCAGGTGTTATTGTGGAGATGTCGCTTTCATCCTCCTCCTCTTGATCAACCCGAGGTCTTCTAGCTGGCCTTGGATGAACAGGCTTGATGGCAGTAGAGGTAGCAGGCCCCCATGCCCATGGTGTATCCGAAGTGCTTGTATCAATACTCATACTTTTCATGAAGTATTCTGTTTGGGTACCTAAAGTAAATAAATGTGTATTACTGTCAAGTTACAAGATACTAGTACACAGGACATTCACTATCTCACACAAAACTGTACTGGCACAATGGAAACAAAAATATTTTAGTGACTGTGGTAAGGTGTATGATGTACTAAGTAGCACACCCACAAGAAGACATTCGGTAATATCAATTCTATCTGTTATGCAATTCATGGGTTTCATCAGGTCCATTTACACAGGTGTATTAATCAAGCGCCATGCAGTCTGCATTCATAATCTAGGTGCTTGATTTTATACACCTGAGGAAAGTGACCTGAAGAAACCCATGAATTGACTTTCCCAAACATTGACAAGCACATAAGAACCTGTATTAGCCTACTAGAAAAAGACTTCTAGAAACTAACTAGCACAACAATAAAAGTTAGATCACAAACCTTTGCTTCTAACGTGATGACCTAATGTAGGCTAGACAGCTGTGTAGCCTGACATGAGGATATGCTCTGGAAGACAAAACATTAAGTAAACAGCAAGTAATCAAACAAAACATCATTGTAGGCCTACAAAGGTCAATGTAATAATGGCAAGAAGACATAAATTAGACTGAAGTGTAAATACCTGAGCTCTAGTGATAGCAACTTAGCCTAATAGTGCACGGGTATTGTGTTTTTGATTTTCCCTGTTTAGACTAGAACAATACCCGTACTTATTTGAGCATAAAATATTGTTGCTAATATTATTTGTGGTTTAAAGCTTAGGTTAGAAGATTATAGGTTCAACAAGCTAAATCTCTGGGTAGTGAGGTCAGTTTCTTATGAGTGCAGCTACACCAGGCACGTAACTGAAGCATTCCGTTCCCGTTACTGCAACAATTAGCTTCCAATAGGCCTAATCAATGGAAGTAGCTACACCTGGCGTGTTAGTGGCCTGTAGGCTACGTTCGGGAAAATAGACCATTCCTCTAATGGATTTTACCAGAGCCCTTCCTATTAGACATTCTCTGATTTTACACGTCGCGAACAGAACACTTCAGTTACGTGCCTGGTGTAGCTTCCTGTAATATAGGCTAGCCTTGTACCCTTTTCATGCATGCTAACGTGAAGAATATGAACATGCTATTTTGTAACAGACGTTAGGTGGAAAAGTTTGTTTGTACGTACAGCCTGTGAGCTGGTGGTTGATCGTCATGACGGTACAGAACCAGGTTTTCAGAACATCGATGCAAAACCACTTTCTGACTGTAGGCAGTGAGTGTGGTCGAAATGATTGGAACACAAAACTAATGTTGCTCGCCCTTCGGTGGTGGTGTTCCAACGATAAATCCGAACCATTTCTTCCTCAACTCATGTTTCTAAGGCAAGACATGCAACATTGATGTGTTATTGCCACAAATAACACAGGCACGATTTTTTTTCCGCCATGTTAGCAACTTGCTGTTAGCTCCTACTAGCTGCAGAGAGACAATCCCCTAGCCGCAAAATCTTCCAGCCTTCCTGTAGGTGGTCACAAGCCAAGGTGGGCGAGGCCATGAATAATCAGTTTCCCTTCGGCGTCATTGGGAAGGGCTCTTTCTGATTCGCTTGTTTTTCCGTGTATTTTCTTTCATTGGCTAATGCGGGCAATGGGGGTAGAAGATAATTTCACGTGCAGCATGCATATGCAACTTGGAGTGAGCTATAGTATTTCGAAAAGTAACAAGTATTGGTATACGGTTTCTCAGTGAATGAGACCTTTAAGGGGCCGTTTATACGAGAACGATTGCGAAGGAAGACAACAAAATATTTTATCATAAGTGCCTTTCGTTGCTTGGGCTTGAAGACACAAAAAAATCTGAAGACTCCTTCCAGAGTGTAGAGTTTTGAAGACGACCCGGGTTGCGTCTCCGTCTAAACGGCTAAACCAAAGATCCTTGATTACTCTCTGGCTAAACTGTCAAATTAGAATGTCTGCGTGTGACGTACCGGGGTTCTATCACACCACCACCCAGCGGTCTAGAATGCATATCCAATCGAATATCACATACTCTTGCGTCTTCATATAAACAAAGATTTCTCCCTGAGAATGCTCGTCTAAACGCAAATAAAAAAATGAAGACGCGACGCCACTTCTGCGTCTTCTCTTTTCATCGTCACCGTATAAACGTAGCCTAAGAGGGAGGGAGAAAGAGAGGCGCTTACTTTAGGTTACATTGGCAACATTTTCGCTATAGGCCTATATCAAGATTAAACTTAGACAAGACAATGTTTCACTTTGCCATTTCACACATTTTAACCTAATTATAGCATTAACTAAAAAGCATAATAGATTCAAAGCCAACTCTTAATATGCCTCAAATTTGACGTTAGGTTTTTAACGACTAACTTCGGATGAAAATCAACGTGGTTATGTCGCTATTTTGCACACTTGCAGACTGCTGTTTATTTCTCCTTTGACTTGTCAGATACATCATCTGTGAAGCCAAACATTATTATGTTTTGATAAACGTAGAGCCTTCCATATTTGCAACTTAGCCTACAGTACCTCAGTCTGTCTCATTTGATCTGGCACTTGCTGTTGGTCTGTCGCGTCGCGCCACATGGTACAATGACAGGTTCGCTCGCGTGACGCATGCAACAGCACCTACAGTGGGTCCCCGTTAAGTTTGGACGGGTTCCTTCATGAATCACGCACCCCATTTTCTCAGCAGAAATGGCACAAACTGCAGTTGACACAAACAACCACAAGGTGTCACTTGGGTGCCACTACTATTTTTGATGACGACTGACTTACTGCTTCCATGGCGCCAGAGGGGCACGGGAACTTAAATTGATCACGGTAGTTTAAGCTTACACTTGACAAAACATTCTAATATGAAAATGTAGATGCAATTGTTGTAAAATGGTGCAGCTCCTTTAAGAAAGCACCGTGTGCAGGGATGGAGAGAGAGCGAGAGGGATAGGCCTATGTGTGTTAGAACTTAGAAAAGTACGTGCTGTTGAGACTGGAGCGAGTCATATTCAAAATAATGCAAAAAAAAGCAATTATCCTCATTCATTGCAACCAAAGCATGCCTGCTTGCCGACGTTCAAACGAAAAATATATCAAAGCACCTTTTGCGTTTGAATGTAGCACGAAAAAATGTTTAAACAGCTGGACAAATGATTTAGCTAATTGATTATATAACCTGTACACCAGCAATTGTTGAACATTTACCTGTACAAGTACATTGACAGTAGCCCAGCCTAACAGCATGTTGTAGGCCTACTGTAAATTGCAACCACAACATGCCTGCTTGCCAACGTTCAAAGCGACAACGAAAAGATAATAAAACAACAAGAGGGTTGAGTCTGAATGACAGAGTTTTGTAGTTAAGAAATATTTTTAAGTATAAAAAATGGTCATTCTTCAATCTCCTTCACTGGCCTATGGAAAAGGCTTAACGTCCCAAAACAACGATCAATGATCATCAAATTTCTCTCTCACATTGCTCCTCATAACCATCTATAAAAAAGTGTTTTTTCTTTTCTTTTTGAGCACATCCGAATCCCAGGACATAACACACTGGACCTTATAATAGGCTCGAGAGATATAATTCCAAAGGGGCAGATAGGGGCCACTGCACTTAAAACTTAAAAAAGATGAAGCTTTCCGAACTTTGAAATTGCGATCAGTGACTGGCATCGGGTGAACGAAGCTTTTCGAAGTTGAACAGGCTATTAAAAGATTTGCGCACCTCCATGTCACAAGAGAGACTGGGCTCTCCCTTCTATGAAAAAGACGTTAGGCTACCTGCAAACTGACCTATGATTTCATTGCTGAGTTTGCGGCAAAGCAAGAAAATGTTTTTTTTCCTGAGTCAGGATATGGCGAGTCAGTGTCATTTATTTGTCCAATGTTAGCCTATATATACAGACCAGTACATCTTATCAATAGTTTGAATGTCGTGTGTGTTTCTGCTCATTGACAAATACCGTTCAGCACAATGATTCATGCCCAATTAATTCCCCCTGTTAAAGTGTTCGCCTTTGTTACACTATTTGGTTTCGTGATGTAGCCTGTGATAAACACCATATGGCCAAATATGTGACTCAGCTAATGTTATAGGCTATACAATTGAATTTCCCCTCTTAAAGGCAAGCTGGTGTAGCTTATTAGACTAGGCTACTATTAAAATACACCGACGGTAGCCTTGGCTATGTGTAAAGTAAGCAATCGCATGATTTCATGCACGTAAGTGAAAAGGGCCTTGCATCTGTCAAGTTAAGACAGGGGCCTCGCATCCACTTGCGACGGCCCTGCAGCTCCTCCTAAGACAGCGAGGAAAAAAAGTTAAAATAATGCGATAAACCCGGAAAAAGTTGACAGGTTTGTTTAGGTCCGGTGATTATTTGTGAAATTGTGCAAGCGACAGCCTTTTCAAGGCATTTCAAGGAAGGAGTCGTAGCATGCAAGCTCCCAAATTGACCCAGTAGCCTAAGGCATCAATAAATTGTTGGGACTGGGGAGGGTCATGCGTTTCTCAATCACTTTGGAGGGTCATAGAAAAAATTCTTGCTGGCGAGGTCACGTCTTTTTTGACTAACGCTCCCAAAACTCCTCCGGTAGCCCCTTAATTAAATAAATAACGAACAGTCCCTAATTGATTAATAGCCTAGGCCTACACCAGCAATTGTTGAGCATTGACCTGTACAGGACATTGACAGTAGCCCAGCCTAACAAGCAAATGTTGCAAAATATATCAAAAGACGCAATTAATCAGAAATAAATAATGTAATCTGCATCGCTTTATTTAACAAACTGCAAGCAACAAGAGCATTGAGTTCCCTGTAAGGCCAAACCCAAGAGCAAAGCCTATCTGTTAAGGCAGTCGATAGGCTATATAACGAGCTGTGTGCCTGGAAAGACGATAGATGGTCATCCCATACCCTCCCCCCACTTCCTGTAGCCTACCATTATGAAGGCCTGTAGCCTAAAACGACTCGTTGCCGTTTTGTGACATTAAGCTTTTTCCGCGTTAAGCCCCTCCCCACCCCTTCTTTCACAAGCAGTGGGGGAGCGAGGGCACAAAGTAACACTTTTGGTAGACAAAGGAGGGTTCTCCAGCGCTTCTGTCGTTTGACCACAATCCGTTGCAACCAGGCCAGGACAGATATTTTAGATTGGAGAGGCGCCCGGTGCAGCTCAGATGTCTTCTTAATTTTCTTTATTCTTCAGTAAAAGGTGCAGAACATTAATAAACTTTGACTAACATTTCGATGTATCGATGTTTTTGACTAACGAACATCGAAACGTTAGTCAAAGTTTATTAATGTTCTGCACCTTTTACTGAAGAATAAAGAAAATTAAGAAGACATCTGAGCTGCACCGGCGTCTCTCCCTCTCTCTAACTTTTTTTTTGGCTTTGGCTAAATATTTCTAAAATCATTTGAGTTTCACTAGTCACATGTTTTAACAAGCAACACTTGTTATTGAACTAATGACAGACGTGTGTCGAAAATCGACTTTATTTTCCATACGGAGAAATAACATATGCAGAGTCTAACCAAGGTCAATCTTGCCAAAAAAAACCCTCAAACCTGAAAACACATGAGGCAAAAGTGCAAAACATCACAAAACTAACTAAAGTAACACGCGCATATTTTTGTATTGCAATCATTGTAGCCTACAGTTGTAACAGCGCGTAACAGTCGTTTTACTCCCCGGATGCGCTCATTATAGAACGTTTAACGTGTCCCATAAACAGCTATCAATTAATCACCAAATGTCTTATAAACAAGTATTGCCAGGAGCAACACCTTGCAAAAAATGATAACAATAGGCCTTTATATGGCTCTGCTCCTGCCTAGATTCGAACTCAGAACTACCTGAAAGTTGCAGACCTATTCTGGAAATCGTGCATTAACCCACTTTCGACCGTCAGAACAACGCTATCTGCTTCCGAGTAGGCCTATTGGGTAGGACTGTAGCCTACACTGGTTGCTGTGGCACAGTCTTGAGTGACCGAATTCGTTTTTCTTTGTCACATGAATGCTGTCATTTTGTTAACATTACTGTTAAGGAGATGCTGTAGGCAAAGTCTATATTTCAACCTCGTTAGTGTAGTAAAAAAAATCAGAACTATTCACAAGGTTTCTGGGCAGCATATTTATGTTCTGTTAGCAAGCGAACTTCTCATGACTACCGACAAAGTAGCCTACTGCCAGCTGACGAAGCTCTCATTTTAAAACATTACTGAGAGACAGACACTGTACAATCAAGAAATCTTGCCACTGAATCCAAAACTGTTTAACATTATGTACAAGGCTTAGGCTACAGTGGACTAGCATGTTGCAGGGGCTGCTAAAAACACAGAGAAACGCACTGAAAACTCGGCCAATCACAGCCCTTGCTGTCGAATGCGCCGTCTGGTTCGACCGTGGAACTCCACAGCGGACTATGCTGCCCCCAAGCGGCTGCAGTTGTACTTACATTTCACCATTCACCATGATCGTGAATGAAGTGTCAATTTTTAACTGGGACCCACTGTACGCAGATTTTCTAAAATCGTAAAGTTAATTCCTTAATATCTATAAAAAAATAAAAAGTCAAGTCATTTCAAGTCATTTGTCTCAAGTCTAAGTCAAGTCTCAAGTCATGAATAGCAAGTCAAAGTCAAGTCGAGTCTTTTATACATGTTGATCAAGCAAGTCTCAAGTCTTAAAAAATGTGACTCGAGTTAAGTCATGTGACTCGAGTCCCCCATGCCTGATGGCTGTACCTTACCAACAGGCAACTCAACAACGAGAAACAGTTTCCAAGTTCACCTAACTTTCCAACTCTGCACAGTATTCCATTAACTGCATGACAGTAGGCTATTTACAATATTTATTTTATGTAAAGTAGAGTTTGTAAACACGTTATCATCAATGCACGCACAACTTTTGTTTGAGCAGGAGAGAGAATAACAATGAATGGACGCAGCAACTACAGAAATTGTAGCCAAGGTTACTTGCTGCTTTCTTTTACTGTCTAGGGTTGCTGGTTAACAGCATATAATAAGCTTATTTAAGCGAATTCACAAACTCAAGACTTCAAGGCCATCATGGATATAAAACGTTTTTTGAAAACAACAAAAGGATGGAGGGAACATAGCAAAGTTTGGAGTTATTTCAGATGGGCTACAACAAGGTAGGCAAAATTGTGGTGCTTGTCAAAACATTAGCGCAGCTGGAATAATGCTTATAGGCTGTTAAAGCGCACACGATGTTTAAAGCCATACACAACGGTAAATTGAAACAAAACTAAAGGTAACTTTAGCTTTTATAGGGCTGTATAAAGTTGTTCAAATTAATAGGTCGTAATTAGGCGTTGTTGTTGTAAAGATATTGCATGTAGATGTACTACTACATTTTTAGTTGACCAATGCACGAACAAAACCGGGAAAAGGACAAATATTATCAAGGCTTTGAATGTTTCCATCTGTGCACAGGGTGTCTGTAGATCGGTATGCATAGCATTAATTTCTGCAGGCCTGTGGCCATGCATGCACCCTTAAAACAGCATCTGAATTTGCGCCACTGATTTTAGACCAGGAGGTTCCTGGTCTGTGGCGGAATTGTTTTCTGAAACTGCAAAATATCAACAGGGACCGTTTTGCGCCAGAACACGCCTCCTCTTTTCGCTGAAACGCCCCCGTGGGCGCACATGTACCTGTGGAGGGAAAATTCCAATATGTGCTGACTGCAAAATAGGAAAGACAAAAGCGCGAGTATACAAAGTCAATTGCGCTGGTGTGCAAGATAGAGCCCGAAGACTACAAACGGTAACCAAACTCCATATGCTGCCACTGTTTCTGAGCATAACTACACCTGCTCCAGCACCCGCAACAAGAGTCCGGAGCTGTTACCCATCCCAGACAACGACCCTGACACTCCCGCCAGACCAGATGGGAAGAGACTCAAATATAACATTGCAGCTATAATAAATGAGTGTGCTGATAACTTAGAGAGCATGATCAATCATAACACCGTCAGTATCGATGCCTTAAAAAAGTCAATTGACTTCGTATTTACTGAAATTGGTGATTTGAAAACCGACATGGTATCAGTGAAGAATACATGCAAAATCAACGTTCAACGGCTCTCGGAGTTAGAGCTGCAAGTCAATGAAGCCGAAAGGTATCAACGGAGATGGAACTTAAGGCTGCATGGTATCCCAGAAAGCATGCATGAAAACATCAAAGAGAAAGTTATCGACATCTGCAGTGCTGTTGTCGGAGAGTCTCGGGAAAATGTTAAAGAAAAATGTGGACATTGTTCATCGTCTGGGTCGATATAATGACAAGGAAAAAAGACCGAGAACGACCATCGTCCGCTTCTCGAACCGATCTAAACGGGACCTGGTGTGGAGGAAGGCTAAGGGCTGTAGTTTTCTCACAGAGAACAAACTTTGTTTCACAGAAGACCTTACTGCAGCTGACAAAGCTCTGCGAGCCAAACTGTGGCCAATGATCGAGGCTGCCAAGAAGGAAGGAAAGAGAGCCCACTTTGTCGGTGTTAGACTCAATAAACACTACGTTTATATAACTTTAACCTTTATTCCAGTTCAGTACAGAGCAACTCTGTAGCTACCATTTCACCTGCGACTGGTCCAACTAACTCATATCCCACAAAACACACAGCGCATCCGCTCTCCGGGTCAAAGGTCAAACATAAGGAGGGAAAATATAAGTTAACAGTCGGGACCCGCGTGATAATAGAAGGAAAAGAGATTCATCCAGCAGCTCTTAGAAGCACCTGCCGAAATGGACACTGCAAGCCCCTCATAATGGTTTGCACCGGTTAAGTAGCGGTTAGCTATGTAGCTATTCAGCTATGTAGCCACTCTGCGCCGCATATTCACATACACAGGGAGACTATCTGCGCTCACACAGACGTACATATCACGAGCAGATGTACACAACACTATACATACATGCACTCATAGCATAACAGTTCTTAGGTACAATTTAAATCAAATAAATGTTCATACTTCAACATGTTTGTTCTGCTGGGGGGGTGGAAATTGTTTACATTGGTTTTAGTTTCTACTCGCCTCTCACTCGTTATACTGTCCTTATCAGGGGCAGCCATGGCCTACTGGTTAGCGCTTCGGACTTGTAACCGGACCCCGACCAGTAGGAACGGCTGAAGTGCCCTTGACCTAACCCCTCACTGCTCCCCGAGCGCCGCTGTTGTTGCAGGCAGCTCACTGCGCCGGGATTAGTGTGTACTTCACTTCACTGTGTGTTCACTGTGTGCTGAGTGTGCAGAGACCAAATTTCCCTCATGGGATCAAAAGATTATGTATACTTATACTATACTTATACTATCAGTTGTTTCTCTCATTGCCAGGGGGTTACGAGAAAATGTTAAACGAAAAGCTTTATTTCTCTTTGGAAAACAGCAGTAATCTGATATTTCCTTTTGGAAATCCCAATGGGGAAATGAAATATGGTTTTCACATGGGTCAGAAAGATCCGCAGGGGTTGCAACTCTTAAGAACAACTTTAATGGTTTTGTCTTGCACTCAGAAAGTGACCCTCATGGTCACTACCTGATACTGATTCTTTGTATTGATAACATTGCTCTCTTCTTCTTGCCAATATATACGGGTATAACTCTATACGGGATAATGACTTTTTATTTGATGTCCTGGAAGCCCGCCTCCTATACTGGATATCTAAATATCCCAATTTATTGCTTGTAATAGGCGGAGATTTCAACATTACCTTAAATAGTTCATTAGACAGATGGCCACCAAGTATAGGTAAGTCTCCGGCCTGATTACTTTCATGCAAAATTTCAATTTGATTGATATATGGAGAGAGAAAAATCACAACACTAAACTCTATACTTGGAGCAATAAAGCGTACACATCTATGTCACGCATAGATTACTGGTTAATCTCTGACCGCTTTGATAGGAGTAACATTACTTGCAATATCATTACAACGCCCCTAACAGACCATAAAGCTGTGTCACTCCAAATATCCTTTAAGGCTAACTACACTCAGAAATTTAGAGGCTCTTATTGGAAACTCAATAACTCTCTCCTAAAGCATGCTTCAGTAATCGAGAAGATCCAGGAAATTATATAATGTTTCTCAAACAGGGCCCTTATAGATAACAACTTTTGCAGAAATTGGGAACTCTTTAAATTTGAGGTTTCAAAATTC
Source organism: Alosa alosa (assembly GCF_017589495.1). Taxonomy (NCBI): domain Eukaryota; kingdom Metazoa; phylum Chordata; class Actinopteri; order Clupeiformes; family Clupeidae; genus Alosa; species Alosa alosa. Next base: position 16,920,222 of record NC_063195.1, read on the forward strand.
CTAAGAGAATGTGGATCCACTTTAGCCAGAGAAAGAAAGAAGAAACTAGAATTATTACTAAAATAACTGCCCTTACTCAAATTAAGCCTGAAGATTTATCCAAAAGTGACAGGGAAATTCTAAATTTACAGCAAGATGAACTAAATGAAATATCCAGAGAGAAAGCTGAAGGGGCCTTTGTGAGATCAAGAAGCAAATGGCTGGAGGAAGGAGAGCAGAATACTACTTACTTCTTCCAATTAGAAAGATCCAGGAACAAATTAAATTATATCAGGAAACTCAATATTAACGGTGTTATCACTGACGACCCACGCAAGATAGCTTTATAAGTCAGATTATAATGAGACTGATGCCAACAACTTTTTAAAACATCTCTCTAATACAAAATCAATTCTAGATGACAAGAAAGATCTCTGTGACGCTCCATTAACAATTGATGAAATCCTACTTGCTATTGAATGTCTTAAACTCAACAAATCTCCAGGAGTTGATGGGCTATCTTCAGAATTTGATATTGCCTTTGCGGAACAACGAGTCCCTCTCCTCCACGGTCTGTACACGGAAAGCATTAAAAATCAAACCCTCCCACCTACTCTATCCCAAGATTTATTAACCCTAATTGACCTGTCGCTAAGCCCTGCCCCCCATTGTTACCGTGTGAAAACTCGGACAAACAAACCAGATTTGATTAGAAATACATTGTGGACAATGGCAGCTGACAGTATATGAAAGCAGGCTTTGAGGACGTTTTGATCGATAAAAGGATTTACTTTCCTCCAGAAGCTATCAAAAGGGACTTAATTATGCTATGGAGGGGTGTATTCAAAACTTTAGAATACATACAAGGTGACAAGCAGTTGTGGCCATAGACATAATATACATAAAGCGCTTTCAGATATAACCTCCAGAGTATATGAGGAGGTTTGTCAAACGGAGGTCCTACCCTTCGGATGATTCAGATATGATGCTAACCTGCGGACCTAATACTGACCTTATACGGACGTATGTGTGAACGATATACACGCACATTACAGAATCTCCGTGTGGTTGTCGAGTGAGGGGTGGGGGCTTGTAGAGTTCACAAGATGCGAGATTTGACGCAGAATATATGCGGCCGCTGCCTGTCACAGCTGCTTTTTGTTTACAAAGTGTTGCCTATGCATTATGTAGGCTAAAGAAGAGAAATCTATTGTGCATAGGCTAATACTTGAAGTAGGCTAGTCACGTAAGTGCACACTTGAAATTGACCTAGCCTACAGTATTTGTATGTGTGCTTCAAATAAACACATTTATCTGTTTTCAACGTTATGTACCAGAATTAGCTATAAACCCCAAATCTGGTTTGCGTTGGAGAGAGAGAGAGCATGCACAAACTTTATGGTAGGCTACCAGCCAATTCAGTAGGCTAACTCAAGACTTCAAGATCATATCATTTTAAGCAACAAACAAAATACTAACATTAAGAACAGTGAAGTTGTTCGTTTTTTCATGGTTTATTTTTTCCAAAAGCATCCTCTCCCCATGTGTCGCATTTAGGTAAGGAGCTTGGAACAAAGTTGGGTTTTCTTCGTTTTCATTTTCTCTATGCATATATGCTCAGCAAATATCAGCGAGCTCAGCAGGTCATAAGGCTACCAATGAACAGAAAACCGTGTTGGCTAACAATTTATTAAATACTCCTGTTATTGTTGTCAACGACGTCGCTGTAGGCTACTGCCTTTTCAGCGCCTTCTGCTTATGATGATTCAGTCTTCTGAATTTGTTTGTCCTTGCCATGCAGTTGTAGGCTAACGTGTCTCTAACGTTCCCTTCAGGTGTTCTATCAAAATGTTGTATGCCCTCATGGACAGTAGCTCCGTGATGTCTGCATCTTTCCAGGTCGGAGATTTTCTGGACAGCACTATGCCACTCCATCATAACACTGGCATTTAAGTCAGATCTAACCACATGGACGCACGAAAGAAACGTCACCAACACGCCCTCTCACTAGGTGTGAATTTTAACCGCATGTTCTACTCCTCATTCAGACACAGCACATTTACATAATGTCCGGAGAAAATACTAGGGGGGGAGTAGTATAAACAACGAGTAAATTCGGACTTCCATATGACCGGTTATGTCGTTCAGATATACGGCCCCACCGTTTAACATCGGCAGAACCTCCGGTCTTACACGTATGTCTGAAAGCACTTGTAAGCGCTTTCAGATATAACCTCCGGAGTATATGAGGAGGTTTGTCAAACGGAGGTCCTACCCTGCGGATGATTCAGATATGATGCTAACCTGCGGACCTAATACTGACCTTATACGGACGTATGTGTGAACGACATACACGCACATTACAGAATCTCCGTGTGGTTGTCGAGTGAGGGGTGGGGGCTTGTAGAGTTCACAAGATGCGAGATATGACGCAGAATATATGCGGCCGCTGCCTGTCACAGCTGCTTTTTGTTTACAAAATGTAGCCTATGCATTATGTAGGCTAAAGAAGATAAATCTATTGTGCATAGGGCCATAGGCTAATACTTGAAGTAGGCTAGTCACGTAAGGGCGCACTTGAAATTGACCTAGCCTACAGTATTTGTATGTGTGCTTCAAATAAACACATTTATCTGTTTTCAACGTTATGTACCAGAATTAGCTATAGAACCCCAAATCTGGTTTGCGTTGGAGAGAGAGAGCATGCACAAACTTGATGGTAGGCTACCAGCCAATTCAGTAGGCTAACTCAAGACTTCAAGATCATACAACGTTTTTAAGCAACAAACAAAATACTAACATTAATAACAGTGAAGTTGTTCGTTTTTTCATGGTTTATTTCTTCTGCTTATGATGATCCAGTCTTCTGAATTCGTTTGTCCTTGCCATGCAGTTGGAGGCTAACGTGTCTCTAACGTTCCCTTCAGGTGTTCTATCAAAATGTTGTATGCCCTCATGGACAGTAGCTCCGTGATGTCTGCATCTTTCCAGGTCGGAGATTTTCTGGACAGCTCGTTCAGACACAGCACATTTACATAATGTCCGGAGGAAATACTAGGGGGGGAGTAGTATAAACACCGGGTGAATTCGGACTTCCATATGACCGGTTATGTCGTTCAGATATACGGCCCCACCGTTTAACATCAGCAGAACCTCCGGTCTTACACGTATGTTTGAAAGCGCTTATAGACGCTGTGGAAACGAGAAATGCGGCCGCCATCTTGGACCGGTCATACTCCTCGTTGCGTTGCAGCAGAAGACACAAGATGGCAGCCCTGTGCAGCATGTTCCTACTCAAATTGGCGGACCATCGCAAACAGGGCTCGGGGGATTTACTTTTCACAAGTAAGATTTAACATTACCGTATTTTGTGAATAGAATATTACCAGAGAGTTGAGAATGAGCAAGGATCTTTGATTTTACTGTATGAGAATCATAGCCAGCTAGCTAGGCTATGTTTACTCTGTGTTCATCCGGCTATGAACTGAGACTTGATAAGTCATATTCCATAACACTGACTTAGATTACAACTGACACATGGCTATTGTAGAAATAAATCATACTAGATTTGGCCGGCGAATTTTACACAAGTGGCACAGACTGTAGCCTATTATTGGGCAATCGCTAGCTGCTACTTGTAGCCTAAGCGTGTTGGTAGCCTAGCTTCACTATTTCCTGAATAAAGTAACTTTTCAATAGCTTAACTTTATTTATCAAGTAGCTTTGCCACACAAGCTACACTTTTCTTGTCATGTGTAATTGGCACAATTTAAAGTAGCTTCCTATGTAGAGAACTAGCCTACTGCTGTGTTTGTTACTAATACATTTGACTGGGTGGTAGTATTGTGTAGTGTTTTATTCATGGCAGAGTAACTGATAGTTTAGCTCACTACAATTTCGAATTAGCTTGCCCAACACTGTCAGTCTCCTCACATCCCTGGAACTGAGGAAGGTGCAGCTCTTCATTGCAGTATTGCAGGGCATCTGCTACACTGTGACTGAATATTTGATTTATGAGCTCCACCTTCATCACCTGCATTCACCACTCTGTGTCCCATTTTCCCATCGTCTGGTTGACTCAGTCCTCTTTTATGGAGTTTACCCAGTTTCACTATGTACTGCTGTCTGAAGCACTTTTTTTCTTAGCCAAAGTGTACCCAAGCAATTTTAGCAAGGTGGGAACATACAAAATTACATGCACCAGTTGTCGAAATCATAGAACCAACTGCATGACCGTAACCTCTGTCTCACTGAGCCTGTGGATACACTCCCCGATTCTTTACTGATTGCAATGAACGGGGCTGATCTTACCAGTTTCTAAAATGTTTCTTAATTCCTTTTTATTTAATCTCTTCATTGGGGCTGAAACCTTTCTGTGAACTGTAAATAACAGATGCTGTTGATGAACCCATTGACACTGTACAAGTGACAAGTCATATCACCTTTTTGTCTTGAATTGATGAACTGTTACACTTACTATGCCAAACCAATGTCTGTTTTTTAAGGATCAGAAACAAACATGCAAACTTGCACTTTACAATATTTATAGAACTTGTCTAACAAATGCTGTTGATATTGAACCCAGTTACTCCATTTCCTTTACTTATGCCACACCAATGTCTGTTCATCAAACTTTATTATGACCGCCGCTAGCGAAGCGGTCATATAGGGATTGTTTTTTTTTTTTTTTTTTTTCCCCGTCATCTACTTCCTGAATTTTTGGTCAACGATACCCGGGACACCGAACCACTGGGACACATGAAATTTGGTGGGTATGTAGCCCCACTAGACTTTTACGGAAAAATTTCGTTTCGCCCCTCGGGTCCACTCCCCGTGCTGGGCCCCGAACCAAAAAAAAAAGCAGTTTTTCCTAAATAACTACCTGAACCGTGGCACCGAGGATGAAGAATCTTTTATGGTATGTTGGTCTCAAGGGCCCACATCAATCTGGCCCATAATCACTCATTTGTGATTTGCACCCCCCCCCCGGTAAAAAATTAAAATGCAATATTATTCTGCTTTAATCGCCCCTATCTTCAGTTAAGATGTTCAGAACTGCACCAAATTTTATTTGTATGATTGACCTGGCATTCTCTAGGGGTTTGCCAAGTTTCGTAGAATTTCATCCATGGGGGGGTCTTAAAAAAATAGATTATGTGTACATTTAGTGACTGTACACTCATTGGCCTGTAGATGGCGGTGCACACATATACACATGCACACACACACAGGCACCCACATACTATCGGTATTAGAACGGCCGATGCATAATTACAAATTCAGTAGGATTAAAAGAAAGCCAAAATATATATTCATCATCATCATCATGGCTGCATTTCCAGTATTGGCGATAAGTAGTCGCTTGTCCACTAGATGGCGATCGTTGCAGTGAGACGTAATTTTGTTGGAAGTTAAACGTGGGTTGGAATAACAATGGACGCTTCCTACAAGGACTATAGTTTACCGCAGAGAACGTCTAATAAGGATAGGTTGATGTTCACATGAAATGTAATTCCCATTTCTTCTTGAAGCCGAAATAAATCTGAGGATGTTTATCGGACATGCTTGGTTTTACTGCAGGTGCGCTAATCTTATAATATCAATAAGGACCTAGGTAATGTTACCGTTAGCGTTGGTTGAGTGATGATGGAGGCCAATTTGATTGATTGCATTTGTAGAAAACTATAAATGCGGTTATACCAAGCAAATTGATAGCAGCACTGTAATTGTATCTTTCGACTGTCATTTGTTGCATGTGCTACAAAAATCATTCTGTGCAATGGAAGATTTACCAACGTTACACCGGTCTGATACAGTTTTGCCTATACATGCGTGAGACTGAGACGCCTGTTTATTTTGTTTTAAGTGCGTGCAGGGTGTGAGAGGGGAATCGATGTGCTTTGATTCCAGCTTGGTAGTTGTAGTCTGTGAAATTAAAAAGTGTGTGTGTGAAGTATCCAAACAACGACACCTTCATTTCATTATGGCTGCTTTAGCAACACACCTTAAGCTACTGTGTAGTGGGTCCCATTTAGAAGTGGCTACTTCATTCGCGCTTTCCTTGACTCATGGAGCTGCGTGAATTTTATTACAACTTTTCGCCCACGATATGGCAGTTTAAGTCCGCTTGATACTGTAAGGCGTAAGCCATTGGTTTCAAAGGAGATTTTATTTTGTGTTGCCAGCATAGCCTATTGACAATTTATGTTGTAAATAGGCCTACCTTATAAGCCTACCTGTAGCTTAGGGAAGCTAACAGCTGTCTATTAGGATCTAGTGTGTTAGTTACAGTTTTGTCATAACTCCCTGATGCATTTTTGCATTTAGAATAGCCAGAGCGTGAACAATATCGGGTGCCTATGGACTAGGCTTGGTGAACCCAGCCTGATCTGCCCGGTATTTATTTTTTGATTTCTTAAAAGATTGAGGTTGGTCTGGTGAAAGCCAGACTAGCCATGGACCTCAGTTACACAATGCAGCCTATATTTGCACGAACAATAACGGACAACAGCTCTTCAACTTTGGCCCGTTAAAATGTGTATGAACAGTCTAGCGACGCATTTCATCAAGGCCCATTTGGACATGTCAGTTATTTGCACCACTAGATGTAAAACAGCATTTAGTTTCAGACTACTGTTACTTAATTTGTGCATTAACAATAACGTTTCAGACTACTGTTACTTAATTTGTGCATTGACAATAAAGTATTACATGAACTAAAGATGACTAAAATCTTATGTAGAAGAAGAAACATTCACAAAAAATCCATCCATCCAAAAATGACCTTTGTTTTTGATAGCTGTTGAAAACGGCACGGAACTGACAGAGATGTTTTTGTTTATAAATAAATAAATAAATAACATTATGCTGATACCTTTTGCTTTTCCCAAATACAATGTAGCCTACAGGTGTAAGTGACCTTTCATCAATCCAGTTGCAATGGATGAACTGTGATGAACTGCCCTACTTGTGATTGTTTAGAGATGTTAAAGGTTTTCTAACAATGCTACATCTTCTTTGGCTATTCTACAATCTATTCACCTTTTCAGCACCAGTAGGCTACTCTCTGTGCAGCCGCACACACACACTCAGGCATGCCAAACAAGCATACACAAAAGTTTCAAGAGTGGGGGATGGAGTAAAATATGGAGACAAATTGAAGTGTGATTTATTTTCGCGGAACGGATGTACAGGACTGAGCGGCGGTCATATTTTAGTTAGTTAGTCTAGTTTTTGATGGCACTGAACTGAAAATGTTAATGTTTTTTTTTCTGTCAATTTAACTCATTAAAACTTGTATCAGTGCCACAGGGCGGTAGTCATTGAAGCAGGATGGAGCAGTTTTCTTCGGCACAGGTATGATGGTGGCAGCTTTGAAAGATGCCACCATCATACCTGTGCCGAAGAAAACTGCTCCATCCTGCTTCAATGACTACCGCCCTGTGGCACTGACACCCATCATCATGAAGTGCTTTGAGCGGCTTGTCATGTCACATATCAAAGCCATTCTCCCCCCCACCCTGGACCCCTTCCAGTTTGCATACCGAGCCAAGCGGTCTACAGAGGATGCAATCTGCTCTGCCCTGCCCTCCACCCAGCCCTCACCCACCTGGAAAAAAGAGACTCATATGTGAGATTGCTGTTTATAGACTTCAGTTCTGCATTCAACACCATAATACCACAACAACTCATCTGCAAACTCGACAAACTGGGACTCAGTACCTACCTCTGCAACTGGCTACTGGACTTCCTCTGTCAGAGGCCCCAAGTAGTAATGCGGTTGGCAACAATACCTCAAGCAGCATCACACTGAGCACAGGGGGCCCCCAAGGCTGCGTGCTCAGTCCGCTGCTCTTCACCCTGCTGACGATGACTGCACTGCAACCTACAGCAACAATCACATAGTGAAATTTGCTGACGACACAACTCTGGTGGGTCTCATCACCAAGGGCTTAACGAGACTCAATACAGGTTGGAGGTCGACCATCTGACCACGTGGTGCAGGGACAACAACCTCCTGCTGAACGCCAGCAAGACCAAAGAGATTGTTGTTGACTTCGGAGAGGTCACACCCAACACCTGCCACTGACCATCGACAGTGCTGTGGTGGAGAGAGCGAGCAGCACCAAATTCCTGGGGTGCACATCAGCCAAGACCTCTCCTGGACCACCAACACTGCATCACTGGGCTAAGAGAGCTCAGCGCCGCCTGTACTTCCTGCGGAAACTCAGGCGAGCAAGTGCTCCACCAGCCATCATGACCACATTCTACCGAGGCACCATTGAGAGCATCCTCTCCAGCTGTATCGCTGTGTGGGGCGGAAGCTGCACTGAATACAACAGGAAAGCCCTGCAGCGCATAGTGAACACAGCTGGAAGGATCATTGGTGCTTCACTCCCTCCCCTGAAGGACATTTACACCACCCACCTCACCCCAAGAAGGCGACCAAAATTGTGAGTGATGCAAGTCACCCCGGCCACAATCTGTTTGATCTACTGCCCTCTGGGAAGAGGTACAGAAGCCTGCGCTCCCCACTACCAGACTCACCAACAGCTTCATACACCAAGCTGTAAGGATGCTGAACTCTCCCTCCTGCCCCCCCCTCCACCCTCAGCTACATAACATCCTGGACATTGGACCCACAATGGCCGCCTGCACTACTCCACTTGCACACTTGAACACTTGCACACTTGTACACTTTACAACTTGGTGTTGTTGTCCTGAAAACACAACACTTCTGCTGCTCTTACATAACTTGCACCACTATGCCACTTTCTTCATTACTCAGGTCAAACAGAACTACCCAAGCCTCTTATTGGCCTGACTTTGCACTAGTTTTTTATTGACTGTCTATGCACAATTTCAACAAAATTTTGCTGCTCTTATTTTTTCATTATTATATGTGCCCTCTTATTTACTTATTTACTTACTTTTTTGTTTACTTGAATGTTATGTTTGTCTGTGGACTTAAAATTGGTAAAATATGTCTTGTCTTCACCGTGGGATAGTGAGAAACGTAATTTCGATCTCTTTGTATGTCTGGAACATGTGAAGAAATTGACAATAAAGCTGACTTTGACTTTGACTTTGAAACCAGTTTCTGTCTATGCTGTCAAACATGGATTAGTTATGTTCCCAGTGTTTATATTGGATGTCATCACTTTATAATATTATCATATATCAGAATATTCTATTACTAATAAGCCCACTATTAATATTAAAATACACACAACCATGTTTCCTGTATCATACAGCTTTTCTACTGGGAGGTTTACAACTTATTCTGTCAATTTACCCAAGTTTGTCACTAAACCACATAGGCCTACTTGGAATACCCCTCAGATGTCTGAATGGCACTGATCTCACTTAAATATTTATGAAACCTTTCTGTGAATAATGCTGTTGATGGAACTTTTCTGTCAACTGTTAACTATATTTAACTCATTAAACTTGTATCAAACTAGTTTTGTCTACGCTGTCAAACATGGATTATGTTCCCAGTTTTGATATCGGACGTCAGGTCACTTTATATCATATATCAGAATATTCTATTACTGTTAAACCCACTATGAATATCAAAATACGCTAAATCATGTGTCCTGTATCATAGCTACATGTTTGACGGCTCCAAATCTCGTCAGCGGTAGTAGGGAGTAGCGGTCGATGCGGCGTCTATGTATATTATGTCTATGGTTGTAGCGAGTAGCTGTGCAAATCACGTGCAAAAACCACTGACGTAAATGCTAGCTAGCTAGCTAGTGGAAGATTGATACTAAGATATGTTAGGTTACGTTAATATTTGATGTAGTAAGAATATAGTAGTTGGTTAATGAGCATTTTCATCTTGGGATTTAACAGGGAACCTGTGCCCACGTTGTTGGCTTAGTAGCCTACATCGAGTTGTTGCAACCGCGAGAGACGTCCTGTAGGCTACTGTTGATGAAAATATACCCCGTTTTCTAGCCTCTCGGGGTACCGGCTATCAGTATTACACGTCCCCCATGCAAAACGTTTGACCATGGTTATCCGTCGGGGTTTTTTGAGTTAATAAACTCCATAAATAACCATTAATTTGTCATTTTATGCCTGCTCCCTGTTGTTTCCTATGGAGTTGTCCGAGCTGATGTCCGAGTCCCGTTGAGGCTGGACCAAAGATTCTAGAACAGAGTTCAAAATTGATGCAATCAAGTTGACTTTGCAAAAGTTAGAATGCCTATTTATCACAACGTTGTCAGTCGCGTTGTCAATCGCAAACTTATTCAAACGACTACGGAATTAACTGTAGCTTAATTTGTGGAGGTCGAAGAGAAAGCACCTGTTTGACATAGGCTACGCGTAGCCACGGGCTGGCCTCCTTGTCAGTCTTGCCCGTCCGATTAGAGGGCTTTCCTTCGTATAGGCCTACGCTCATCAAAGACGCGCAAGTCAGCACTGCGCTGAGAGCTCAATAAATCAGTCAAATCGCGGCCACAGCCCTGTTTATTTGTCAGGTGTGATGAAATGCGTTCATATTCCACTTTTTATGTCATAAACGTTGCATGCCTATGGAAAGGTTTTGTGGTAGGATTGTCCAATGGTCAAGCTGTGCGGCTTCAATTTGTGTTTTAATTTATGCGACGCACCGATGCTGGGTTCATCAGTTTTGCGCAAGTTTAAAACGTTTAGCCGACTGCGCAATTTCTCATTTTCGTTCTATAAGTTCCACTTTTCATGTCATGAATATAACATGCCTATGATAAGGCTTTGCAGTTGTACAATATGGTCAATCTATTGTCTCAATTGTGTTTCATGTGACGCGCGCACCGATGCTGGGTTCATGCACTTGGCCAGCCTAGAACAGGAACATTTTGGAGAGGGAATGAGAGAATGAACGCACGCAAGAAACACTTTTTAATTAAACGTAGCCTAATTTACAAAGCCATTTACAAAGACATGTTTTAATTTGGCTCCAGCCTGTATATAGGCTAATGATTTTTGAAAACGAACGTCTGTGGTCATATGCATTTCACATAGGCAAGCAGGACAATTTGGGAGTTTTTGACTGCATGGAAACGATAATAATTAGTGTCAAGCACGGTTGTGTTTAGCCTAGGCCAACTATTTGCATTTATTTAAGTTACATCAGACGCTTGAGTGAAATCTTGACCTTATTAGTGATTGATAATAATAGCCTATGCCTATGCTGTGTTTAAGCAGGCCGTGAACAAAGGGTTAACGTATAGCCTACAAGTAGAAAAAGGAACAATGGTGATAATATAAGTTAGCTAAGTTAGTTTGCCTGCTAGCTAGCTTATCAGTAGGCTATACAGTCTCTAAATGGGAATTTATGTGATCTATTTACCAGTGCAATAGCTACTTCTGTCTAAATAATAGGCCTATTTACCTCTCCTTATTCAGTGTAAACTTGGAAAAAGATAAATCAGGCCTTTCACACTGTCAGTTCTTGCAGTTCATTACCGAGTAAAAAAAACAAACAGCTGGCAACGTTAAAAACAGCTGTTCAGGTGGGCTCATAGAATTGGATCTGTATATGAAATGTTGCGCTGAGCTTACCAAAATGGCGCCCTGTCGGGCTCAGAGCGTACTTCATGCCTATGACGTAACTGATCCAAAGATTGTTAAGGCGGAGCAAGATGTTTCATCAGGAGCCACTTCCGGGAACCCGGATTGCACGAGGGGGGGTCAAAATCCCCCTTTATGCAGAGCAGAGGCAGCGACTGCTCCATTGAAGTCTATGGGCATAGCTCAGAATTTCACCACATATGCTAAGGTCTTGGTTCTATAGAGTTAGGAATGTGAATTTCGGGCACGTTTTCATGATCCTCAAACCCTTCTGAACATTTCAGGTAGGCCTACATTTTTAGCATTTTTGAGCATTCCAGTCTGGAGAAAATCAACCTTATATCAGGTGTGCGCCGGTTATTTATGCAGCTGCTGTTGGCCGATTGCAGCGTGACGCTTCGTCAATCGCCATCGACGCCTCTTTATGCAGACAGGATTCGATCCCCATTTCGCGCCCATAGACATGAACTACGACGAAGTATCTTGCTCCGCCTTAACAATCTTTGACTGATCTATCTTGCTCTGTTCTAGAATCTTTGGGCTGGACTGTCATTGGCTCATCAGCGTTCTAAGTGTGGCGCTTAGCGACAGGTCAATTCCAAAACCTAAGAAAGATTCACTACTCATTGATAATTGGAGACCAATTTGTCTGCTCAATAATGACTACAAAATTCTACCTCAGATTTTTGCCAAAAGAATAAAGTTAACTCTGGATCAGATAATTGATGAAACCCAATCTGGTTTCTTAAGACAGACACATTTCTAACAAAATCAGGCTTGTACTGGACCTTAGACTACAATGACCTTTGCAACAACGAGGCTTATATTCTATTTCTAGATTTCTGTAAGGCCTTTGACACAGTCGAGCACAAATTCATTTTTCAGGCCCTAGATAAATTTGGCTTCGGTCCTTATTTTTGTGAGTCTATTCAATTATATTCTGGGACCTCTCCTAGGTTTGAGGTGAATCGTGGTGTCAGACAGGGTTGTCCACTCTCCCCCTACTTGTTCCTGATCTGTGCTCAGCTACTCTCCGATTTTATTAAAATTAGCCCCTTACAAGGTATCTAAATTGCTGGGAAGGAAATCATCATTAGTCAGCTGGCGGATGATACTACCCTGTTCTTAAAGCAACACCAAAGAGTTTTTTGTACCTTAAAATAATGTTTCCAAAATCATTTCAGTCGTTCATCAACTTGTAACAGGGTGAACGGCATCTGCATTTGCTTCGCGGCCTTCTATCGGCTATAACCGCACTATGTAAGTTTGCCAGATCGGGTAGCGGATCTAGGCTATAGTTCAATAGAATGAGACATAAGAAACTACAAATTTGACTTGCATCTGATGTTGCAATACATCATAGGCTATTTTTTTTTTTTCATAAATCGGGCAACATATTCTACCTTGTCTGTGGACATCGTTATTTGCAAGGCCGGTGCTGGATAAACAAATAGCATGTGTGCGACGGAGGGAAAGTTCTTTGGCGTTGCTTTAAAGCATTGGTTCCCAAAGACTGGGTCGCGACCCACAGGTGGGTCGCAGGAGATTTTATTTGGGTCGCCGGCAAAGCCTAATGACAATTTATGTTGTGTAATAGGCCTAGCTTTGTTAACAGTCACGGTTTTGTCATCCCTCTGTGCATTTTTGCATTTAGAATAGCTCTGAAACTGGGGGCGAACACGTCGCAGAGGGGATGCCAGAGCGAATGGACAGTTAAACGCTATTTTCTTCTTTCCATCTCGCAAACTTTAGCCTAATAGACTAAAGTATGGCGCATTATCGTTCATCTTTCGGCTATTTCGCAAAAGCCTCTTGTTCTGGTATTTAATAATTTCATATTCTTACAACATAAACACAACACCAATAAATAGGCTACAATATAACGACTTAAGTTATTTGCTGTTTACATTCTCCACGGTGTTATGGATCCATTTGTCTGCAACGCAACATAGGCTACAACAACATCTATCTTTAGAAATACAGGAGCAGCTTAGGCTACTATATGCTGAAAAGTGATGACTGCATGATGAATGCGTAGCACGCCAAAACGGAGGAGTCAGTGCATCACCAAACCCCATAATAGTAGTAGGCGCTAGATATCTATCCAACCACTTAGATATGGCACGTTAGAATGGTTATAGAAAAGTTTTAGAACCTGTGGCCTAAAACATCGACGTTTTGGGCAATATTGGTGGTTGCGTGTTAAATCTGAAGTGAATTGGGTCGCGATAGTGTGTCATTTTTAAAAAGTGGGTGTGGGATAAATTTTATATGTCTCTCATTGAATGTTTAGTATACCTTACATACATGTAGTGAAATCTAATTGTCATCTCCTTACTCTGACCCTTGTGTTTTCGGAAACTCCTATGTTAGAATGTTTAGTTAAATTAACCCTTGTGTCAGCGAATTGTGGGTAACCCTCAGGATGGGGGGTCATAAACATTTCTTATCTTTGTCAAAACACCAGATGGTTAAGTGGGGTTGTAAACATTTCTTATCTCTGTTAAAATACCAGAAGGTTAAGTGATTAATGGAGGGTGACAACTTGTGATTTTCCATGGGTGTGGGGTAAGGTATAAGAGTTGGCTTCACCCACAGATGTGTGGGCTTGTTACTTTGACATTTCATGTGGGTAACATGCTCCCGGCGTCGTGAATAAAGCTGCAGTCTCACACCAGTTGTCTTGGATTAATTTTCACCACATGGGTCCCCAGGGAAACACTGCTTTAAAGGATGCCTCACAGGTTCCAATAGCTATAAATAAAATTAAATTATTCTTTTAGGCCTCTGGGCTATACTTAAATATAAATAAATGTGAGCTTCTCCCCCTTAAAACGTATAATAGTCCATTCATTTGTAACATCCCTGTTAAAGAAACTGTCACTGGTCTAACTATCAACAGTAAACAAGACACTAGATGCTCTCTGAACTTTAATCCTGAAAAAACACAGAAAAGATTTAATCAGTGGCTTCAGAGAAACCTCTCCATTAAAGAGAGAATTTTGTTGTCCAAAGCAGAAGGCTTATCCCGTCTGACATATGCAGCCCTATCTTTTGACGTAAACAAACAAACATCTATGTCCATTCACAAAATTATTTACAATTTTACATGGAAAAATAGAATTCACCACTTAAAAAAACAGTTTTATTGAACTCCTATACACACAGTGGCCTTCACTTTCTTGATTTCTCTAGGCCTACTTTAAATAATACCTTCAAGATAAATTGGATTAAGCAATTTCTCATGAACCCTAATTCTATATGGAACTTCATTCCTCACTACTTATTCTCTAAACTTGGTGGCCTTGAATTTCTTTTATTGTGTAATTATAATATTGAAAATATTCTTGTATTCTTTTTCAATAATATTGAAAAAAGTCTTTCTAATTTTCATAAACAGATGCTTCTCTCCTGGAGCATGATATATAAACACAACTTTTCACCACACAGATATTATATCTGGAATAATAGAGACTTGCTATGCAAACACAAAACATTATTTTTAGAAAACTGGTTTGGTCATGGTATTTATCTAGTTACTCAGCTGCTCAACTCCAGTGGAGATTTAATGTCCTACACTGAACTTCTACACAGGAAAGAAATGCAAGGTGTTTGGCATGATATCGTCATGACAACTTGACATATAACTGTGTTTGGCCTGACTTATCTTCTATAACTGTCATGAATACTTTCCTTGGCATGATAATTTCATGACAACTTGACATAATTGTTTAATTATTACATGAACAAGTTCATATAACTGTGTTTGGCCTGACTTATCTTCTAGGTTTGTGAAGTGACAATGGTTGTCAATTGGCTGTCATGACACCATTATAAATTGGTCATGAATACTTTTCTTGACCTCAACTACAGTGGTACAGTTTTGACTTGTCATTAAGCTGTCACAAAGAACTATTACACACCAAAATAGTTTCCTGACAGTGTCACGAATACTTACCTTTGACCTAAAGTACAGTGAACCATATGAGATGTTTCCTGAACATGTCATTAAGTGCCTTTACACTATCATGTAGGTCCTATATCTGTACATTTTACATTTCTGCAACATTGACTCTAATTTCAACTATAATAACAAGAAATACCATACTCAGTCATGACTTAAAAGAGTTTATTTCAGCAATGAATTTTGCAAAACCATAATACATGGACATGTTACCATGCCAGCTAACCTAAGGAACATGCATTAAACTATTCACATACTAGTCCTTAAGCACCATTTCATTGCCATCATTTCTGCAGCTTTTTCAAATCATGCCCGAGTCTACCCAACACACCATTATGATGGCGGATTCCTAACCAGTGGTACCATTCAATCATTGTAAGGTGTGTTTTGATGGACTGAGGGGTTCGATTCCCCCTGAGACGCTATATTTGTTTTTTGTATGTCTGCAATGCACGTTCAATATGTTGAGTATATCCAAATTATAATGGTGTCATGACAGTCAATTATTCCGGTCCATCACTTCACAAACCTAGAAGATGAGTCAGGCCAAACACAGTTATATGTCAAATTGTCATGACAATATCATGCCAAACACTTTGCATTTCTTTCTTGGCTAACGGGTTACATTTTCTTGGCTAATGTCAAGTTGTCACCGTCAAATAATGTCATCTTGGCTAATGTCAAGTTGTTATAATGATGACACCCAAACAATGTCAACTTTACATTCCAAAAACCGAATGACACATTATGAAAAGTCATAAACATCAATAATGTGTCATTAATGTGCATGATATGTGTCATGTCATTCTTATGACGGTTACAGGTCACCCTTGTGTAGACCCCTTCAAATAAAGTGTTACCGGCTGTTCTCAGCCTCACGGGTTGGCTTCGATGTGAGTGGTTGAGGTAGCACGTCAATAGATGACGAACAAGTGGCTTATCCAATCTTATGCAAGGATTTTTAATAAGGCCCAGCCTTCTGAAGCACCACTCCAATGGATCGATCCCAGATGGATGAGTGGAGCTAGGCCAGGGGTCGGCAACCTGCGGCTCCGGAGCCGCATGCGGCTCTTTGATCCCTCTGATGCGGCTCAGCTTTTGAAAATAATAATAAGTAGGCCTATTTAATTAAAATGTATCTTATTTTAGTTTGATGGTCTATCTGAGTAATTTATATAACTTCCCACCTCACTTGACTCCGTAACCGTAGCCTGCACAATACTGTTACATTCGCGGTTCGTTGCCATATCAATATCAAACAAAATCACCGATTTCCCTCCATTTCAGTCAAGGAGAACACTTGTCTTTAATTGTTATTGTTGATGTGTGCGCCTTCTGTAGGCTAGATAAGGAAAATGTCAAAAAGGAAACGTCAGCGACCACAGCTTGCAAGCGCGAACACAAGCGGGCTGAAATGGGAAAGTTTCCATCCGAAAACTGATTCTGAAAACACGAAATGAACTGCCCATTATATATCGCACACTGTAACGAGTTAGTATTGCTGTGTTAACCCTATTCCTGCATGTGAGAAATCGTTCTCACAAATGAAAAATGTAAAGACAAACCTGCGCTCACGTTTAAGGGCAATTCCGCGCAAAACTGTCACATCCATAACGCCAACACAATGCCATGGTAGGCTATTTAGTTGGCGTTTTGGATATATGACAGTTTTGCGTGGAGTTGCCCCAAATGATGACAGCCTCAATTCTTGTATGAAACTTCACCTCACTGAATATGAGCCAGCCAGACTCCAAGGCCATCACCAAATCTAATCTCTGGTGTTCAATTTCGCCAATGACATATCAATGAAAATTGAGTGTTGTGTTGTGAACTATGATGTTACTTTGCATACCAAAGGACAGTGGGAAAATAGGGGGTGGTGTTTAGCCTACATGGGAAGCCTAAGGCCTATAGCCTACTAATGTCATTCCACTTTACATTTCAAGTTACTTGCACATTACTTTTAAAACTAGTACAAAATGTATTAAAAATCCTCTGTTGAATGAAAGTAACTGTACATTAAATATCCAAACTTCTTCTTGTAACCGTCTTTATGTGGCTCTTCTGAGATTAAAAAGAAATAAGTTTGGTAAAAGTGGCTCTCCAGGCAAAAAAGGTTGCCGACCCCTGAGCTAGGCGGAACGAAATTCATCTGGCGAGAGTCAGGTTAACTACAGACTGCTCTTTCTGTCAACAGGCTCCTGAGAATCTTGAACATTTACTCTGGTCCTGTCCCCACTCTTGTACCTTTTGGCAAGACCTCAGTGCTTTCATTTCTCAACATATTCTCTTTGATTTCTCTTTCTCCTCTCTATCTCTTAAAGATGTACTGTTTGGCTTCTCTTCATACCCGACATCCAAATCCAACCAATTCTATATTATCAATCTACTTTTAATACTAGCTAAAGCACATATTCACAAAATTTAATTTTCTAGTTCCAAACCGTCCTTTATAGCATTTGAACGAGAATCCAGGCAATACATCAAGAGCATCTTATTCTCTAAAAACGGCAAAGCCCTCAAAACTCTCGCTCTATCTATGTATTATTTAACATATTTCTTACCTAACTACACTGTATATGATTTATAAGTACTGTCTATTGTATGCTGTACCCCCTGGTAATGTTTGTTTATGTTCATGCATTGTTCCTTCACTGTACACATTTAACTGTATTTTATACCATTTGTACCACTTTGTATTATACCATTTTGCAATAAAAAAAAAAATAATAATCTAGCCCGTTTCCAACCTTTGATTCCCACATAAAGTGACGTGCTGATGCGGAATGATGACGTTTTCACTCGGAAAATGTTTTTTCCGAAGCCCATGAACGCTAGGTCTGCCTTAGTAACAAACTGCTCCGCATGTGCGGTGTAACCTCTAAAGCAGTGGTCCCCAAACTACGGCCCGCTGTCAGTACACGATCCGTACCGCCTGCCAGATCCGTTCTGCGCATGCGCATAATTACGTAGTAGAAGACGTAACGATTCCTCTGTAATATCTGTACCACGCATGTCTTGAAACAGTTGACGGCCAAGAAGCGGCACATTTGACGAGACCAACTTCGCAGAAAAATATATTTTGACTACACTTACTTTTAATTATGTTCACAGATTGCGCAGGTAAGAGTACAGCGTTCAGATGTTCAATGTATCTTTGTCTTTAGAAATGTTGCTATTGTTGGTTAAACGTAATGTCACTATATGGCAATTGTTAACAGTGAACGTTAGCTATCGTTAGCCGTTTGGGTAGAAATAATCATGCTAATCATTAACGTAACAGTAACGGTAATTTAAATAGGGACCACATTGAGCATTTGCTAGTATTCATTCATGCCAACACAGCAACCTATCTTAACTTATCCAACACTTAATATTTAGCTAGCTTACTAAATATTAAGTGTTGGATTAGTTAGGTTGCTGTGTTTCATCTGAAGGTTTATGGGCTAAGGTTAAGGTAAATAATGTGCATTTATTTATCAGGTTGATGCCACTATAGACCACGATTAACTTCACCAAAGGACATGGAAATATGTGCGGTAAGTACTTTTTTTTACTGGTTAACGCTAGTTAAGAGACCTGTTATTCAGCACATGTTCTAGACAAGGTCGTAGTCTGAATTTTTAAAATACCAAGGTCGGGGGCGTCGCTAGAAATTTTGGGCACCCCAAAATGCTAGGGGCTTCTGAGCCCTCCGATCATTTTGCCAACAATGACACAGAACGATAGATTTGTTAATTTTATAACATGTTTTTTTGTTTTGTTTGTTTTACTTGAACCAACACACTTTTCCACAATATTCTATTTATTTTAGATGCACTTTTATATCTCAAGAGCCTTTTCCCAAATTGGCTTTGGATATTTGCAGTGCATAAGGAAAGTATTCACAGTGCTTCACTTTTTCCACATTGTAAGTTTCAGACTCATCTTAAAATGAGTTAAATTCTCTCATCTCAATCTACACACAATACTCCACAGAAAGTGTGGAGTGTTTTGTAAATTTATAAATAATAAAAGACTGAAATATTTAATTTACATACTGTAAGTATTCAGACCCTTTGTCATGACGCTTGTAATTTAGATCTAGTGCATCCTACTTCTATCAATGGTTCTTGGTCCTTGGTGGACTTGATTGGAGTCCACCTGTGCCGAAATTAATTCACTGGACATTATTATGACCGCCGCTAGCGAAGCTAAGGTGATTCATGGCTCAAAGTAAAGTAACTAGGACTGAAACTACATAAATTCGCCAAAGACTCAAAGTGAATAATTTGTGTCAACTCACCACAATGTAGATTTATTAACGCACCCGTGATGATCTACATCTCCATTTAAACCAAATGTTTTAGAGCGCGCGTTGAGAGATGTATCCAGGGCAGGGCTGTACCTACCTACACAAATCATTCTTTGTGATGGATGATTTAGTAGCCTACCAACGTTACACCGGTCCGATACAGTTTTGCCTATACCGTGAGACTGAGGCGCTTTTTTGTTTGTTTGAAGTGCGTGTTTAGGGTGTGAGAGGGGAGTCGATGTGCTTTGATTCCAGCTTGGTAGTTGTAGTCTATGCGGTTAAAAAGCACGTGTGTGTGAAGTATCCAAACAATGATAACACTTTCATTATGGCTGCTTTAGCCACAGACCTTCAGCTACTGTACCGTGGGTCCCTTTTAGAAGTGTCCACTTCATTCGCGCTTTCCGTGATTGAATTAGTTACTGGATGATATTAAAAAGAAGCGGAATTATTTGTGGTTGACCTGGAAATGTCAACTTGGTGATCAAAAAGTTATGGATTTCATGTTGGCTGCGAATTCAGAGCATTAAGTTACGTTGTGTCAGTGTAACGTTAGCTAGCCTAGTCTATTTGTCTATAATGTTGCTGCCATACAAATCTAAACCGCAGTAGGCTCATGTTAATCTAATGGGCTTTGAGACATCTGTTTTGTCTTGTGACAAAGTCTCCTGGTTCAATTGTTTCCAGTTTCATTTATTGTTTATAATGCTAAAGAGGAAAAATAAAAAATATGGTTTGCAGTGATCACAAAGAAGGTATGTCATGAATATCTAACATGTTACAAAAAAAATCTCAAAACAATTCAACTGATCCTAAAAATAAGGTATGACCACTAGAAGCAATAGAGGGTCTCCACGGATCCTTAAAAAGTATTAAAACGTCTTAAATAAAATATACATTTTTTAAGGTCTTAAAATGTATTAAATTTAGCTAATTTTCGAAGAGTGGCATTAAATTTCATCTGGGTGGAAATATGAGAAGAAATATGTCTGGAGAGACTATTTTCCATGCTAACGTTATTTCACCAGTGCACATCCCTGGCTGTCTAACAAGACAGTGCCAGGAGTGATTTCAGTGAAGCAGAGAAAAGCTGTGAGTTGATAAAATAGGTTGTATGTGCTCTGAGCACAAGCTCACTTGTAGTCGGCAAACCAGTTTCCTGTTCTTTGACATGGCTGTCAACAAGCACCTGAAAATGAGTGCTTTAGTTCTACTAAAATGTAAAAATGAGAATGTACCGCCTAGAACAAGGTAGCGATGGAGTTTCTCAGACATTCGTCGTGACAGCCAGTAAAAAGAAGTAGAAAGCGAGTAACTGTTGTCGGAGGAACAGGGAGGAGGAAAACGACAGACTGACCGATTGAGGAGTGTCGTAAATCATATACTCTGAGGCTGTAGGGGGAGCTCTGTAAAGAAACCTGCGAGCAAAAAGTGAGAAAACAGCAAAGAAATGGCCAAAACTGCATAGTTTCTCTTTAATCACAGATGCATCAGAGTATTTATTGGATTATGACCTAAAGATTCTTAGCGTTTGCCCTTTTGTTTTTCTAATCAGTATTACAGTGTATGAATGATGATGATGATTATAATGATGATACTCTGTTTTAGTGCTGTAGTAATATTATTCTAATAAATTATTTTGTCTGTCCTATTTCTCCCTCACACTCTCATTTAACAGTTCAAACCACCAGAAGGTGCAGTGCAACCAAGTCCACCAAGCCCCCCCAGGACACACAAATCACTCAACAACATAGAATGACAAAATGCCACCCCAAATTGTCAGATGGCACAGTTCATGTCGTATGTTTTTTATGTTTAATGTAACCCTTAGCTGGAAAAAGTTGGAAAGTCCTTATAGGGTGACATATTTCTCCTATTTTAGTCAGTGTCAAACCACTGCATAAAGACTTATAATACATCGGTGTAAATAAAGTGCATTAAAAATGGTCAACTCCAGGTGATTCTCTTTCACAGAAAAGCCCAAGGACTCAGAACATGAAGCCAAAGAAGTAGATGATGACTCGGCCCAGTGACACCAAATGGAAAAGCCCATTGCAGTAGTCAACCCTACTGGAGATGAATGCATCAATAAGTTATCTAAATCATGTTTTGACATTAGACATTTAAGTTTGGCCATGTTTTTGAGGCTTATGACTCTGCCACTGCACATGGTTTGTAGAGAGAGGCACGCACACTATTCTGTCAGATAAAAATGTTTGCATGGCTCTGATTGGAAATTGCCAGAAGGGATAGGTCAAGCAGGAGCAGTGTGAAAGGCGTCCTAATTGCTTGAGTGGGAGGGGAAACATCTAATGGCCACCTTACAACAAACAAGTTAGTCAAGATTTGGGAAAGATTCTTAAAAGATTGTAGTATTTTAACTAATGCCCCCCATTCAAGCTTTACTCAAAAGACTCCAATCTTTAAAGAATCTTTTCTCAAATCTTGTCAAAGTTGTTTGGTGTAAGGAGGCCATTAGTCTAATAGCCATGCACCAAACCACCAAAGTACTCATGACTGTCAGGTAGGGTGACGGTATTTTAACACTTTCAAAAAATGTCCAGTGATGACATATTTACAGCAAAAACCTTTTATAGACTATTTCTTTGTACAGTGTACTCATGCAATGGGCAGCAATCGTGAGATGTTTGCTTAATGTTATAGTTGTGAAAACATTAGAAAATGTTATGGGCTTGAAATTGCATACAATACCTGATGTATTTTTTCATGTTACATGAATTAAAATGAAGTGTTATTTATATAAGATCATACTTATGTGCCTATTAGTGTGTTTATAGTCAGAAGTTGCAGAGCATCTTCAAAAGGATGAACACCCATATGCTCTATGGCCTTGAAGGATTTGTTATTTATGCATGCAATAAAATTATATTAACGGTCATTGAGTCCATGTTCTTGTCTCAACACAGCAAGTTAGTTTACTTGTTGCCCCCCCCCCCCTCTCCTCCTATAGGGCTCATTCTCTCAATGCATTTATTCATGGTTGTAATAGGCAGCAGTCATTTAAATGTAGGTGACCATACTCATCTTTGCAAGTCTACACAGGCAAATACATAGGCTAGCAAGTTCACAGTAAAGGAATGAGTCATTTGATGATCATTCCATGTGTGAATTTGAATGTGTGCTCTCGTTTTGATGCAGTGTTGCCTCCTGAAACGCGTACGCAGGTGTCTTGCGTGGATGCATGCAAACGTTATGGGCCACTAAATGAAAGTATCCAGTTCCCAGATCAGTTCATATTTCATTATTTCATTATTAAATTATAACAATGTTACATGTGAAAACAAAGACTTAACAGTTAGCGTGAGGAGACGGCATGTAGGCTAATGAGAGCTGTGAATTGTGTAACCTAGCTTAAGTGTAAACTAGAAAGCTGTTTCGTACATCTCATCCAGGGTTTTGGTCTGTAGAAGTTACAACTACAAATATATATTTTTTTTTTTTACATTCTTCACTTTTTCATGCCGTTGATTCATCGTGGAATTTCGGTCGTCTGACAGAAACCGACCAATCTGGGATGCGTTTCCCAAATAGTTGCTAACCTGTTAGTTGGTTGGCAATGGGGAAATTGCATTGCAACCAGCTAAGTTGCTAACTTAGCAGCTAGGAAACGCAACCCTGACCAATCAACGTTGATTCTACCTCCTTTGCTATCTGGGTAGCCTCCATACATTTCCGTTGGTTCCTTAAAACATGTACATTTAACTATTATAACTTTATTACTGCTACAAACAATGTTAACTTGACTTATTATACATTCTCGTTCTCTGAATAGGTAATACTGACAATCGCGCAAGCGTAGAACCGATCATGTAGTGTCGTAAACCATTGTGCGCATGCGCAGAACGGATCTGGCAGGCGGTACGGATCGTGTACTGACACCCGCCACCTCATTTTGGGTGGCCCCCCAAAACATGTCCGTAGTATAGCATCCGGCCCGCACAGGAGTACGACATCGTCAAACTATAACCTCCGTAATTTCCCCCATTCATTCTCTATGGCGAGTCTTAACAGTACACATGTAATACTCTTTTTGTCCACCGGTGGTTGTTTTGGTGCTGTTTTGCGTTTGCCATCGAAAACGGAATGAAATGTAGGCCTACCTGCAACAATGTAAGAGGCCTATGCTGACTGCATCAGTGCTCAAAGTATTTTAAAAGTTTATTGATTAATTGTTAATGACTAACTAACTTCTATTCAAGTCATATTTCTGAGACTTTCTGGGATAATTATTTCTATTTTTTATTCACTCGTTCAAATGTTCATACAAAGAGTTCACAAAGTTCTCATCAGGTGACTGAAAGGTAGAATGGTGGTCATTTCAGACCACTTCAGCACTTCATAAAATTCTCATAGTTTGAGAACTTTAAATTATTTGTAGGATATTCACAACTTGAGCTGTGTATGCAAAGACACAGAATTCAGAGTTCAACCATTTTTAATAAAATATACTTTTGGGACTCACTGCTAATACTTTTGGGAATGCAAACGTAGTATTATTTAATTTTACACGGATATGGCATGATGACAATATAAACACAGCTAACAATGGTATTAAATTGCAACAGCCTAGGATTAAATGTAATAGAATATTTAACTAAGGTAGTCTGCTGTTGTTCACAGCACTAAGCTATTTCTGGTTACTGATATAGAACTACTCCGAGTCTCTGGCCCTCTCTGAGCTGGCCCTCGGAAAAAAACGTTTGGGGACCACTGCTCTACAGTGTAATCCTATGGGGTGAATATGAAATAAATCACTATACTTAAACTCCATGCCTTTATGATGCTTAAGTATGATAAACCTTTGCTATATATACACACATTACTAAGTTATGTCATACTTTCAAAGCGCTTATTACAGTCAGGAAGTGCATTTTCATTTAAAATATTACAGAAGCATGCAAAATGAATAGATATGAGAATGATAACAGTGTATTCAAAAATGCACTGATAGACTAAATATGAATGTGTGTGTGTTTGAGAAAGAGAGCCTCTATTCGCCTTATTCACCCGGCGGCCATTACGAGGCTGATGGGTACACTTGCCATTACACCTCCGTCCAGCAGATGGTGGTAATGCACTCAGTTTGCAAACTGCTAAAAAAAAAAACACTCACTGAAGAAGAAGAACAGGCCAGTGAACCCTTCTTTTTCGGTGAGCTTATTTTTGCCAGTTTGCAAACGGAGTTTATTACCACCACCATCTGCTGGACTGAGGTGTAATGGCAAGTGTACCCCTGAGCCTGGTAATGGCCGCCGTGTGAATAAGGCGAATGACATTGAAGCATCAAAGCAAGATGACAACAATAACATTATGATGAAAAGTAAGCTAACATAACAAATATGGCCAAAAGAAGCAATGCAAAGATGATGACCTCATACCTATACCGCTCCCAGAACCCCAGGACCTCCCTCACCTTCACCCTCACCTCAGCAGGCTCAAGGCTCAGCTTAGCCCCCTGTCCACATGGGAACAGGAAGGGGTAGAGCGCCCCTGTGTGGTGAGGCAGCAAACTGCTGAAAATGGCCGATCCCCTGGCATCCTGAGCATCAGAGAATGTCAACTTCCGGACACGACATCCAAGAGAGCATCCATGGCGGCCAACATCCCAAGTCAGCTTGACCCTCAGCACCTTGAGGGGGCTGGTTGAGGCTATCTTGAGAGGGCTGGGGGGGCATGTGAGGGCAAGGTATTGTTCTCGGATCCGCTGGATACCCCAGTACTTGCAACACGGGGCAAAAACAAGGGAATCACGGCCAATGTGCTGATTTGATGTCACGCCCACCACCCAGTCTGAGTAGTCACTGATGTGAACATTCCAAACATGACAATCATCAGTGAGAGCCTTGGAACTCTTAACAAATGCAAAGAGCTTAGGCTGTGGAGAGGAAGGGTCTGAGACTGGAATCGCCATGATGCTCCATTCAGTTGACACATTGATGCCACATATAGGGGTCTTGGAATCAAAGATTACGGGGTCTTTGGGTAAGGAAAAGGAACAGAAAATATGTCAGTGGAAGAAGAAGGGGAGAGGAGTAAATGACAAATAACAAATAGCAAATAGTCTTCTTCAGCAGCAGGTAGGTTATTATACACTTAAAACTTTAACAAACTGAAATGGCATACCTTCATTAACATGACAAGACTCAAAAATACTAAATTCATCTAAATTAAATGTTCATTAAATGTTCAATGTTGGTTGTAGGCAGGCACATGTAGAGGGCCAAAGTGCCATGTCCAATGTGCCATATTGAGAAGGCCTATCTTCTCATTCCGTGGCCTTTTAACCATTCAACATATATTTATGAAATCACCACTCTTGTCATTCTATCGAAAAGGAGTTTTGGTAATGAGAAAATAATTTCCCAAGATGATAAGTTATCTTGCCAAAGAACAAAGAAAGTTAAATCCTTTCTTCATGAAAGACATATCAAGTCAATGACATGGCCAGCAAACACTGGATCTCAATCCCACTGAAAATGTATGGGTGAAACAGAAGAAAATGGTGCTGTAAAGATGATCTGTCAACTTTGAATAATACTGTTCTACATGAGTAAAGTCTATTCAAGATGTCATAAAAGCCAGAGGAGGTGTAACAAAATACTAATTATGATGTTTTTAGATTTGTGATTCCATATTTTTTTTCTCAAGATTGAGTGATTCCATATTTATTTCCTCTACATGATCTGAAAAATAAATTTCCTTTAATTTGTATTATTTATCAGCTGTTTCACAAAGCCAGAATGATCATCCATATAGTTTTTGTCTTTTTTCTTAAAATAATAAAACAGCTAAACGGACATCATCCAAGAGTGTGGAACTGTGGAATGTCTGTCAGCCTAACTACTCAGCTGATACAATCTTGTTTGGTTGTAGGCTGGGCCTATATATGCAGCATTGAAACATAATTTTAAAATGACATGAACACTCAATACTCAATTTACTCGATTTCGTTTTCATCTAAACAGCTAAGCTTTCAAAATCTTTTTGAAATACCAAAGCGAAACATTATGTTGTTAGTTAGGCCTACATATGGGTACTCACAGTAGGGAGCAACTTCCTTCATCTTCTTCCAGACATTGAACCTCAGGTTGCCAAGTTGTCTGCGGACATCAGGCATAGCTTGATAAAACTGTGTACTGTGAAGTGGAGGAACACACACACACACACAAAAAACACACATACGTTGGTATATTATGAAATACAGTAAGGTATGAAAGAGATAGATGAATTAGCATAGGAAACATTGTAATCCACCTCATCGTGATGTTGAAGTCCTTGAACTCCTAAAACACACAAACATAAGCACTCAATACTCAGACATACAACACTAATTAATAACTCATCTACGCTCTAAAAATGCTGGGTTACTGGATACAGCATTTTCCAATCCAGCAGCTGTCAACATGAAAGGGAAATCAGGCGACTTCAGAGAGAATGTAACATCTTTTAACATAAAAAACAATAATCATACTGATTTCATACAGAGACAGAGATTCATTCCTGAAATTACATTTTGTTTTGCCTCAAATGGGTTTTAATCGTCAAAGTCATCCCAGCTACCTAACATTAATGTTAAAGAGCCATTCTGTAACTTGTAATTTCTTTGCCAATTTTTCACTTCTGTTGTCGTATTTTTCTCTACGGAGCTCCCTCTACAGCAGAGGTGGGCAAACTACGGCCCACCACGGACTTTAATCCAGCCCGCCGGGCATTTCATTAGTATATCATAGGCTGCTTTTCACTCTTCTTAGAGAATATTTACAATGTCAAAACAGCATGTTACATAAGGATGATATTTTTTGTGTCCTCAAGCTACCTCCATTACAGATCTAACTTGAGCATTATGCTACAGCATTTAATTGGGAACGCGTCGGAGTGCGCATGAGAGAGAAAGAAAGAGAGCGGCAAGTTCCAGCTGGCTTGTCGTTGTTGATAATTGATATCTCCTTTTAAATATCAGAAACTTTTAAAAGGAAATCATGAAGTCACAGTAGCTCCCAATAGTTCCCATTTATAAACTGTCAGAGGCACAGCACTAGCCATAGGAACACATGGTAAGAAAGCGCTAATAGGCTACTAAGTTTTTCTATGCAGCGAACGCTGTGCTTTGCCATATTGCGTGGAATTTACTAAGCTGTCACTTCATTAGGCTACATAAACATCGCTCATCACAGCCCATCCCTGCCGCTAATTGCGTGCCAACAGCTGAACCACAAGCGCAGATGAACGGAGATAACCGATTGCGACATTAAAATGAATCAAAGTTTAACGATTATAGGCTACATGATAATCAAATGTCAACAAGCAGCGACATACAGTAGCCCTAGTAGTTCTACTACACTTAAAAAAAAAAATACTCAAACTATTTACTGCACGTAGGCTACTAGACTAGGGCTATGCATTAATAGTCTAGCAGATTGAGAAGTGGATGTCGTGAAAGTGAATAAACGATAGCCTATTAGAAAGGCAAACAAAAGTTAAAGTTGCTTTTGACATAGTAGCCTACAATGAAGAAAACTGATTCTGTGAATACTGAATCAGCCATCTCTGAAAGTTTATATAGCCTAATTGATGCATTTAACCGGAATTTGGATTTAAGTTTTTCACCGCAAAACAGACGTGCGCTGTTTTCATATATGGTGGAGCACCTAATCCCTATTAGCACTTCTCCTCCCCTGTGTTTGCGTGATAATCTACTCCCACTTTCCCCTCGCCCTCCCATAAATGCATCAATGCATATAAAAAATATTTTCCATGGTAGCATGTTCAAATGCATCATGAAAATTGTTTTTGTATTTTTAGTTGGATATTGGAAGTGAGAAGAAAAAAAAAGGGTGTTCCATAAGTAGTCTGTGAAATGAATGTCCCACACTGGGAATCATTATAATTTTGATACTGCAGCTGAAATTAGAGTTGAAGAAGAATCTGTCTGCTCACCGGTTCCAATTTTTTTAACAGCCATTTCATTATTGATAAGTTGATTACATTTCTATATTAACATGCTCTATTAAAGAAAATATAGAAAATAACTTTGTGTGTGCTGTAAAATGGTTAGAAGAAATTAAATCGGAATCGGCTAAAATCGGTATCGGCAGGTCAAACTCCATGAAAAATCGGAAATCGGAATCGGCCCAAAAATTGCTATCGGTGCATCTCTAATCTCCGTACAAAATGTCAGAGATCATCATGTGATTCAACGTTAGGGGTTTCCCGGGAGCCGCGTGCACAACACGAAAGACAGAACTAGAATTTCAGGTATGTCCCTCCTTGGTTAATGTATTCTAAGATGGAGGCCAAAACATGGCCTTTTTATTTTTGCTAAGAATCAACTCAAGAAATTACACAATGCAGCTTTAAAGCTTTTCCTTTTGTATATGACTTGACATTTTGTAGCCTTGTACAGTCCTTCAGCCCATCTTTACCAAGGGAACTCTTGTCCTTGATGGAACTTTGAGAACAACCACCATTGATTGACCTTTGAGTTTTGGTCGTCTGAGCAATCTGACCAGCAATCAACAAAGTTCAGCGACAGGAAGAAACCCAGAGTTCGCAGGACATCAGCACCCCTATTGTTGAGGAAAGTTCTAGCACTGAGACAGAAATAGAGGCCAGTCAGCCAAGGAGGGAGAAGATTAATTGTCATAGGCCTGGGGTCAGATGGCCAGGTGCAGCAGAATGTAGAATGTGGGAAGATGTTAATAGTGATTTGGTCAGCATCCTGGGTCAGCTCAAGGGGACGGCTGAAAGCAAATTAGAGAAGATGGGAGACATTATTTATAGCTATGGTAAGGGACCGTTCGGTATTTATGGAAAGGAGGAAAATAGGGGAGGGTCATGACTTTTCATTCTTTGTTGAGGGGAGGGTCACCCAACTTTTGTGTTCATGAAAACAGCAAAATTTGGGCAGTCGCCCAGGGCCTTGCGTCTGATGGGCCTTGCACCTGGCCAAAGATGACATTAAGCGTTTATTCTTCATTAACGCCTATTGTAGTTTAAGCAAAAAGCTTAACGTGGCTTAATGTCCTAAAACAACGATCAGTGATCACCAAATGTCTCTCATATTGTTCCTCGTAATCACTAAGAACCTTCAAAAAATTTAGCATTAAGTCATATCAGGCCTATGAACGGTTACCTGACAGCATGTTTCTTCAATCTCCTTCACTGACGCCTATGGAAGAGGCTTAACGTCCCAAAACAACGATCAATGATCATCAAATTTCTCTCTAAGATTGCTCCTCATAACCATCTATAAAAATCTAGCCCAAAGTTTTTTTTTTCTTTTTGAGCACGTCCGAATCTATGGAGCCCAGGAGGTGTCTTTGCAAGATACTTTTTGGTATATATCCAGAAAACGTGCGCTCATTTGACTAAATTGTGCTCTCATTTTAATTGTTGTAAATTGAGCACACTTTAGTAAAACGTGCGCACGTTTTACTAAATCGTGCACACGTTTTACCAAATTGAGAGCACAATTTAGTAAAATGAACGCACCATTTACTAAATCGTGCACACAATTTATTGGGTGAACGAAGCTTTTCGAAGTTGAATAGGCTATTAAAAACTAGGCTATTTGTGCACCTCCATTTCACAGGAGAGACTAATGGGCTCGCCCAACTATGAAATAAAAAAGACGTTAGGCTACCTGCAAGCTGGCCTATGATTTCATTGCTGAGTTTGCGGCAAAGTAAGCAAGATTTTTCTTTTTCTGAGTCAGGATATGGCGAGTCAATGTCATTTATTTGTCCAATGTTAGCCTACAGACCAGTTTCCATAGTGCACATCTTATCAATAGTTTGAATGTCGTGTGTGTTTCTGCTCATTGACAAATAGCGTTCAGCACAATGATTCATGCCCAATTAATTCCCTCTGTTAAAGTGTTTGCCTTTGTTAGGCTACACTAGTTTGGTTTTGTGAGCCTATGATAAACAGCATGTGGCCAAATATGTGACTCAGCTAATGTTATAGGCTATACAATTTCCCCTCTTTGAGACAAGCTGGTGTAGCTTATTAGACTACTATTAAAATGCACCGACGGTAGCCTAGGCTATGTAATGTAATGTAATGCCTTTATTTGTCCCCAGTGGGGCAATTAGTTTCGCAGCAGTAGGAGCACACAAAATTACAAAAAATACATAAATACACATAGTATAATAAATAACATGGTGCACATCATGGTCATGGGTGGGTAAACTACCTTTTCCTCCTGGTGTTTAGAAGGGAGACAGCAGAAGGAACAAAGGAGTGTTTGAATCTATTTGTTTTAGCAAATGGGAGTCTGAGCAATGAACCTGATGGTAGAAACTGAAACTGTTGATGTAGAGGATGAGAACAGTCAGACAAGATGGAGTTTGCTTTCTTAAATAGCTGTTTGTTGTAGAGATCCTGTAAAGTTTCTTGTCCAAGCCCAATCATTTTGCTACTAACACTAACAACCTTGTTCAGTAGGTTCCTCTTTTACCCTCAAGGACTGAAACCAACAAATAAAGGAGAACGTAATAACAGACTCAATAAAAGAATGATAAAACAGTCATCAGGGAAGAGTCAACCTGGAATTTGGAGAGTTTTCGAAGACAAAAAAGATGCTGCTGGCTTTTCTTATAGAACGAGTCAGTATTTTTCTCAAATGTCAGCTTGTTGTCAAGAAAAGTGCCTAAGTACTTATAAGACTCTACAGATTTGACTGTCTGACCATCAATCACTATGATATCAGGAGAAGGCTGCACACTTCTAAAATCAATGCACATGTCCTTTGTCTTTAAAACGTTTAAGGATAAAAAGATTCCTGACACCATTTTAAAAAGTAATCAACCAAGGATCATGCGATGTTTCTGTGCTATTAACAGGCTCACTATAACTGTGTCATCCGCAAACTTCAATATATGACAGTTTTCAAAATTGCTACGGCAATCATTTGTGTACAATATGTACAGCAAGGGAGAGAGAACGCACCCTTGAGGTGAGCCAGTAGATGTTACAGATTGGATAAACCAGAAACACATTCCTCATTCCCAGGAGGCTTTGCTCCATTTTAGCCTAGGCCTACGTTAATTCAGGGTATATACAGAAATTCTTAAATTGAATTTAATACCTTTTTCAATATCTTCACAATATTTTTTAATACCAACACGACTTCGAGCTGCAACTAGCGGCAACCTTTCGAAATTCAGTGTTGGGGGTAACTAATTATAAAGTAACGGATTACTGTCATTTTGTTACTTAACTTTCTTTTAAGAAAAACTTTTAAGTCAGAAAGTGTAGCAATGCTTACAATTAAAATCAAGTATCTATTATTAGTTACTGGATACTTTGTTCCTTTTTTGCTTCAATAAAAACACTGGCCTATACACAATTATTTGTTATTTAATCCTAACCCAAGATAAAAAGTTATTTAATTGTTATGTGTAGGAAGAGCACACACCACTTCTCCAGCACTACACTCTTTCTTTCACTATCATTCTATCTCAATCAAGACAAAATGACAAATGAAAATAAGAAAAGGTATACTGGACTTTCTTCCAAATAGGCCCACGACCATACGCAGTCCATACCATGCTGTCTATACTTTACCAGTCAAGGTATCACATTCAAAAAAAGGTGGTCACATTTTACAAAAATACTAATTATTGATTGGGTGCTGCTGGAGAATGTGGGCCCCATGTGATAAAATACTTTTGGGCCTGCATGCTCCCCGTGACAAATGTTTTGAAAAATAACCCCTTAAATGATTACTTCTGGGGAATTTTGTAGGATCCTCAAGAAGTTTGCAAGTGTGCATAAGCCTACTATTCGGCCACCCCTAAACAATGCTCACAAGCAGAAACGGTTGCAGTGGGCTCAGGAATACATTAAGACTAATTTTCAAACATTTATGTTTACGGATGAGTGCTGTGCAACCCTAGGTGGTCCAGATGGATGGAGTAATGGATGGTTGGTGAATGGCTGGTGAAAGGCTGAGACATCAGCAAGGAGGTGGCGGAGTCATGTTTTGGGCCGGAATCATGGGGAAAGAGCTGGTAGGCCCCTTTAGGGTCCCTGAAGGTGTGAAAATGACCATGGCAAAGTATGTATAGTTTCTGACTGACTACTTTCTTCCGTGTTACAAAAAGAAGAACAGTGCCTTCCGTAGCAAAATCATCTTTATGCATGACAATGCAATCTCATGCTGCAAAGAACACCTCTGGGTCATTGGCTGCTATGGGCATAAAAGGAAAGAAACTCATGGTGTGGCTCCCATCTTCCCCTGACCTCAACCCTATTGAGAATCTTTAGAGCATCATCAAGCCAACGATCTATGAGGGGGGAGGCAGTTCACATCCAAGCAGCAGCTCTGGGAGGCTATTCTGACATCCTGCAAAGACATTAAAGCAGAAACTCTCCAAGAACTCACAAGTCCAATGGATGCAAGAATTGTGATATCAATGAAGGGGTCCTATGTTGACATGTAACTTGGCCTGTTAAGGTGTTTTTGATTGAAATAACTTTTGATTTAATTTATATGACATTCTAATGCTGCAAATTCAACAAATGACCATTTTTAGTTCTTTACAACCTATAAAATGTCTTGAAACTCTGTTCTGTATAATAATTTTGTGCAGTGTATTTTGAGTTTTTTTTTTTTTTTTTTTTTTTTTTAAATACTGTTATCATTGGGAGGTTTGTTCAATAAAATTTGAATTATACTCTAACGGTTGATGACATGAAAATTATACTGACTGTCATTTGCATCAACTATTTAGGAAAATCTGATAAAAATGTAATTTGCATAATAATTATTCAACTATACCAAGGTAAACTCAGTTTTGCATTCTATGACCCCTTTAACGTTTGCTTACGGTTGTCTTGTATACCTTCAAGGAGAAGCCTGAGGACTCCCCTGTGTGTGCATGTGTGTGTGTGTGTGTGTGTGTGTGTGTGTGTGAGCTCATCTGTCTCTACGAACTTGAGTTCACTGCCAGTGTGCTTGTGTGTATGTGTTAGCATGTTAAGGTGTTTGTGTGTGTGTGTGTGCTGTGTGATTTGCAGTGCAGCATATAACACCACCAGCCAATATCACAGAAAATTGGCCCCGGCCGTGGCGCAACTGGCCGGGGCACCTGCACCATACGCCGGCGACCCGGGTTCGACTCCTGCCCCGTGGTCCTTTCCGCATCCCACCCCGACTCTCTCTCCCACTCACTTCCTGTCACTCTTCACTGTCCTGTCATTAAAGGCATAAAAAGGCCAAAAAATATACTTAAAAAAAATATCGCAGAAAATTAAGACAAAATGGTGTCATTATTTTTGGAGCTGCTCTACTCTACTACAAATGTGTCTTCTTCTCTCTGTTAGAATGTAATGTTAAACATAATGTTTTAAATAACAATAAATGCTATTGATCCAAATCTTCAGTGACTCAGTACATGATAGCGCCACATCTGTGTCATGTAGTAACACAAAGACGGGCAAGTCTACCATTGGCAAGCTCTGAGTATGTACTGTCTAGACCGCTACGACTTGTAGGCTCTCTGGGGCTATCGTGACATAGGCCTAGGCGTGATGCAATGTGGTCAGGTGAGTTTTGTGACTAAAATAAAATAGGCGTGGCCTATTACCCAAGGGAGGAGTAGAAATGTCTCTCATGACTGTTTGTGGGAGACCAGAGAATTTTTTGAGAACTTTCACTCTCAGAACACTTCCGGGCACCAAGGTGGTAACTGCATGTTCGGAAAGCATACCGCCTATGGGAGGGTTGTGCTGATTATCTGATTATTGCTATATGCTCATTATCGCTCATAAGTCTTGATATGAACATCCAAAAACTTCTCTCGTTATTCCTGACTAATGTAAATAACAGTGATTAATGCATTAATGCAATGTGACTAATGTCTTTTTCTTTGATTTATAACCTTACCCCCAAAACTGACAGTGGAATCTGCCTGCTTTCATGATGAAAAGTAACACATGCTTTTTAGAACTAGATCTGCCCAAATGAAAGTAAACTGTCTAATTAGTAATTCTGTCAAACTGCTTTATTTCATTGCATGACTTTTGTTGCGCTTTTGCAATGTAGATTATCTATATTAGACCTTAAAATGTAAGAAATTAAAGTGATGGTTCGGAGTGAATTTCACCCTAGGGTCCTTTGCACGATGACCGCGAGCCAAACACACCCCCAGAAGCCTTTTCCCCTTGGTCTAACGTTGGTTGAGTTAGCGCTATCAGTCTATGTATCAGCCGAATGGTTTAGCGTTGGTGCTAGTGGAACCAAATGTGTATCTCGTAAATTACCCCACTAATAATGCTCGGAATTTTACCAAACTTCTACAGTAGTACAAATAGTTTCTGTACTCAGAAAACGAAATTGCATTGGAAAGTTTGTAAGTACTCCAGGAGTTTATTTAACACTTGCCTGATGGCTTCTACTCTCTGTTGCTACCAAAATAGCTTGTACTGTCTGCTTGCGTTGAAGTCACTTCTGTGATTTGGGAAAAGCCAGTAAAAGTCCTTGCAGAAAGCAATGCATAAGGATGTAGTGTAACAACGCCCAGTTCCAGGAATGCACTAATATTTTGTTGGTAGTACCAGTTTGCAACAATTATTAGTTAACACTAAGTTGTAAACACTTCAGAAAAAAATAATTAATACATCCTTACGCATCGCTTTCTGCCAGGACTTTTACGGGTGATACGAAGACTGATAGAGCTAACTCGACCAATGTTCGACCAAGGTGAAAAAAGCTTCTGGGGGTGTGTTTAGCCCATGGTCATTGTGCAAAGGACCCTAGATGAAATTCAGTCCGAACCATCACTTTAATCTTTGAAAACAAAATTACTTTGTCATTATTATCATTTAAATGGTATAAAACATTATATATGTATACATCTCGGGGGGTTGGGTGTGAGGATATGTATTAGTTAATGGTACAGTCAGCGATCGTACGCTATTTCAAGACCATAATATTTTTTGTCACATTCAGCAATTATCTCCACACAACCACAAGCTGCCCATTCTGTGAGTACACTGTAAAAAAAGGGCTTCTGTAGGCAGCCAAGGCTCTGAAAACTAGAAACAAAGTGGGGGCAGCCTGTGGAGGCAGAAACAAAGTGGGGGCAGCCTGTGGAGGCAGAAACAAAGTGGGGGCAGCCTGTCCACAAAACAAAAATGAAACCATGCATGGAGTTTCTCTTGGAAAAACGGAAGGGAGGGGGGAGCTCTAGTGTGTTTTGTTTGGCCTTTGGTTCAAATATAATGTATGTTGTTTTGGACAAAAGTACCCATTTAAATATAAACATAAACACAAACAAACACGACTTTTAGTTTAAAGTTACAGTCTAATCCAATACCCCTTCTGACAAATTTAGCACATTTTTCCTATATCAGGATCGGTCAGAAGGTGAATAGCCACCTGCAGAAAAGTGATGTCATCCCTCTGCACCATTTCATCTACTTCTTGCACTTGGTCGGAGAGGAGGGAGGCCTCAGTCTTGAAGGCCTCCCTTGCCAACTGGGTCTCTGATATCCCAGCATCGCACAAAGCCTCCAGTTGCGCCCTCTGTTCCTCTTGCAGGAAGGCGAAGAACTTTGCAAAGTCTTGCCGAACCTGCCTCTCACACATTTCCACAACAGCCTGAAGTAAACAAGCAAACAGGGTCAATGATAAGATAATAGGGTAATTGTTTAGCTTGGATGGCATTACACATTTTAATGACACACACACACACAATAAATATTTGAGTGAATGATGCAGTTAGTAGATCTACAATATCTCTGGCTTAATATGGTCAACAGCCATTTTCTGTGTAACTACTTAAATACACTCTATGTTATTTGCCCTCTATGTGAAAAACAGCCTGAAATAAACCTTCATTTTTTTTTCCGAAGTGCTGGTAAAAATAAGCATGACCATTTCCTCAGGTTTAGAAATATATTCTAGTTAATGTGCAAACAGTTGATAATCAAGAAAGTTAGCTGCAGCCATTTCATGAACTTACTGAAAACTACCGAGGACCTTAACCTGTTGCTTTAACACTGCTGTTGCAGCAGTTAAAGACTCTATTGTCCATTATTGTGGAACAGTGTTTTGGGAAATGGATCAAGTTAAAGTTGATTTTCAATGTGTTACCTTTATGTGTTCTGTTGCAGCTGATTCTTTCCTCAGGACATTCAGTCTCTCTCTCAGAAGCTTTGAGGCAGTGGTCAGACTTTCCTGAAGAGGACACACACACACATCTATCTATCTATCTATAAAGCAAGAAGCGTCTGTGTGTCTGTCCTAATGTCTGTGGCACACATATCTCGCTATATCTCGCTGATCGTTTGTCAGACTGATTTCAAACTTGGCAAGTGTCAGATGTCTTCTGTAGAATCTGACTCGCATGAGTAAGTGCAGTGCCAAATTTGACGTTTGAATAAGACATGCAAAAGATATCGTTAAATATATCGGTAATAGAAGCACACATTGGCTTTCGCCGCTAGCCACTCCCCCTCCCACACACCACTGTAGCCTACTGTAAGCTACCAGTGAGGATAGAAGCAGGGCTTTGGCAGAACTGGATTAGTGTAGGTTACACGGGAAAGTTAAGCGAGTGCAAGATGTGTTAAAATGTCTGACCTCAACAATAAAGACCCCCTGTATGCTGTTTGCTTACATAAAATCAAGGCTCCAGAGTGCGACCAATTTGGTCGCATTTCCGACCTAATCTTTAAAAAGTGCGACTAAAAAAATCGAGAACGCACGCACCGGTCGCATTCAGCTATTCGAGAGGTGTCGCATTGAAACTCTACCTTTGGTTCAATAACAGACACATATTTGGCCAATATCGTGGTTTAAACAAATCACAGATAGTGGAGGGCGGGACCTCCCCTCTGATTGGCCGTGGCTCAGTGCCTGTGTGTAAATTTGAAAATGCGTGTGCTGCAGAGAGAGAGAGAGAGAGAGGTCAGAGACACGTCAGATAAACAGAGTGGATGTAGTTGCATTACAGTGTGGTCACATAGGCCGAGATAAATATCCCCTCTCCCCACTGCCTTTCGGCGGCTGGCAGCAGCAAACCGATCAGACGAGCCCGAGACGATGATCAAGTTTATCGTTGCCTACGATAGGCCTAGTGAAACTTCCCTTCACCAAGTTTAGTCCGAAATAATTATTCACCAGAAAAATAGTTTGAACGTAAACCCGACATACAGGAATGCCACTTGCGCCAACTTTATAGGAGTCATTGCAGATGAAAAGACGTCTTAAAATTGCAAACAATGCATACAAGGCCTTGCCGAATGACAGAGATACAGATACCGCCGAAAAGGAGTGCGTCATTGACCACAGTTACATGCAGGGAGTAACCCGGTTTTCAACAGCAATATTCGTTTTGCGCGCGAGTTTTGTAAACTCATTCAGATGGCATCAATCAATTTAATCCGGTATTTGGCGCAAACCGAATATCGCTGCTACATTTAAAGCCTGAATAGTCCCTTCATGTATAACTGTGGTCATTGTGTACGGTGAATTGAATGGACACATTTAGATCGAGCATGGCAAGTCATTGGAATAGCCTATAATAATAGGCCTACCATTTCGTTAATGCATTAACCATAGTGATGTTCTTATTGAAAATTTAAAAATGCTAAAATTAAAAAGTAAATTGCATTGTGGGGCTGTCAAATGATTATTGCAATCATCATTGCAAAATCACATAAAAATCCCCCAGGCTACTTGGAACATCTCTAAATTGTGCTCAAATACATTTCTATGGAAGATGCTAGCATTCATCTTGAGATGTTTTAAGTTTAAATTTCAGCTCAGTGAAGCACTTAAAGCACCAACACTTCATTAAGTTACATTTCTTGTAGAATTGTAAATCATAAGTCATAGGACAACCTATATAGGACAGTAATTAAGGAAAAAAGTGAACCTGCTGCGGTGTTAAATGCGATGTGGTTGAAAATTTGGGTGCACCTAACTTTTGTGCTGGTGCACCTAAGAAAAAAGGCGCACCAGTGCAACCAGTGCAAAAAGTTAGTCTGGAGCCCTGCGTAAAATGACTCCGCGGATTTTGCAACAACACGCCAACACACACAGGTATGCAGTGGCTCTTCAAAATGACGTAAAAAACGATGTGCAATAAACGGACACTTCAAATAGCCCAGGCTATTTTGCACTGTATTTAGATTGACCTAAATTGAAACGAGCGATAATGGTCCCGAATTAAAGAACGTCTCAGAATGCCACACATGCAAAGCATAACCAGCGACAAGCAACGAGTGGCAGACAGAGTGTGAGGTCACTTATAGGCCACCAGAGACTGTTTTTGAGTCACACCGTTGCAAATTTCATATGATGATGCATCATTCTACAAAATGGTTTGTTTTCTCTATCATCAAGTTATTCAATAGGCTAAGCATATAGCCTTGACTCAAAACAGCTGTTAGGATTAGGCCATTTTGGTTTGTAAAAAATGTCACATGCAGCCATGCTTAAATTCTGCTCACTTCACATTTATTATATTATTATATTATCTGTATTCATTATTGAATGCTTACCTGGAATTATATTTTTCCCTATCATCCTATTTTTAAAGCAGGCCTACCTGCAGGCATGTAATTGGGCTACAGGAATAGCATGTTTGTATCTATCTATAAAGCAAGAGCGTCTGTGTCTGTGGGTCCTAATGTCTGTGGCACGCA
Source organism: Alosa alosa (assembly GCF_017589495.1). Classification (NCBI taxonomy): domain Eukaryota; kingdom Metazoa; phylum Chordata; class Actinopteri; order Clupeiformes; family Clupeidae; genus Alosa; species Alosa alosa. The sequence goes on from NC_063195.1 coordinate 16,959,701, forward strand.
TATATTTCGCTGACCGTTTGTCAGACTGACCTAAGATTTCGTATGTGGCTCGCGTGTGGCACAAAGGTGTGCAATCTCAATTTTGAAGATGTTTGAATGCATATTTAAAAATATGCTTAGTTACGTAGGACGTTTATCGCTGCACTGCACTGTTTCCAAGGGGACCAGTTTCAGGGGAGCTCCACGCCATGTCTATTGTGTGGCTACAGTAGGTCTCACCAGAGAATGTCTAATAGTCCAGAATGAGTGGAGGTCTATGGAGCTGTACCCCTCAAAATTAACTTTTCTCGGGATATAATGTTTTTTCAAGTAATTTGAATATTGTATTCGAAAGGGGAGACAAAGAAAATACACTTGGTTGAGTATTATATTTTTTAAAGTCACTTAATTGTTCTAAAAAGCCTTTCAAACGTGTCAATGACGTCATTCATTAGCACAATGCTAGCGTGTTATGGGCAACACTGACCCAACCTGTAAAAAAGCGAAAGGACATGACTCCCGGATTATTTCACTTTTGATTGATAATTCATATCCATTTTGTGAAAAATAAAATAAAATCTGAGTGTTTCAGTCGTTAAATAGGTGAAAACGATAAATTTAGCCATCAGCTTCATAGGACCCCATGTATTTTGGACTCGCCCGTGATCGCCATCTAGGTGAACTCTGGTGAACTGCAGCCAAATTCTGTATACATGGGATTAATAGAGGGGGGAGGCTCTCCGTAGACGGGCTCTGGTCTCACTTTGATGATAGTAGCCTATGCGGATTTTGCATAGCCAACAAACACGGGTATAAAAGTATGTGCAATAAACTGACGCTTCAAATAGCCCAGGCAGCAGAGACTTGAGACTTGACTAAACAAACGACAATTCCGACTGCAAGGTCCCAAATTGAAACGTGCTATAGGCTAATGCCACATAGCTAGATAACAAGTGGCAGACTGAGCAACGACACTTATGGCCCTGACATTTAAAACGAGACATTGAGAACTTTTCTAGTTTACTTACAAGATAATTTATACAGACAGTATCTTCACGAAGTTTAGCGTTTGCAGCTATCTTGAATTTAGTCACGATAAGTCGAGCGACGAGTAAGAATGAACAGGTATGATAAGGGATCAGATTCCAAAAATATTTCTGTGGAAATGCATGGATTCCAGTTTCTTCCAGTAGCAGCAACTGGAATCCATCCGTGAGACATACGTTCACACTCGGTATCATGTTTCAACACACTTTAGGTCAATATCACATCAGAATTCTCCTTTAACTCAAAACAGTTGTTGGGCTTATGTCATTCTGATGTGTAGAAATGTCACATGCAGCCATGCCTAAATTTAGGCTATTACACATTTATTAAAGGCCACATTAATTATAGGCTAATATATTATAATATTCAGTATTCATTACTGAATGCTTAGCTGGAATGATGTTTCCCCATCATCCTATTTCTAAAGCAGGCATACCTGTGGGCATGTAATTTGGCTACGGGTGTTCTTCAGGAATGGCATGTTTGAATGGGCACTGCACTAGTAGGCCTATCTTTTGATGCATTGAAGTTTAGGGTGGTCTTTGTGCTATACAATTCAATTAAAGTATCATTAATTTGCAGTTGTTTATTGTTTAATGGAAAATGGAGAATTTGTACTATTATCCAACTTGAATAATGGAAATGTTGGGAAGGGAAGTTGAAAAACATTCAAAGTAATGCTGCCCATACATCAGACAAGAGTTTCTGAAAAGAATTTGATGAAGACTGGGAATCTTGCAGGGTCAGTATTTATAAGACTGCAGCTAGATTCCTTTTGAAATGATTTCCCACCGTGCCCCTGATATCAACAACAACTCAACAAGGCTTGTATACAATCCATATCCTACTCCTGTCATATTCATTTTTTTTAATGCTTCTCATGCTTTCATGCTTCACATATTGTCTGTAAATCTGTCTGACATAAACCCCAAGAGGCCATAGGTTTCAGTGATTTAAGCTAAGGGGCATTGTTAGGCACAACGTGATTGACATTAATCGAGATTCATTACATTTACATTTATTAATTTAGCAGACTTTTTATCCAAGGCAACGCTACCACCGCACATTTATAAGAGCCATAACTCTCCGTTTTAGAATTACACATTTCAGTGTACTTGCAAATTCCTTGAAATTAATGTAGGATAAAACATTTGGACTGTTCTGTACACATTAAAACACACACACACACACACACAAAACTCAAAACTGTTAATCAGTCAAACAACTCACACTGACCTTGCGCTGCTTCACTGCTTTTTGCACAGACAACACAAGATGACCCCTGTGCTCGCCCTTCTTACACTGTAAGCAGATGAGTTTCTCTTCTGTCTCACAGTAAAATTTCAACCTCTGGTTATGCTGAAGACAGAGCCTTTCCCCCTTCTCTTCCTCCTTTTCCTCCACTTTTTTCCCTTGCCTCCTCTGATGGGCTTCCCCAGAGGCTTTCTGCTGCTGCTGCTGCTGGAAGGACTCGCAGGTGCTCCTCAGGCTGATGTTGGGGACGGGCTCCTGGGGCGAGGGACGTCGGCAGACGGGGCAGCGGCGGCCCTGGCTGGAGCTCCAGTGGCGGCTCAGGCACTCCCGGCAGAAGCTGTGACCGCAGCCCAGCAGCACGGGCTCCCGGAAGACGTCACAGCATATGCTGCACGACAGGTCCTCCTCCAGAGATTTGGCAGAGGCAGCCATAAGGGACAGACAAGAAGAGAGATAGAGTGATAGACAACAAAAGGAGAAAGATAACTCAAGAATGAGAGAGAGAGGAGACAAGTTCCAAGAAGCCCAGAGACAGTGGAGAAAAGAAGCATTTGATGGAGAGACTAGGAAGGCAAGAAGCTCTCAGAATTGTGGAAAAAGTGAAATAATCAATGAAAACAAGGCAAGACAAATTTACAGAGCAGAAAGACAAAAAGAAAGTAGACTACACATTCAGAAATAGATGTTTAAAATGACAAAGGGAGAAATCTAGATAGAAATGCAATGACAGAATGAAGAAAGAAGAAAGCATATGAAATGTAAGGAGATTAAAAAGAGATAAACATCACCAGTTTAACTTCTCCAGTAAACATTTCAAATTCTTGTCAAACTTAAATGCCTGTTCTCGAGTTTGTGTTTCAACTCCCACTTTCACAGAACAGAAACCTATGGACAGCTGAGGGTGGGCCATTTCACCTGGCAATAGCCAGATGAATTTCGCTCCGCCTAGCTCCACTCATCCATCTGGAACCGATCCATTGAAGTGTTGCTTCAGAAGGCTGGGCCTAATCAAAAAATGCTTGCATATGATTGAATAAGCCACTTGTCCGTCATCTATTGACGTGCTACTTCAACCACTCACATCAAAGCCAACCCGTGACGCTAATAACAGACTCACAGTCGCTTCTACACTATGTCACATCTATGAAACTCCCGCCCTGCGTCCTGATTGGCTAAACCATAAAGTTGGTTGGAGAAATCCCTCTCAATGGAAGAGGTCCCAGATGGATGTGAGTGAAGCTAGGCGGAGCTAAGCGGAACGACATTCATCTGGCTAGGGTCAGGTTAGGGGCCATTAGGAACAGGTTGAAAAAGCTACCATCTTTGCCCATAAGGAAATCCGGTGAGCGATATTTTTTCCCAGGATGGTAGGTGAAGGCATATATTAGAAAGCTAGATAGGTAGCCTACCCATTGGGCACGAGTTCTATTAGGTGGCCTACGTAAACGTGGCCGCGCGATATTGCTGGGGTCAGCACGTTCACTGTCTATTGGGGAGTGACAGCAACACTTGTCGCCTGTTTGATTTCCAGTCAGAGTCACGTGTTTCTCCATTGGCCTCCAGTTATTGTTGGCCCCACCAAGATGGCAACGCTATTTACGTACGTTCGGGAGTCCAATGCGGTAGCTGTTTGGGGGAATTTTTTTGTGATGAACATTTGCCATCCTGGGGAAAAAATCTCTCTTTCGGGGACAAATAAATCGGAAATGCAGACGTTTTGCGCTACACACTTTTGTCCTCTGCCTTTTAGTGGATATGCCTACTGTGGCCTTTGGTTAAGACGACACACCTTGCTTTTGTAACTTGCAATGCAACTTAGGCAGGTAGCTTCAATTAACCCCCGGATCTCCGTATATGCCTATGGATAAAGATGGCCTTTATGTAGGCGAACTTCAGAGGTCTATAAGTTTACACACGATAATTATCCACGCTCTGAATTTCGAACAGTGTTCAGAGCGTCAGAGTGGCAGTTTGAACGCACCCTAAATTAAAAGTGAAAGAACGCAAAGGGGACCTTGTGTCTTGACACTGATCACTTATGTAACTTGTATGCATTTTACGTGCTACAACAACACCAAACCCATTATCTTTACAATTTTACTAATTCTGAACTGAACAGAATTAAACTTCGTAGGCACGCCGCTCCGTCTGGCAAATATAGGCTATATATAATATTTTGTTTTATTTTTGTACGTACTCTGTCTCGTTGTTTCCAACGGAGATGTCCGCTGAGCTGTCTGCTTTTGCATCCGTGTCGATGGAGCAGGTTGTGCAGTTTCACACTAGCTTTCCAGAGTCTGCTTTTGCTTGGAGAAGTCACTGACAGCTGACCTTTGTGTGGTGAAATGGGTTTCCCCCTTGAGTCATCTTGACTGACAGGTTATTGATTAGGGGGCGTGCCCTGGATTGGTATTTAAGGAAGTGGCTCTCGACTGACAGGTATGCATAGCAGGTATGTCGTTCAGTCAGTGAAAGGACTTCCTGGTTAGTGATGTGGGATACCGGTAGCTTTGTGTGCGTGTAGGTGAAACCGCTGGCTCAACAAATTTTTTTTTTTTTTTTTTATTTCCTTATTTCATTGTAGTCAAATACAACACAAAATAGACAGAACAAAAGACATACAATAATACATTAAATACACAACATACAGGGGTACAGCCACAGTCACATTAGGCCAAGGAGGACGGGCAGGTAGGCAGAAAAAAAAACAAACAAAAAAAAACAACAAAACAAACACATTAATAACCCTTTGAGGTCACATACGACTCATACAGAATCAGAGTTCTCATGGCCTTAGTATTTTTTGAGTACCTAATTGAATCAATGTAATGTCTAAACTCAATCATAAAAACAGAAAAAAATGGTTTAGAACCACTGAATTTGCTCCTATGGATGTGGTATTTAGCATATAGAAATAAAAGATTTATAATGAAGTGTTTACCTTCATATTCAGCTTCAAAGTCAAACATACCAAAAAAAATATCCTTAAAACAAAATGAAAAATCTGGGATTAATACTGTGTGAATGAACTTTAGGAATTCTGACCAGAATTTCACTGTGTGGGTACAACTCCAAAAAAGATGTGACACGTTTTCATCAGTGCTATTACAAAATGAGCAGCTGGACTCAATATCCTGCTTGTATCTTTTAAGGAAGGATTTTGCTGGATAAAACCTGTGTATTAGTTTAAATGAAATCTCTCTCACTTTATTAGTGACAATGTATTTGAAAGGCAAGGACCACACTTTCTTCCAAGGGATATTCTCTACTATACCATTCCAGTATGGAATAACATAGGAATAGTAACAATTTCAGTCTGGAATAGCGCTCTGATCTTCCTATTGATACTGTGATTTTCTACTGAGAAGCATAGGCGACCCACAGTAGTATCAAGTAAATTGTTTAGATGAGTAAGTGGTTGTGGGGGAGTATTACCCTTTAACAACATTATAATCCCAGTGGGAATTGCATCAAAAACAATAGCATATTCCTTTACAGTTACTGGAATTTGATAAATTCTTAGGAATTCTGAGTATTTGTATAGTTTACCATTCAAATCAAAAAGTTGACTAACAAGTGTAATGTTATTGTTGAACCAGTTTTCAAAAAAAAGAGATTTGTTTTTGTACGCTGGCTCAACAAGTAAGCACTGCTTGTTTTCCCATTTTTGTCGTGTCGCATAGATGTCGCGCTGCCTCCCCACGTTCAGTCGTGTGTGGGCGTTCCTCATGTTTACGCTATGGGAGTGATTTTAAGCCAGCGACGGATGTTGTGTTTTTAAAACATTAGCTCGAAACCAACCTGATTTCTTCCCTCTCAATTTTGAAATTTGGAGGGAGAAGTGATGTGTATTAATTTGGATTTCGTTCAGCAGTCATTTAGCCATGAATCGAAAACAGAGAATTGTTGTAGCTGCTCTGCTTTACCTCCGGAGGAAGAAGCCACGTCGCCACTGGGTTCACCCCATCCGGAGTGGGGAGTACCACCGCCTTGTGATGGAGCTCCGGCTGGACGATGACATGTTCAGGGAACATTTCAGGCTGTCCAAGGAGCTGTTCGACGACTTGCTGGCGCGAGTGGGACCACGAATTGCCAAGATGAACACCCGTTTTCGTCAGGCAATTGGTCCTGCTCAGCGCCTTGCTATTTGTCTACGGTAGGCTACTGCACTTAGATAATAGGCTACAGTTATTGAATGGTTATTGCAGGTTGATTTACTATCGTAATACATCCCTTTATTTTAAACTCTTCTTTAATTGAGTAGAAGCTAGTGGACGTTCACTATGATTTCAAAGCAACTTTGTTTCATGAATAGCAATGAGTAGTATGATCAAAGGACCACTATATTTTTGTTTGCAAATTTTCTTATGAGGGCAATATGCTGCCGTGTGATTTCTAAAACAGTTACCAGTTAATGTGTACTATCTGAATAAACTGCATGCAAATGTAACTCAATATGTCTTTATATCTTCACAGATACCTCTCAACAGGGGATTCGTTCAGGACAATATCCACCAACTACAGGGTGGGCAGCTGCACCGTAGGAAGAGTGGTGAAAGAGGTGTCAGCTGCCATCTGGGATGCCCTGCTGCCTGAGTACCTGCCTGCACCATGCATGGAGGACTGGCGTGCCATAGCAGAAGGGTTCAGCCATCGCTGGAACTTCCCCAACTGTCATGGTTCGGTGGATGGGAAGCATGTGGTCATCGAGGCCCCAGACAACTCCGGCTCCCTCTACTACAATTACAAGGGCACATACTCCATTGTGCTGTTGGCTGTGGTAGATGCTGACTACCTCTTCAGGGTAGTCGACGTCGGTGGATATGGCAGGACGAGTGATGGCGGCTCCCTCTACAACTCGGCTTTTGGTGAGGGCCTCCGAGATGGCACCCTGGACCTCCCTGAAGATGCGGTCATCCCTGGGTCTGAGCATCGTGGTCCAATGCCATTTGTTTTTGTGGGTGATGAGGCATTTCCCCTCCGCCGTAACCTCATGCGCCCTTTCCCTGGCCCCCATGTCCCTGGAGAGCAGAGGGTATACAACTACCGCCTCAGTCGTGCCAGGCTTGTAGTCGAGTGTGCTTTTGGCATTCTGTCTTCGCAGTGGAGGATGTACATAAGAATGATGGCTGTCAGCCCCACTACTGCTGAGGCGTGTGTCAGAGCCACTTGCGTGCTCCACAACTACCTGCGCGTCATGACCCTGAGGAGAAGGCAGAGGGCAGGTTGTTACCGCAGGCCTGATGATGGTAGTTGCCTCCGGGGAGTTTCCAGGATGTCTGCGAACAACGCCACACGGGAGGCCTTGAGAGTGAGAGGCAACTTCTCCTCTTATTTCAGCGGAGAGGGTGCTGTTCCTTGGCAGGTCCAGCCATAGACAGATCCAGCAGCTGCATAACACAACGGCTCTTTTAAGAGCTACCCACATTGTCCTTTAAAAGCGTAATTCCAAAGTAGCACAAGCATTACATACACTGCTCTTTAAAAGCAAAGGTCCTTGTTCCATGATTATAACACATGGAAATGTAAAGCATAGATATGATACACCAGACTCCACCTTCACACAGCATTTTCATCCCTTATACTGTTTGTAAAAACATATAGAGCCCTTTCACCCTGAACAACCAAACTAAACCATTTCACAGGGATGTTAAAGTACTACACACCTCCCCTCACCCCTTCAGACAACTCATCTGTTCTAACCCACCTTTGTCATTAAACTATTCATTCTGTGTATATACAATACACATCTTGTCAGTTATCTTTTTTCCCCTTACTTTTGTGTAGTTATTACTGAAGTTATTACCTCTGAAGTTTCTCTTTCTCATGTGGGTGTCAACAGAATTCATCCAAACAACATTATATTGTACTTGTACAGTTACAATAAAGCTATCTAATCCATCTACCTGTCTATCTTGGGTTAGCAAATGTGCACAGCAAGCATAAACCCTATAGACTAAAGAACGATAAAAATGATAGTCATGCACACAGCTCCAATATTTATTTAACAAAATTAAATAAACAAAGTTACAAAATTAACAAACTCAAGAGTTAATAAAACATAAATATAAACCTGAACATAAACACAAACATGAACATAAATAAAAAATGTAAAAAGAATCACTCCCTTCCCTCTACATCGGCCTGGTAAACCAAGCTGTATATTTTAAATTTGACCTCCGCCCTCTTTGCTACACTCATCCGACGTATGGCTGGCAGGAGGCTCAAGAAAAATTTTTTTGTCCTCATCAGCTGAGGAGAGAGCAGCTGGAGGAGGAGGAGGAGTAGGAGGTGGTGATGGCTCATTGCCTGCCTCTTCCAGCCTGTTCAACAGCTCACGCTCGAAGACTGACATGGCCTTAGCTCTCTTCTTGCGCATCTGAGGCCTGAAATCCGAGGTGGAAGGGCCTGCCTCCTCCAGGTCTCCAGCCACCTCTCTGATTGGTGGAGTGGGTGCAGCCAGCAGGGTAGGTGCATCTGGGGGGGTGGGTGCAGCCAGCAGGATAGGTGCATCTGCGGGGGTGGGTGCAGCCAACAGGGTAGGTGCGGCTAGGGGGGTGGGTGCAGCTGAGGGGAGTGTGGCAGGGGTAGTGTTGGGGTAGACTTGACGGGGCAGGTTGGGGGTGGTTAGCCTGGCCTCCAGAAATGGGGCCAGGAACCCCATCACAGCCATATACCTCCATGGCCGAGCTGATGAGGCCCCAGCCCTTTCCCCCTCCTTCCTCTTGTCCCTGGTATATTGGTCCCTCAAACTTTTCCACCGGGTGCGACACACATCCTCTAATAATAAACACACACACACACACACACACACACACACACATATATATATATATATATATATATATATATATATATATATATATATATATATATATATATATGAAAATGTATGTAGGCTATGAATATGTGAATATGCCTGTGCAACTACTGCTAGTTATTGGTTTTAAGCTATTGTTTTTACCTTCATGTCAATGGTCAGATCTGTCATGAGTTATTTCCCTCGAACTACTAGCCTATGAGAACACATGTCTGCAGATGCACACAGGGTGCTTTCTGCTACCATTACAACTCATCTGTTTATTTAACATTTTAATTTACACAGTGCAAACTCATAAAAACACACCAGGGACTCCAACAATCTCTGCCACCCTCCTCCAGGCAGAATTGCGTTGGTCGTTGTCCCTGTAGGACAACAAGGACGGTCATACAGATTGGGAGGTATGTAAACGCTCGAAAAACGCCGAAGAGCCCCGTATAAGAGCCCCAGTGTGATAGGCTGGTTGCTGTCATGTGACACACGCCACCACAAGAAAGCGGAAACGCATCGTAGAGCGAGAGCTGGCTGTGTGGGGTAAGGTAAGTTAAAAACTACGTAAATTTAGTAAATAATAATAATAATGTTGTTTTTTTGTTGTTGTTTTGAACAAAATATAGGGATACTTATCCTGACTAAAACTCCTTCATGCTGTAAAACAACTAGAATCACGCGAAATTAGTGCAATTTCTTAGTCAATGTCTTATAAGGGTAAAAGACGGACAAATACGTGATAATTAGCTAAATAAATCATTGTTCACGACACGTTATGGTTAAAGTATCAAAATGAATGCAATGATGATACAATCAATGAGGTCAGTTTCACGTAATAAGCTATTTGTTTCTTTGGCTCTGGGTAATTGAAATTAGCAATTTCTTAGTACAATTCAATGTCTTATAATGGTAAAAGACGTGGACAAATACGTAATAATTAGCCAAATAAATCATTGTTCACGACACGTTATGGTTAAATTATCGAAATGAGTGCGATGGTGATACAATCCTGCTTTTCAATTAGTTGAGATGGTGTTTGACATTAAATTATAAGCAGGTCAGTTTCACGTAATAAGCTTGGTTTCTTTGGTCTGGGTAATTCATGTGACAAAAAATTCTGTTATAGGCAAAACAAAGAAGTACAACAACATTTCTATCTCCAAAATAATGCATTGTACGCATGTGTGTACTACGTAGTGTATGCAGCTTTTAATGTCCAAAGTAGATACGGATTTTCCTGCATAAGAACTACAAATACTCCTCCAAAACTACAGTGTTGACACTTGAAGTTGTGGAGTTATATTTTAGTAGCCTATTCTATAATAGAATAAATGCCCACATCAGTTTTACCCTTGTCTCACCTGTATACAACATATGTCTATGAATTGCAGTAGTGATCAAATGAAAAAGGAAAGAAAGGTGTCCTGATGTGTTGTTTAGGGATGGTCCTGCAATGTTTTCTCGACATATCTTTATGTCCCCCCCCTCTACTTATGTTTTCACAGATCCTTGCTCCTGATATCCTGATGTATGGGTTGTATTTCATTATATGACTCCAGCAGAAAACTCACAGAAAGGAGAGTGGTGTCAAACTACAAGACAGCCAGCATGCAAGCAAGGCCTTGATTGTCCTTGTTTGGCTACTCATTTGTCTACTTCCTGAAGAGGCTGAAGCATGCTGGCCTTGACACCTCAGTCCTTGCTTCCATTAACAGCTGTGTTATGGAGTGCATCCTCACATCATGGTATATTGCAGTGGTGGATACAGAGGACAGTTGACAGGTATTTTACGTCACTTTTACATTACTTTTACTGTGATTTTGCTAGATATGGTTGTCGCTTTGTTTATGTTTATGGTTGTGGCTTTCATATATTTTCTGAAAGCCTATAGCCTCTAGATGTCAATTAATATACATTAAGACATGCCCCACCTTCCTACTGACTTTGGTGCATCATAAAAGTACATAGGCCCATAATGTAGATCGAGAAACGCATTGTACAGCTGACACATCTTGGGCTATACTATTAAGGGACAGCTGAATTGACCACCTAAACCAGATATTTTCTGAAAGCCTATAGCCTCTAGATGTCAATTAGTATACATTAAGACATGCCCCACCTTCCTACTGACTTTGGTGCATCATAAGGCGTACATAGGCCCATAATGTAGATCGAGAAACGCATTGTACAGCTGACACATCTTGGGCTATACTATTAAGGGACAGCTGAATTGACCACCTAAACCATATATTTTCTTAAAGCCTATAGCCTCTAGATGTCAGTTAATATACATTAAGACATGCCCCACCTTCCTACTGACTTTGGTGCATCATAAGGCGTACATAGGCCCATAATGTAGATAGAGTTTAGCATTGTACAGCTGACACATCTTAGGCTATACTATTAAGGGACAGCTGAATTGACCACCTAAACCAGATATTTTCTGAAAGCCTATAGCCTCTAGATGTCAATTAGTATACATTACATGCCCCACCTTCCTACTGACTTTTTGGTGCATCATAAAGGCGTACATAGGCCCATAAAATCCATTGTATAGCTGACACATCTTGGGCTATACTATTAAGGGAAATTGACCACCTAAACCATATATAAAGCCTATAGCCTAGATGTCAATTAGTATACATTAAGACATGCCCCACCTTCCTACTGACTTTGGTGCATCATAAGGTGTACATAGGCCCATAATGTAGATCGAGAACGCATTGTACAGCTGACACATCTTTGGGCTATACTATTAAGGGACAGCTGAATTGACCACCTAAACCATATATTTTCTTAAAGCCTATAGCCTCTAGATGTCAATTAATATACATTAAGACATGCCCCACCTTCCTACTGACTTTGGTGCATCATAAGGTGTACATAGGCCCATAATGTAGATCGAGAAACGCATTGTACAGCTGACACATCTTGGGCTATACTATTAAGGGACAGCTGAATTGACCACCTAAACCATATATTTTCTGAAAGCCTATAGCCTCTAGATGTCAATTAATATACATTAAGACATGTCCCACCTTCCTACTGACTTTGACATATCATAAGGCGTACATAGGCCCATAATGTAGATCGAGAAACGCATTGTACAGCTGATACATCTTGGGCTATACTATTAAGGGACAGCTGAATTGACCACCTAAACCATATATTTTCTGAAAGCCTATAGCCTCTAGATGTCAATTAATATACATTAAGACATGTCCCACCTTCCTACTGACTTTGGTGCATCATAAGGCTTTGTTGCACATAGGCCCATAATGATCGAGAAACGCATTGTACAGCTGATTATTTCTGATTCTTTTCTGATTCTGACTTTCCAGGTTGTCAACTTTTGTCAGGTTGTCAACTTTGTCACTGAAGCAGACCCACGGTCACCTTAATGAGAGTGTTGCCACAGCCCCTGCAAAAGAAACTCTAGAAGATCCACATTATCTTGCCTTATTGACTACCTGACTTACATTCAGTACTGCTGTAGGAATGTTTATTAAACAGGAAGCTAGCAGGATAGACTGAACAAACAGGCTTTTATTGTTCACTGCTGAGATGCTGTTGATATGCACGCATAATTATTAAAAGTTCTTGGTGTGACAACTTGCGCTGTCTCCCAGTCCCAACAAACAAATCTGGAAAGATAAAACGCAATATGTTAAAATCAAATTTGAAAACATGCCAAAATATATGAAATATATGAAGAACCTCCATTAATTTCAGTAGGACTGTTATTTGGTGTTGTTGTTTGACTTATCTTTACTCAATCAAAACAACAGAACTGCAATTTTATTGATAATACCTGAAATACACAATTAAAAGGGCTTAGTTTTGGCTAGGTGAGATAAAGGGCAAGTTTTCTGGCCACCAGGGCAGGTGGTTTTCATCCTTCCAGAAATACCTTGTACCTGTAACAGATGAGAATACAAATTTAATTTGAATTTTAATTTATGTTGGGTTATTTGTAATTGTAACGCTGTGTGGGATGTAAGCCAAAAGATATGACATAATCAGGAAATTAGTTAAATTACCTTTTGCAAGTGAGGAAATTATGCTTTTAAGGCCATGGTAAGGTATGGCCTCAGGATCCATCCCCTGTAGATTCAGAGTGCCATCCTCACTCTCTGCATTTTCTCTGGTTTGTCCTGCACAACATTTTTCAGCCGTTTTCAAAACTACTTGCATCTATATCACAGAAACAATTTAAAAAACATGGTCCAATGAATCTCATGAAGTCAAACAGGTTTCTTTACCTCGTGGTGCCAAGTTTGTCGGCTGTTGGCCACAGGCCTCTTTGAATGCTGCCAGGACTGTTGGGTCCATCAAAAATCGTTTCATGTGACCTGGACCTACAAGACAGAAATAGTTTGGCCTCTGCCTTTAACCTTGGGTGTGCAGATACCTTAAATAAAATAAAAAGAATCAGGCTTTTAAACAGGGAAATTCTGCTGAGTTAATGTGTGTACATAAGGAAATTAAACGGGAAACTAGGAGAGCTAAATTATCCTATAAAAGAAAACTAGAAGACAAGCTTAGCAACAATAATATGGGTTCAGCATGGGACAGTGTTAGGTCTTTGGTCGGCCTGACTGACAATGTGAAGGAAAGGGTCTCACTAGATGGGTTCACCTCAGATGTGGTTCTGACACAAGAGCTAAACAAATTTTACTCCAGATTTGATGTGCATTCCTTCAATAATGAAATAATGACGCTGAAAAATATAGCACTGGAACCAAAACATCAAGCTTGTCCTCCTTATTATTGGGTTTGGACAAGAAACTTAACAGGATCTCTACAATAAACAGCTATTTAAGAAAGCAAACTCAGCCTGTCTGACTGGTCTCACCCTCTGCATCAACAGTTTCAGTTTCTACCATCAGGTTCCTTGCTCAGACTCCCATTTGCTAAAATAAATAGATTCAAACACTCCGTTGTTCTTTCTGCTGTCTCCCTTCTAAACGCCAGGAGGAAAAGGTAGTTTCCCCACCAATGACCAGGATGTGCATCATGTTATTTATTATACTATGTGTATGAATTGATTTTTTGTAACTTTGTGTGCTCCTACTGCTGCAAAACTAATTGCCCCACTGGGGGACAAATAAAGGTATTATATTACAACGGAAGGCTAATTCAACCACCCCAAATAAATGCAACCTGAGAATTAACAAAAGCTTACCAGCACAATGGATGGACTTCTTATCCATGTACATGTAAATGAACGAAGGGCATGATGGTCCTTCAGCGATCTTGGTAACCTTTCACCAAAAGTACATTAACATTAACACAAAAGCACAAATAAAAACAGAGAAGGGAAACAGTTGAACTTGTTTCATAGAAAAATGCTGGTAAAGGTATTCAAAACCATAGTGTACATATGAAAATTATGACCACCCACCTTGGACAAAATCTTTTAAAAAAAAATTTGGGACTTTTCATGAGAGTAATTCCTCGTTCTTTTTTTGGTCTAGTTGAAACAGTGAAACAAATGAAAGGATTTAAAAATAACTCCAACATCAACTTGCCAAGAAATTGGTATGCTGAAATTGCCAACAAATACAGTAGGCCTACTATATATATTTCCCAAATAAGTAGCCTACAATTTTTCTGTTGTAACAATTAGGCCTATGTTACATGTAATTGTAATATACTGTATATACATTCTGTCTTTATTTACATTTTATACAATGTTGTAACTTTTTTAGAAAGGGGTTACATTGACATTTGCTCCATGCTATGACATCATCTCAACTTACATTTGTAGTGTCAACCAAAGGCATTTCACAATCACCCATTGTGCCAGCTCGTCTGCTGCATGGTAATACAGGTTGACAGAGGATGGCATAGACTGTGTTACACCCTCTGCTAGAACATCTAGAGCACAGGAACACACATGCAAGGCTTATTTTTTGCTGATTTTAGCTCAGCTTTAAATACAATCTTGCCGAACAAACTCCGTAGCAAATTACATGAAGTTGGACTCAGCACCTGCAACAGCTCCAGCATATGCAACTGGATTCAGGACAAACCACACTCAGTATGTAAGGGTCGTCAGGCACATATCATCCACCTTGCCCAATAACAGCCCCCAAAAGCTGGTATGGACGCTATACAGCCATGGATGCTGCACCACAACCCCACCTCGCCCCCCTCCCTCCTAAGTCTTAAGTGATACATTGTTTACTTGAGCTTGGATGTGATTAACCCAGGTCAAGTCCTCAAATAGCCTATATGTACTCCAACATTACTTGAAGCTGCTCTCTCTTGGGCTCCACCTAGTGGGCTGTCCTCCTTCAGTGACAGGTTTCTTCAACGCAGGTCCTTTTCTCTTGCTGCTCTCAGACTAAACTGTTTACTCTTTACTGTTTTATTAATTGCATCATAGTTGCAAAGATAGAGCTGAATATAAATTAATTAAAGATGAAGCGGAACAGAATAAAAGCCACACAAAAATCATATTCATTATAGTTTTGGTTATGATTTAGAGACGAAAACAACCCTTTCATTAATTAAGTGTATGCTTAAGAGTATGCTGAGCCGATCTTTAAACCAGATCTTTAGACACCAGATCTAGATCTTTATAACAGATCTTTAGACACAAACGAGGAACCACTGAATTTGACATTTAAATTTTATTCTGGCCCCTATAGGAGCACAAACAGGTCAATTAACAGTGAATTACACCAGTACAATAAGTTGTGTGGAATCCTGTGTCATATAAGGTCTGACCATTATATATATTAGATATAATATATATATATATATATATATATATAAAAAAAGTGAATGCACTTTGCAATTGCAATTGTAAAGATTTGTATAGCCTACAGTCACTGGCTAAATTCCCAGAATAGAGCCCTTAGAAATGTAATAATATGCACAAATAAAATCTCTCATTAATAACTCAGGCTACACTGCAAGTATGATTACAAAGGTCTTCATAACCTACAAAAGAGTGTTAACTAATAAGAGCCCTAACCTATATTATAAGAACCCTGGCTGATGAATCTATAAAAACAAAAACACATGTGCAATCACTTAAATGTAAGAGCCCCAAGTGCAATAAGAGCCAAGAGCCCTGGCTGATGGAACAACAAAAGAACAAGAACAACAAAAACACAAAAACATTAATATATTAGGTGAATGAATTTTGCAATTGCAAAGATGTGTATGCAGTCACTGGCAAAAGTCCCCTAAAGTAAAAGCCCCGAGCGCAACAAGAGCCCTGGCCTATATTATAAGAGCCCTGGCTGATGAAACTATAAAAAAACACCCAAAACAAAAAACATAAAAAGCAACCAAATGGAAAAAAACGTATCAACTTACTTCCAGCCGTTTTCCTGCGTAAAATTATACTTTTATAATTACAAAACCTCTCTGAGTTGAGCGCTTCGGCGTTCGTTCGTGTCACTTCGTCTCTCTACGTACACATGCTCCAGACGCCAGCGTTGACGTTACTGGCGTTGCTGACGTGGTTGGTTGCGTGTGTCACATGACCGCAACCAGCCTATCACACCGGGGTTCTTATACGGGGCTCTTCGGCGTTTTTCGAGTGTTTACATACCTCAGATTGGGGAAGCCAGCTACCGCCACAATAAACTTTTCCTCCATTTTATTAGCACTAGGAACTAAAGTTTCATGAGCATTTTTGTAGTACTGCGTCTAGAACAAAGGACGAGTGAAATTACTTCCCACCGTTGCCCCTGTGCTCTACTCCTATTGGATAGCCGCGTAGCGTTCAACGGAATCATTTGCATAAAGATTGGCCTCGGCCAGCTTCTTTGTCGCGCCAGAGAATGTCTAATAAGGGGAGAACTGCCACTCTCGGAAAACTTCCGGTTTCTGAACTGGTTGCAGTTCCTTTTGTGGTTCCACATGAGGGCCGTCCCACGAAAGTGCAGAATGCATGGAGGTCTATGGAGCTGTACCCCTCAAAATCCACTTTTCTCGGGATATTTTTTTTTTTCAAGTAATTTGAATATTGTATTCGAAAGGGGACGCAAAGAAAATACACTTGGTGGAGTATTATATTTTTAAAGGCACTTAATTGTTCTAAAAAGCCTTTCAAACGTGTCAATGATGTCGCTCATTAGCACAATGCTAGCGTGTTTTGGGCAACAATGACCCAAACTGTAAGAAATCAAAAGGACATAAGTACTCGTTCATTCAACTTTTTGACCTATAACCCATGTTGAAGTTATACAATCTACAATCAAATTTGAGATTTGTCAACGACAATCAGGTGAAAGACACAAATTTAGCCGTCTAGCTCCATTGACTCCCATTCATTCTGCACTCATGGCAATCGCCCCCAGTGGAAATCTGGTGGAACTGCAACCAAAATTCGGTACAATGGGACTTAATACGGAGTGGCCAGGCTCTCCGTAGACCATAGACAGTAAAAGAAATGGACGAACAGACTCCGTCGTTTTCAATGGGAGGGCACTGAGTCAAATAGAACGATTTTTCAGTTGGTCCCCCCAGTACTGCGCAGACTCACACTTAACTTCGTGACGTTAGCCATCGAACTGAATCTTGTAACTCATATGATAGATACACAGAAATTCTTCTCACACTTCCTTCGCCTTCACAGTCATCAAAGTTAAACATTTATTTATGTATTATTATTAATATCATCCTCACCAAGTCGTGTTAATGTTGAAGCTACCACACATGATCATCTTCAAAAACAGTCATGCTAAAACAAAACAAAAAAGTTATAGCCTTGAAGCTAATCTTCTTTCCACTTTTCCGACCTACGGTCAATCCATCGAAAACCATTGAAATGATTAGTGCCGTTTTTTTAAAAATTAGGTTTACTTTTTTATTATTATAAGCCTCTGTGTAATGCTTTACCTTAACATAGGGTCGTGTATGCTAGGTTTTGCTTATGAGTTACCGTCATAGACAGTTAGGTGGACTGAGCTTCTTATCCAAACAATACGGTTATCTCCCTATGGCGCGAAAGAGAGATTACGTCAAAGCTAGCTTCCCTCCAACCTAACAAGCTAACCATTCTTCTTACGGGTAACCAACGTTACGGACGAGGTAGTGGAGTCTGTTTTGCCTTTGTAGTGTTTATGTGGATTACACAGAAGCTACAATATCGGCACAGGATATATGTTATATGAAGTTATGGTATTTCAAAGAAATCCTAGAATGAATGGACTTCTATGGGAGTTAGCAGAGAGATGGTCCCTCCAGCCTACGTCGATTCTTCTACTTCCGGGAATTCGCCTGCCCCCTTGCCGTAGACGGGCTTTGTGATCCATAGACATAATATACATAGACGCCGCATCGACCGCTGCTCCCTACTAGCGCTGACGAGATTTGGAGCCGCCATCTTGGACCGGTCATCCACTCCACTCAGTGTAATCTGTTTGGCCGGTGCAATGAGCTGTCAGCACACTTAATTAATCATATCTCACTGAATACCGAACAGATTTTCACGCGGTTTTTTTTTGATCATACATGTAGCTATGATACAGGCCACATTGTTCGAAAATACAAAATACAACCAATAGTACGGTAATGTTAAATCTTACTTGTGAAAAGTAAATCCCCCCGAGTATGGTCCGCCGATTTGAGCAGGAACATGCTGCACAGTGCTGTCATCTTATGTTTTCTGCTGCAACGCAATGAGGAGTATGACAGGTCCAAGATGGCGGCCGCATTTCTTGTTTCCAGCAGCCAATGCGGCGTCTATGTATATTATGTCTATGTTGTGATCTACCATGGTGGCTTTGTTCCGGTTTATCCCACAAGTACTTCCGGGTCAAATCGATGTTTGGGTTATTTAATTGTACGAAATATACCAAATAGTATACTTGATATGTATGAATATAGACCAGTGTTACTCATTGGGCGGCTCGTCAAGCTATAATTGGTGGCTCGCATGGTAAATTTGGTTTTACTCATTTTGAGTAGGCCTAACCTGTTCGCCAAAGGCCATCATCTCTGGCCCCAGCTTGATAAAAATAAAAGTAGGCTCTGATTTAGCCTAGTCTACTGTATGACTTCAACGAGGTGATCTTAAGTTTCGTTCTGCTTACAGTAACGTTCTCACTGCCACTGCAACGCCTTTGAATGCAATCCGCTGCCCTGTTTATAAATGCTACAGCGGACTTAAACTGCCACCTTGTGGCGATAAGTTGTAATACATTTCACGCAGCTGCATGAATCACGGAAAACGCGAATGAAGTGGCCACTTCTAAATGGGACCCACTGTATGTGGTAACAGTCAATACATTTTTTCAAATGTGTTTCATAAACATTCAATATTGCACTACAAAAACGCAAACATCTGAATTATACTTCACCCAAATACAGTAATGAAGGTGAAAGGAAGTTATTAAGCCTTGGTGCTTCCTAAAGGGGGTATTGTCAAATACTAGCCTACTATTAATACCCCTTACCACTTCAAAAGGTTGTTAACTCAGCTTAGTTAGAGTGGTCTGGGGGCATGCTCCCCCAGAATTTTTTTTTTTAAATAACCCCTTAAATAATGACTTCAGGTGAGTTTTTTGGAAAGAAGCATTAACCCTTTGAGACCTTGAATTTGTCATTGTATCTATACATCCTATATCTTGTTTTTGTTTATTTTTCAGAACAATCTGGGATTTGTACCCATCTTGCATAGCCTATGTCTCTTATGTCAGCCTTTATATCAACGGGAAACCATTTGTGTTTTTATGGCACCAGGAAGCATATCAGTAGAAATAACTTTTCATATTTAGGTGGGATAGATTGGAATCTTGAAATATAATAATCTTGATGGTGGGATATTCTATGGCTCACCAATTTATGAGATATATGTACTGAGACAAATATTTTATTTATTAGACTAATTGCTTTATTCACTTGAGTAGCCTATTGTCACTTGGACCACATTATGGTGGTTGTCAGCTCATTGTCTGCAGCAGTCCTGTATCTTTAGAAAAAAATGTATGTGTAGCATACTCGCTCAAATTGATAACACTCATTGATAATAAGCAAATTTTCATTCATTGTTGACAATGTCCATGGAGGCTCAGACGGGTGTCCCGGGACCTGATGAACACGCCGCTAAAAAGCACAAACGAGTGTGAAAGTTGCAGCCGTGACGACAGGGAAAGTGCAGGCAGCCACAAGAGTGATTGGTCGTATAAAATGACAGTTGAATCAAAGATTGTCCGCCTTAACAATCTTTGGTTGAATGGAAACCATAAACATGTGCATGCGCGGACAACAATTGTTGATCGACTCTGGTGGCTATGCTCTGTTCCGCACCGGTGTGCCCACAAGTACTTCCGGGTCAAATCGATGTTTGGGTTATTTAACTTACAAAATATACCAAATAGTAGGCCTATACTAGAATGAATATATATATAAACAGAAATAGAAGCGGCTAATGCTACTGCAAAATTATTGTCTTTTCCAACAATAATCAGTAAACTAAAATGATTGCAGGTCTATAGGAAATTAAATTCTTCCGGGTCATGACAAGGCTTCAAAGTTTCAACATAGCAAATTTGATTGGCTGTAAACAACAGCTATCAGCTGCTGAGTAACAGGCACTCCCACAGACCTCCAACTCAACTCGTCTTCCCTAGAGTGACAAAAATAGGCCAATAATAATAATAATGATAATTGATAATGTTATCAATTTTATTAGTAGTAGGCCTATCATACTCATACAATTTACTAGTATTAGTAGTATTTATACTAGTATCTGATTATTATGATGATGATTATCATTAGCCGTAGTATTAGTATTATTAATAACTGATATCTATCTATCAATCTATCTATCTATCTAATATTAATAATACTAATCCTACAGCTAATGATAATCATCATCATAATAAGATACCACCTAAGCCATATCTTTTCTGAAAGCATATACCCTCAGGATGAGATCCAACATGGTCTGACATATCCCACCCTTACCATTATTATTATTAGACCTGCATCCATCCATCCTCCTTATCCTTTCTTTCCTTGAAATACTTGTATGCAAATTAGTGCATAGTTAAGAACTTTATGCCTCATTTGCGAAAACAAACATAAAAGCACTTGGATATGGATGTCCATGTCCCACAGGCCGCAGCCAGACATTAATGAGGCATTGGGAAAAGGGGCAGTAGCCCCAGGCCCTTGCCACTAGGCCCATACTTGGGTGTCTGAAATGTGACTACACTAAGTCCCCTTTTCTTGTTGGTATCTTTTGTGGTGAAGGCAAGCCAAAAAGTCTTTCTCAGTACCTTGAACAATTTGTTGGAGATCTTAAGAATGTTCTATGGCATTATCTATCTTGACAAGCAGTTTGAAGTTCTGGTTTCCTCTTTTATTTGTGATGCTCCAGCCAGAGCCTTCGTTAAACAGATTAAGCGACATAATGGATATGCAGGATGTGACAAGTGTTTTCAAGAGGGAGTATGGCGAAACAAAATGACATATCCAGAAACCAAAGTGAGGCTAAGGACAGACGGCAGTTTCAAGGATAGGGTTGATGAAGAGCACCACATTATCACATCCTTTATCTGAGGTGGTTAATATGGTGTCGATGTTTCCAATAGACTACATGCATCTCAGCTGTCTCGGGGTAACTCGAAAACTTTTGAATATGTGGTTAAAGGGGAAGAAGACAACGAGGCTTCCGTCACACACTGTAGGGACAATTTCTGAGAAACTCCTCAAGCTGCGCTCCCACATGCCCTGTGAATTTAATAGAAAACCAAGGGCACTAGCTGAACTGGATCGGTGGAAAGCCACTGAGTTCCGTTCATTTATGCTTTATTGGGGCCCGATTGTTTTGAAGGACTGAGTTCAAACAAACAGCCATACTATATGTACCCCTGTGATTCAACGTACATTGGAACACACAAGGTCAGTAGGCTTGAAGACAACGCAGGGATAGGCAAACTAAGCTGTATCAAGCGAAAATTTCTTTTTTTCCCAGATGGAGATGGTGGCATAGCAATACCACTGCTTCATCATGGGATGATGTATTAGTAGGGGTTCTCAAGGCCGGAGGGGGGGGGGGGGTTGGGATAACTACTGTAGTTCCATTTAGTTTAGTTAATTTAGTTCCTTTTCAGTTGTTAGAGGACATGGAGTAGGGTATTTATTATTTTTTCTTTAAAGATGGATCAGGTGCTGTACTCAGTAGTACAATTCCCTAATGGTGGGACGGCCATAGTTCTGCAGAGCTGGCTGAGAGATAACACACTGCTATGGCCACCCAAAAAAATTCCACTTGCAAAGGCTTTGCAACAAAGGATGGAGCCAGATAGTACATGGATCACCTACAGCGATGTCTGCCAACTAATTACATGTCGTGAGTATGATCTGTGCAACCCATATGCAAATTAATGGGAAAACTTGATACACACTACAATTTACTCTTGAAAGTTGCCCATTTTCTGTCATACATAATATACATACATTTAGGTATGGTATAAGATGTATAGGTTTTGCTACAGCCAAAATGTATCTATATGATGTTTGCTAGATATATGACAGATGTATAAGTAAGTATAAGTATAAGTATATATACTCTTTTGATCCCGTGAGGGAAATTTGGTCTCTGCATTTATCCCAATCCGTGAATTAGTGAAACACACTCAGCACACAGTGAACACACAGTGAGGTGAAGCACACACTTATCCCGGCGCAGTGAGCTGCCTGCAACAACAGCGGCGCTCGGGGAGCAGTGAGGGGTCAGGCGCCTTGCGACAGAAATCAAAAATGGGCTCGCTGACCGGAAACTTCTCAAGTACTAGTGACTTGAGTTTTAAGGAAAACTGTGGGAAAATGGTGCTGCTTTCCTCTGCATTCTCCAGAAACATATGAAGAAGCCAGACGAGGAGAACACAAGTACAACACCACCATGTGTGCAACCGCTGAAATTGAGTCAGAGGAGGAAAAAGAAGAAGAACGGGAGAAAAGGAAAACAAAGTAAGTGATGTTCACTGGAAGTTACTTCTGTCCCCTCACAATTGAACTAGTTATCTATTATTATTTATTATAATTAATAGTAAGGAGGTCACAGCAGCATTACTTTATCTTGACTTTGGCTTGATATAAAATGGACTGATGTGTTTATTTTTATTCAGGCCAAATCCACTGTATATGGATTCTGACTCTGATGAGCCATCTGGCGAAGTGAAGAAACCACGGGTTTTATGCCTGCCTAATGTCAGAGTTCCAGAATCCTGGTCACAACTGGCAAGAAATGGTAGGTCACATGTATTTCTGCCCTGTAACTGACCCTACCTCTTTGTATCATACAACACCATGTTCTATTCTGTACACCTAACTAACCTATTCATTTATCATGTATACAAACCTTGCTGCCCTGTAACTGACTCTACCTCTTTGTAACATACAACCCAGGTGGCTCTAAACACCATTGAATTGAATGTATTGTAGAATTAGATCATGCTTTTAGGTTGAGAGTTGTGCAAAAACTAATCATGTTTCACACAACTGTTTTGTCCCTTTTGCAGATATGTTTGCAGGTGCCAGTGCATCAAATGCATCAGCACATGAACAATTTCACCATGGTAATCTCTCAAATAATGGCCAGTAGTCACATAAGCCTCTGTATGCGTCTTTTGTAAAATAATTTAATTCACTGACTTTTGCATTCCTTATTGTGTGTGTCAGAAATGATGGCAGCATCCACTGGCGGCGCTGGGCCGTACCACCAGCTGCAGGTCCCACAGAAGGAAGGCGGCGCTGGGCCGGCGCTGGGCCGTACCACCAGCTGCAGGTCCCACAGAAGGAGGGCGGCGCTGGGCCGTACCACCAGCTGCAGGTCCCACAGAAGGAGGGCGGCGCTGGGCCGTACCACCAGCTGCAGGTCCCACAGAGAGAGGGTATGATGCCATACTTCCAGCAACACTTTTTGTACAGCCGTGGACACAGAATTCCACAATGAAACTGACATAGCATGACATAAAATGACCTCCTTTGGTAGCTGACAACACAATCTGCCCTCTCAAAGTTTTGTTGATGCTTCCCAATATATAAATTAATATCTTTGTTTTGCAGGTGCCAGTATATTTCATATTTCGTGCCCCACAAGGTGAAAACGGGCAGCTTTTGAAAGGCAAGTCTATTAGAAAATGTTGTGCTATGTAACCACAGAAGTATTTTGTACATTTTTATCTCATGACAATTTGTTTTTACCCTTGTTTAAGACCTCGCCATCCAAAAGATGACAGGGATGCTTGCCGAAGTGCTAGTGGTGGTGAAGGAACTTTCGTGAGATGTGCAGTTCATCATGGGGGAAATGGCCGAGGGTAGAACCCCAGCTAGTGGACCAGCCACAAGCCAAGAGCCGTTCCCCGTCCAGCTGCCCATCACAAACGAGGAGGACTTTAATGAGGCCGAAGCCCTCTTAAAAACAGAGGCAGTCCGACAAAAGATGGTAATTTGTTTGATAAACTGAGCTGCATAATGAGACATTCTGCATATTAAGCGGGGCCTTACCAGGTGCTACTGGGCCTTACTGCGCACCCCACCCCCTACCCCATAATCCAACAAAACCAATTGTTTTTGAAAGGTCTGACCATGCTGAACATTGATCAGAATGTTAAGTAAGGGATAATGTATAGAACGCAGGTCATTATCGGGAATCGCCTTGTGAATCAAGTAGAAAGACTTTACATTTTGGTCTCTACTATTTAGGGAAAGCCAATATACCACTCAAACCAAACATTTTCTGAAAGCTTATGTCCTCTAGATGTTATTAAACATGCAAAGACAGATGTTACACCTTCCCCTAGCTCATGGAGAGCCATGTTCCTGTAATGGATTTCCCAACATTTCAACATTTCACTGTTTTTTATCCATGTTCCGCATGGTCGGACCTTTAACACCAGTGTTCCAATTGAGTTACATCAACAGGCAAACTGGAATTGTACTTAAATCCATTTTTCCTCACATCTCAATAGATTGCCCGCTTGGCCATGGTGGGAGGCACCAGCTCGATGCTGGCAGCAGCCTTAACAAACGGCCTGGCCTGTAAATTTAGTTGGGCAGGGAAAGCATACAAACACAGTGAGGCCAAGCTGCCATTTAGGGACACTCGCCTGCAAGACTGCATGTTTGGTGAGTTTAACTTAATATTCCTTGTGCTGTTTTCAACTGGCAACAAGTTATTTCAACCCAACTGATGCAATGAGTATCTTATCATTCCTTAAACAACCATTTTGGATTCATGTCTTTCAGTTGCTTCTCGGCAGTGTGACAGGAAGCTCACACAGCAGGCCTTCAGTGACATTGTGAAGAACTGGCTACGTTACGCCCCTTGACGTGGAGGAGGCTTAAAGAAAAATTAGATGTAAGTGAATTTGATATTCCTAATATTCCTAAATAGCTGTTGCATAAGTTGCTCTGCAAAATGTTTCATCGTGAGTGCTGACATGTTGTCTCTGCTTCTCTCCCACAGTGTCCTCTTCATATGTGCTATGGCCCTGCACACATACAAGCCCACTCACACACACACATAGCATCACCCCCTTGTTCTTCATGTTTTGTTTGTTGCATAAAAAAAAAAAGAAAAAAAAATCTTAAAAATATCTAATAAATGTTTTTATCCATATACAACTAAATTAATCCAAAATGTGTCTGTTGTTATTATACGGTTAGTCCTATTGTTGGTGGCATAATCTTACTGCTAAATAGACTGTATTTTCAATGGAGGTTGATGTTGATTGTTCTGCAAGCTACAATGCCCATCACTCATTTTAATACATACATATATATATATATATATATATATATATATATATATATATATATATATATATATATAATATTAATTAATATAAATTAATTTTATACCTTTTAGATAATGGTTGAACCAATATTGATTCAGTAACATTATTTCAACATAAAATCAACTGAAATTGAAATGTAGATTCTCATTAGATGATGGTTGATTCACCATTGATTAAGTAACATTATTTCAACATAAAATCAACTGAAATTGAAATGTAGATTCTCATTTAGATGATGGTTGATTCACCATTGATTAAGTAACATTATTTCAACATAAAATCAACTGAAATTTAAATGTAGATTCTTATTTAGATGATGGTTGAATCACCATTGATTCAATGTCAGTATGGTTGAAAATCCGATGTTGATTCAACACAAAGTAGAGGGGACACTTTCAACATCGGATCAATGTTAGGCTTCAACGTAGTTTCAACATTTCTGCCAAACCATATTTCAACGTTGATTCAACTGAATTTTGCTATGTGGGGAATGTCTATGGAGGGACGAATGAAGCTGTCCTCCCCACCAGGGAACCCCATTCTAAGTAAATGCACACATATTCCCTCACGGGATCAAAAGAGTATAGGCCTATATACTTATACATATCTGTGTTCTAGCCTTCTATGCAGGTGAGACATGGAAAAGCAGTTTTAAAAAAATGAGTTCCATGTTAACCTATGGAGAGTGACGGCCTGTGGGTCATGAAGGGCAGTTATTTGGATGTGCGGTGGCCTTACCCACGTAAAACAGAGTGAAATAACATTTTGTAGCCTACTATGGAAACATTATATCATTGGAAACATGTATTCTAGCTATATAATAACCGCGAGATACAGCGCTTCACGATGACTGCAATGAGTTAACAGAAGACGCAATCTATCTGAATATCTGCAATCTAGCAATCTATCTGAAATGACACCTATGAAGTAGACCTATTATTCATGCCACATATTTTGTGTTAGCCTACAGTTTAAGCTATGTACACTATGTTTAAACTGTATTTCAAGTTTAATGTCGACATGTCGAGTTTAATCTCGCCAGGGCCAAAATATTTTTTTTTTCTTCATGTGTGTCCCTAATACTCCGTCGTATTATAGCCTATTTGAATGGAGCTGATCATTATGAGAGTTGTGTAGACGCTCTTAAAGCGACAGCGCACCATTTATAAATTAGTTAAACTGCATCAAATTAGTAGTATTTCTTAAGAAATATTTTAAACTAAAATGACTGTCATCATCATTTAAATAATATATATTACAATATCATTTTATTTGTCAGAAAGACTGGCTGGGCCACTTCCGAGAGACTACACCCAGGGATGACCGGAGCACTCAGAGAACTTTTAAACTTTTTTATTAAGGTGCACAAACGACTGATGTTTCGACGCACTGCGTCTTCCTCAGAGTCAAACCATACTGGTAACATTGCAGAGATAATAAAGTCCATTCTCCTCTCCCAAGACATTGGTTAGTAGTGAGGGGTGGGTATTAACAGCAATTAGCCAGTACAAGCACTCAGGCGCGCGGTAACCTATTTTTGACCAGTTTTTTTTGAAGTTTTAGAAAAGTCCTGGGCAGCCACAAATTCTAATGTTCCGCGACAGCACTCAGAGTCCACTGCGCCCACCCTAACCCCACAGAAGCGCACTTGACATCGTTAGCCTATTTCAGTATAGCTAAGGAAAATTACTTTTCTGATCGTCAAAACCACACCAGAGATGTTAGGCTTTAAATATAGGCTAATAATCAGGCTGCAATGATCTCGCAAATAATTTCTGAATAGCCTAAAGTGTGTCTCCACAGCAAGTATGTGTCCTAATACTTTCTATCTTAGTGACTAGGATAGTGAAATGATTTTACTAGCTATGCATTTATTATTTTTGCAAAACTGTAAAACACAATTAAAGTTTCTTTCAGCTTATCCATGTTTTTTTTTAATGTGTAAAAAGCATAGAATATGTAGGCCTATATCAACCGTAGGCCTACACACTTGATTGCTATCACATAGATGAAACCACGCTACGGTTCTTACAGTAACTGACTCACGTTCACGTTATATATTTGTGTTCACTCTATAACTGTTAATTTTTAGTAGCCTATATTCAAACCTATCCATAACCCTTTTTTGCTATTTGACTCATAGTAAGCTAAGGCCAGATTTGTACCTGAAGCGTTCAGTTTTTGCAGAAAGCACGAAACTTGGTACAGGTATAGTACTACCCCTAGTGATCAAAAATTGAAATGGACCCCAACACATAGTGCCCCCTAGTGGCCCCTATCGTGACCTTTTTTTCTACATTTATAATGCAATGCTATGCTGTTTTTAACACATAATATGACGTGTCTATAGCATAATTAAAATGGCAGACATGTTGGATTTTAAGGAAGTAGCCATACAT
This sequence comes from Alosa alosa, assembly GCF_017589495.1. Classification (NCBI taxonomy): domain Eukaryota; kingdom Metazoa; phylum Chordata; class Actinopteri; order Clupeiformes; family Clupeidae; genus Alosa; species Alosa alosa. The sequence continues at coordinate 16,987,966 of NC_063195.1, forward strand.
TCTGACACCGAGTCAAAAACTGGGGTGCATTTAGGCTATGTGTGAAGTTTCGCCTGTGTGACTAAACCCTGCACTTGCCTGGGCTCAATCCTTCTAATTTGCCCCCTAGAGGCTGGCATGCTAGCAAGGAGGCTAAAACCCATGGATGCTAGTGTCTGTCAAGTCTCTTAAAGAAACATATGCTGCCTTTTGGGAAATTAGCTTTTTTGTCTTCTATCCCAGAGTTAGATAAATTAGTACATACACCCAGTCATAGTTAGATAAATTAGTACATAACCCAGTCCAACACATCCTACTGTTAGCCTAATTCAATTGAGGTGGGTGGGGCCAATTAGCTTATGCTAAAGTTTCTTTTAAAGCTTATAGTGATAGTTTGAAAAGGTCTATTTTGTTTTATTGTAGTTTAACATTTTGCATCCCATAAAATGATTATGCCTGTCAATGAAGTTAATTTAAATATGTAATACCTTATGAGTTTAGCTCCCTCCTGACACATTAGGGCTCTTGCTAGTCAGTGAACCAGCACTTTTAGGACACTTGCTAGTGCGTTCAGTGCCCAGTCCTTGGGTGTGCTTTGTGGTGGAAACACCAAAAGGTCAAGACAGGTAAAGTTGAGTATCGTCCGCATAGCAGTGATAATCAAATTCATGGGAGCAAATGGTCTCACCCAAGGAAATGTGTATATAGAGAAAAGTAGGGGCCCTAATACTGATCCGTGAGGCACACCTGTGGTGAGGTCGTGTGCTCTTTAAGGTAGGATTTAAACCAGTCAAGGGCTTTCCTAGACATCCCAGTTCAGATAGTGTAGAAAGAAGAATGTCATGGTTAACAGTATCGAAGGCTGCAGATAAGTCTAGTAGAATTAATACTAATGACTTAGCAACTTAGATGAGGACTTAGCTACTCTCAATGCTTCGGTCACAGACAGAAAAGCAGTTTCAGTAGAATGACTCTTGAAAACAGACTGCATAGGGTCTAGCAGGTTGTTCTGATATAGCAAGTCCAAGACTTGCTTGAAGACCACTTTCTCAAAAAACTTTGACAAGAAAGGAAGAAGGGAGATAGGTCTGTAAAAACAGGAATGGTTTTAGAGGTGGTGGCAAATGATACATTTTCCATCTTTATCCTCCTTGATTGAATTTTCACTAGTGTCACTACTGGTAGCATAAGCCAGTACCTGGAGCCTACAAACGTTGCACAGGTAGTCTAACTCCTCCAGAAAGGCACACAAATACATTCCATTGCCAGAAGGATTGCTGTGTCTCCCAGCACAGTCTCAAGAGCATGTAGGAGATTCCAGGAGACAGTTGCTCTAGGAGAGCTGGGCAGGATGGTAGAGGGTCCTTAACCCAGCAGCAGGACCAGTATCTGCTCCTTTGTGCAACAACAAACAGTAAGAGCCCTGCCAGAGCCCTACAAAATGACCTCTCCAGGCCGCTGGTGTGACTGTCTCTGACCACACTGTCAGACTTCATGAAGGTGGCTTGAGGGCCCGATGGCCTCTGGAAGGACCTATGCTCACTGCCCAGCACCGTGCAGCTCAATTGGCATTTGCCATAGAATACAAAATTGGCAGGTTCGCCATTGACGCCCTGTGCTTTTCACAAATGAGACCAGGTTCACCCTGAGCATGTGACGTCTAAAGATGTCTTGGAGAATGTAATGCTGCCTGCAACATCATTCAGCATGACCAGTGATAATCTGCATCCTTGGAAGGACACACACACCTCTATGGGCAAGACAACTGCACCCTCACTGCTCTTAGGCATCAGGATGAAAACTTCAGACCCATTGTCTGACCCTGTATTGGTGCAGTGGGCCCTGGGTTCCTCCTGGTGCACAACAATGGCTGGACACATGTAGCGAGAATGTGAAGGCAGTTCCTGGAGGATGAAGGCATTAATACCATTGACTGTCCCCCCACACTCTCCTGACTTAAATCCGATTCAACACCTCTGGGACATTATTATTTTGGTCCATACAACACTGCCAGGTTGTACCACCGACTGTCAAGGAGCTCAGTGATGGCGATGTCCACATCTGGGAGCAGATCCCCAGGACACCATCCGCCGTTTCATTAGGAGCATGCCCCGATGCCATCAAGCATGTCGGGGCCATACGAACTACTGAGTACCATCATTAGTTGCTGCGCTGAAATTCAAGCAAAATGTTTGCTTGAAAAAAAAAGCTTGCTGAGTCATTTTTTCCACTTAGATTTTCGGGGGGTCTTTGAATTCAGTCCTCTGTGGATTGATCATTTTCATTCCCAAATAACGAAGTGGCATCCTTTTGTTCCTAACATATTACCCAGTCCATATCAGTTTGAATCCTACCTCACAGGATGCTCGTTTAACGCATCATGGCTTGGACAGCTGTCCGCACCTCACCATCCCACCATAGGGGTCCCCCAGGGCTCAGTACTGGGCCCCCTTCTCTTTGCTATCCACACCACTTCTTTGGGACAGATTATCCATTCACACAGCTTCTCATACCACTGCTATGCAGATGACACACAGCTTTATCTGTTCTTTCCACCTGATGACCCCTTGGTCTCGGCACGGACCTCGGATTGCCTCCCAGACATATCTACATGGATGAAGGCACACCACCTCCAGCTAAACCTCTCAAAAACCAAACTGCTGGTCCTCCCAGCTAAACCTACTGCTCCCACCTACTCGAATGCCCTCATACAGGCATATGCTACCCCCCGACCGTTGCGCTCTTCAGACAAACATCGTCTAGCTCTGCCACCCGGTGCGGCTCAGGTTAATCCAAACTTTTCATCTGTTGTTCCTCGTTGGTAGAACGCACTACCAGTTCCTACTAGAGCTACTAGAACTCCTGAAGACCCAGCTCTTCAGAGAATATCTCCTCTCGTAGCACTACTTACAACTAGCTAATTCTACCACTTACCACCTGACTTGACTGTATAAAAACAGCACTCACTGGTGCACTTTTCCCTATTGTACTCTACCTTTTTGAATTGTTTTAAATTGTTCTAGAATTGTTGAGAGAATTGTTTCAAAAGCGTTAAACTGTTTCCCAGGTTGTAAGTCGCTTTGGCTAAAAATGCGTCAGACAAATGTAATATAATGTAGATATCCAGCATGATGTTTTTCCCCATTGAGATCTGATGTTATTTATTTTTTAAAGTGTATAATTTTTTTGAGCAGTGTATAGTAAGAGTTAAGGTTTGCTCAGAAAGAGAAGAAGGTAGAATAAGAATTTATTGATGATGTAGGTAGTTACTTCAATTAACCAAGATATAGAATAATTGGCTTATTTTCTTACACATAGTGGCCATATTGGAATCTTACCAGATTATACTTGATGCCTCGTGTATTATTGAGGTTGTCATGTTATAAAATGACTGTTCAAACTTTGAATGATATTTCTATCATGAATAACAATAGAGATGGTCTATATTTTCACATTTGGTATCCGCCATATTGGATTTCAAAATGGCCAACATCAAGTTTGTTTGGAAATCATGTCAATAGCTTCCTTGACCCCAAAAATTGAGTGTTAGAACTTAAAAGACTTTTTTATCTGGTTTCATTTTGAAGTTGTATCAACAATTCTATTAAGAATGGTAGCCATATTTTAATTCAAGATGGCGGCCACTAGGGGGCGCTATGTGTTGGGGTCCATTTCAATTTTTGATCACTAGGGGTAGTAGTATAACTGTGCCAAGTTTCATGCTTTCTGCAAAAACTGAACGATTCCGGTGCTTAGCCGCTGTACTATCATCATTTCACATACAAAAATATAAATAATGTCAGACAGCGAATTAGTAATTATTTAATATTATTTTTTTTATTTTTTTATTATTTTTAATAATATTTTTTTTAAATCTATCTCCTGCCAGCAGGGGGTGCTGCAGCACCCTCAGCACCCCCCTTCCCGCGCCCTTGCAAGCACTCGTAGAAAGAAAAGTAAGCATCAAATACATCATTGGTCAGTGTGAATCAGAAGTAGAGAATAGTCAAAATAAATCAAAATAAAAAATGACATTGTTAGAGAAAACAGGAAAGACATAATTCTTCATTGAAACCATGGGGCTCAACTGTGAGTGTATGGATCCAAAACGCTTCTCTTTGAAGTAGCACTCCGCACTCACTGTTCCACTCAGGGCTCTCAAGTTTTGATGTTTGCATGGAGTGAGACTTTGTTTCTCAGGGGGGAGGGGGCGTGGTATTGGCACAGTGCCACGCCCCCTCACCCCTGATCGAAGTACATGAAAGTCCCACGCCTGCTTGAACTACTGGGTGCCCACGCCCCCTCCCCGATCAACAGACCCACCCTCCCCATGTCTCATCGACCCAGCTTCATGAGAGAGCACAAATTCCATTATTTCAAACACACTGTTTTATTTATTCTAGAACCCTATAGTAAATAATAATAATAACATTAATTATAATGTGTGTTTATGAGTGATGTTGTGTGTTGTAAGTGTTTGTGGCAGATTTTGATGCCTTGATGACTGATACTGGTGGCTAGACGTTCAGCAAACAGCTATTGTGCGCACATCCCACCTTCTGGCAGGTGCAGGACAAAAGAAAACTATACTCTGCTGAAGAGGACCCAGCAAGGTCGAAACGTTGCATTAAATAATTGGGAGTCAAAAGCAGTGTTGCGGACATTATATTTTTTCAATTGATACTGGGGGCTCTCATTTAAAGCACTGTGGTTCAATGTCAGCCATTTTCACAGTCATGAGGCCATCCTTAAAAATATTCTTGTTTGCAGTAACAGCCAAAACATTTTTTTAAAAAATGGGTCGGTAGGTAGGTCAATATTTTTTTTTTTAAGATTCAAAGTAAAAAAAAAGTACAATTTTGGTCATGGTGATTACGTATGTATGAATTTAAACAAATGTGCATATTGTGACGTAACTGACTGGGTCCTTAACCCGTGCCTTCAGGCGCATCACTGCAAACCTCAATCTGATGCAGGTTATGTAGACCAGCCTTTCTCAAACTTCTTTGACCTGAGGTTTTTTAATGAAGTTTAATTTGAATGCCTGAATGTAAGGATTCAGGAAACACAATACCAGCTTTTTTTGGTGAGCAGATAGGCGTAAATCACTGATCTGTTGATCTTTAACAGATAGAAAGAAGGCTACAATAGCTTTTGGCCACGTTATATTCAAATTTGACTATACAATACTCAGTGCTATACAATGTATTATAGGCTACAGTCTCTGCTCTGTTTCTATGGAAGTTCCAAAAATCAACGTTGTTAAACAATTAAATAGCATTCAACAGGTTGAAGCGGAGCTTTGATACCAACGTTATCGATTAGTTTCAGTTTCTCTCGCGCAGACGCCTGCATTGAATGAACGCTCATACCACCACTTTATTGTATGGCTCCATGTTTAATGACATCGATAGCAGAAACGTTAGTTTTCTTTTTTTGTCGTTCCGCGGTATCTTGATCAACTGCGCAGCAAATTATCAGACGAAGCACCGGGCCTAATTTCACTCCACGACTCCGCGGACCAGCAGAGTCCACGTTGCGGACCCACATCAAAACAGAACTATTTCCTGATTGGTTGAGAAATCCTATTTTCGGATTGGCCGATAGTTCGTGTCCCTATAAAATATAGCCCTTAGAAATGTCTGTGCGGGCAAGTTAATAATTTCTCGGAGTGAGAAATGCCATGTGTGGCGTGTAAGCGTGTGAAATCATTGAAATGTGTGTGTCTCATGCTCAATGCGTGAGACTTGAGAGGTCTGGTTCCACTGTTCTCTTCAAACCTCCAGAGCCGAGTACTCTCTCCCTCAGCAGAGAGCTAGAGGACCTCAAGAAGAGACATCAGGCTCCTCTGGCATTCAATCACACTCTCTGAATATTGGAGAGTTAAGCGAATTCCTCGCGGGCTTCGCCTGAACAAAAATGCCCTCGTTCGGGCTAGATGATTCCAAATTCATGCACAAGTGGGAACAGATCTTGAACAAATGCTCCCTGGATTTGATGCTTCTACTCATCGAGAAAACCAAGACTGAAAGGGATAAGACCACCATGGCGATCCGAAAAACGGAGACACAGATGAAGGCGCAAATTGACGCAGATTCAACACCATCTCCACTAAAATAACCGCTTCCCTCAAAACTTTCCAAGAGGAACTTCAAAGCTACAAGATCAAGAAATACGAGAGGGATACTAAGGACTATGCCGAAGGAAAGATCTATGACTGGAAAGGAGAGGTGAGGAGTTTCCGAAAACCGCGCGCTACGCGGCAACCACACCCCAGTGACCGGCTCTCCACTTCCGCGAGCGAATGGGATTCCCCATACACGGGTGACGCCGACAGCCACCAAGACACGAGAGCTTTTTTATCCAACGCCAAGCCTCCACGCCAAAGAGGACGAGGAGGGACTCGCGGGGGCGAAAGTAGAAGGCCTCCTGCGGAGCCAACCCAACGCTCTCCACGCACTCACTTTCCGCCTCCACACAGACAGTAATTAATATCTCTGGATTACACATCAGTGAAGCAGAAACTGAAGTGATGAGTAAGGGTCTATCTTTTTGTCCCTCTAACACTATCAACCCTTTCAAACTGAAAGTAGACACTTTTAAGTTCATTCGCTCACTTCACCTAAAGCACTTTTTTTCACATAAGCCAAATGTACTAATAAATGCCAATGCAGTTTCACTAGTTCACATTCCTGAATTTGCATAAAGACATAAAAGCATAATACATAAAAGCATGATAGAAAAGCATGTTTGGCGAGGTCTCTGGCCATGGTCCTGAAGGGCTTCGCGGAATCGTGCCGGAGTCTACTGCGCAGGCAGGAGTCGGGCAGGATTCCGCCATACACCCCCTTATCCTTTAAACATGGAAGACGGGAGGCGTAAGGGGAGGTGGTGGGTTGCGAGCGGAGTAACACCGATGCTGTAACTTCGGCAGGTAGACTGCAAATAAATAACCTGACTGATTGAAGGGCGTGGGGAAATTCCGTCCACGCTCCTCGAACTTCCGTTTGTAAAACGCCATTTCACTAGTTCACATTCCTGAATTTGCATAAAGACATAAAAAGCATAATACATAAAAGCATGATAGAAAAGCATGTTTGGCGAGGTCTCTGGCCATGGTCCTGAAGGGCTTCGCGGAATCGTGCCGGAGTCGACTGCGCAGGCAGGAGTTGGGCAGGATTCCGCCATACACCCCAAAAATTGCGTTTGAAGATGAAGGACTCTATGGCCAGAACCACGCTGAGCAAATTCAATGGGAGTGCGCAAGGTTCTCTTTCCTCAGATCAGAGATTTGATCTGATATGAGTGATAGGCGTCGGAGGACCAACGGGCCGAGAGTTTTGAGGGCTTGTCGGACAGACCGTTATTTTCCGCAGTGGTGGCTGCACCAATCCTAAAAGAATGAGTTGAGTAACGGTCTGCTGGGTTTCCGACTTGCGTTAGTGAGCTGCCTTTGAAACCAGAAGCAAGTGACGGAGCGTCCGTCGTCTGTAGCAAAAGGGGGGGATCTAATGGGGATGTGATAGAGGAACTAGTTCTAACTGTAGGTTTTACTAGCAGGTTTTTCACCTGGGACCTGAGAGGACGAGAAGGTGTGTACTGCTGAAGCATGTCTGACAAGTATTTAGGTCCTGCTCCATTTACTGATTTATAAACAAGCAATAGTGCTTTAAAGTCAATTCTGTGACTTACTGGAAGCCAGTGCAAGGACTTAAGAATTGGAGTAATGTGGTCAGTTCTTTTTAGTTTTGTTAGAGTCCTAGCTGCTGCATTTTGTATCACCTGAAGCTGTTTAATAGTCTTTTTAGGAAGGCCTGTGAACAGTCCATTGCAGTAATCAACCCTGCTGGAGATAAATGCATGAATGAGTTTTTCTAAGTCATGTTTTGACATCAGCCCTCTGAGTTTGACAATATTTTTGAGGTGGTAAAAAGCTGATTTAGTTATCGCTTTCATGTGGCTGTTGAAATTTAGATCACTGTCAATTAATACACCAACATTTTTAACAGTATCCTTTGCCTTCAACCCTTTTGTGTCAATGAGAGTGGCAACCCTAAGTCTTTCCTAATTTTTACCAAAAATAATTACTTCAGTTTTTTCTTTGTTCAGCTGAAGAAAATTTTGAGACATCCAGGTGTTGATTTGTTCACTGATACACTGACACATAGATTCAAGAGGACCATAGTTGTTTGGTGATAGAGCTAAGTAAATTTGTGTGTCATCTGCATAGCTATGATATGAAATCAAATTATTTTTGAACGATTTGTCCAAGTGGGAGCATATAGAGGTTGAATAATAGTGGCCCCAAGATCGACCCCTGGGGAACACCACAGGTCAAGGACATTGGTGTTGAGGTACAGTTTCCGATGGCAACAAAGAAGCTCCTTTCTTGTAGATATGATTTTAGCCAGCTGATAACTATGCCTGTAAATCCAACCCAGTGTTCTAGTCTGTGTAGTAAAATATTGTGATCAACAGTGTCAAATGCTGCACTAAGGTCCAGTAGCACTAGGACTGATGTTTTACCTGAATCTGTGTTGAGGCGTATGTCATTGGAAACTTTAATGAGAGCTGTTTCAGTGCTGTGATTTGCCCGAAAACCAGACTGAAAGTAATCAAAATACCCATTTGATGTTAGGAAGGTGGTTAATTGATTAAAGACTACTTTTTCAATAATTTTGCCAATAAAAGGTAGATTGGATATGGGCCTGTAATTGTTTAGCATGGTTATTCTTCTTGAGAAGTGGCTTTACAACAGCTGTTTTCAGTGACTTAGGAAAAGTGCCAGACAGCAGTGATACATTTTCAATTTGAAGGACATCCGCCGCTATGAGGTGAAAAACAGTTTTGAAGAAATTGGTGGGCAGAGTGTCTAAGACACATGTGGAAGGGCTGAGATTCTGTACCGCTTTTTCAAGTGTTTCAGTAGTCTATCAAGCTGAACTCTGACATCAAGTTTAGTTTCCCTCTGTTTGTTGCTGGAAGTTCAGGTTGTTGAATTTGTAATTGAGCAGATATGTTGAGTCTGATTTTGTCAATTTTACCTTTAAAAAAGATGAAAACTCATTGCATTTATTAGTTGAGAGAAGTTCAGGTGCTAATTGTGAGGGGGATTTGTTAACTTATCAACAGTTGAAAATAGAATACGAAAGTGTTATTTGAACTTCTATTGATAATGTTAGAAAAGAAAGACTGTCTTGCTTTGCATATTTCAGAGTTATATGTGCGGAGCATCTCTTTATGGATTTCATAGTGGATCTGAAGTTTGTATTTACGCCATTTTCTTTCAGTCTTCCTACACTCTCTTTTTAGAAGTTTAACTGCTGGATTTTGCCTCCATGGTGCTTTCTGTTTGTCCTTAACTTTCTTGAATTGTAATGGAGCAATGTCATCCATAATGTTTGCCATGTTTGCATTAAAGTGATCAAATAAGTCTTCAGAGTCTGACAGTTGACTTGACTTTAGTGAAAGTGCTTGCTCAAAGAGAGCACTTGTCTGATCATTTATGATTCTCCTTTTTACCATCATAGCTGTGTTTTGAGTGTGTGGGGACATAGACACATCAAAGAACACGCAGAAATTATCAGATAAGGAGAGAAAGGGAGATGTATCGATTAGTGCAATGAATTCCTTGGCATAATTGTTTTCAGGATTATCCACATGCAAGTTTAGATCCCCTGATATAATAAGACAGTCAAACTCTATGCAAACAACTGATAGCAGTTCACCTAGCTCTTCAAGAAAAACTTTAGCTGAATGTTTTGGAGGCCTGTAAATTGTCAGTAATAAAATCTGAGGAGAAGACTTAATGCATGCACACAGATATTCAAATGAAGTAAAGTCACCGAATGACGACTGATTGCACTGAAAAGACGCCTTGAAAATTGTGGCTATCCCCCACCTCTTTTATTTGCTCTGGTAGCACTCAAGAAACTGAAGTTTGGGGGAGCTGATTCGATGAGAGTAGCAGCACTGTTTGCTTGATCTAACCATGTCTCAGTTAAAAGTAAAAAATCAAGGTTGTGTGTGCAAATTAGATAATAAATTAAGAATGATTTGTTTGAAAGAGATCTGATATTTAGGAGTGCTAGTTTTGCTGTAAGTGTTGGGGAAATATGATCCATGGGGGAAATCTGAGGTTGATGTGGTACGGGTAGGAGATTGGACTGGTTTACCCTATAAGCTTGATGCATTTGTGTTCTATTTCTTGTCAATACAGGAATAGAGAATGTCATGGGCTTACTGGGTCCCAGCATGTTCTCAAAACTACTGTCAGTACCATTTATATCGCAGGGACCCTGAGAATATCATGCAATACAGTCATCATATAATTGTCCCCTCCTGCTGCCATCTGTATTTTCCACTGCACATTCCATGCTATATGCCGGCTTAGAAAATGAACTAAGAGGTTGCTGCTGCTTAAGAGATTCTTTTAAACGGGGAGGGGGAGGACGAGGGGGTGGAGGTGCCCTTCGCTTCTTTGGTGCTAATGATCTTGGGCTAGTAAAACTCTGCATGGCTACTGGTAGCAGTCTCTCCATTCTTGCAGGGAACATCATGTGCTTGGGTGGGGATGGTGATGGGTATTCAGGGGATCCTGTGGAGTTTGAGTGGGTGGTGGGATGAAGGGGTGGGGATGGTGATGGGAGATTAGGGGGGTTTGTGTGGCCTGGGGAGTTTGATTGGGTGGGGACGTGATTGGGTGGGGTGGTGATGGGAAATCAAGAAGGTTGGGGTTGAAAATTGATCCAGAGTCTCCATCTGCCTGCTGAGGTTCTGGGAAGTTTGTTGCAGATGCTCCGCTTTCAGCATGTATTCCAGTGGTGTATTCCATGTTGTTGTGTCTTTGTGGTGACAAGGAGCTGTCAGAATGCTACTTCAAAGAGAAGCGTTTTGGATCCATACACTCAACACAATTGAGCCCCATGGTTTAAATGAAGAATTATGTCTTTCCTGTTTTCTCTAGCAATGTCATTTTTTATTTTGATTTATTTTGACTATTCTCTACTTCTGATTCACACTGACCAATGATGTATTTGATGCTTACTTTTCTTTCTACGAGTGCTTGTACTGGTTGATTACTGTTAATACCCATCACTACTAACCAATGTCTTGGGAGAGGGAGGGGAGAATGGATTTTATTATCTCTGCAATGTTACCAGTATGGTTTCACTCTGAGGAAGACGCAGTGCGTTGAAACGTCAGTGGTTTGTGCACCTTAATAAAAAAGTTTAAAAGTTCTCTGAGTGCTCCGGTCATCCCTGGGTGTAGTCTCTCTGAAGTGGCCCAGCCAGTCTTTCTGACTCTTTAGTCCTGGACTGTGAGCACCGATAAGGTTTGAGCGCAAGTGACACCTGTCATCATTTTATTTGTGCTTTGGGCACCAAAATAGCCAGCAGCAGCACTGCACACACACAGTTCAAACACATAGGGCCTACTCTTTAACATTAGAACAGCCTAGATGTGGCATGCAACAGCATTTTCTGTTTTGGTAAATGCATTACTCCTCTCTGCACAGCTGTTAAAAGATGTAAATGTTAATAGAGACTTTGATTTTAATTATTTTATTGCTGTGTTTACATCTATTCGAATGAAGGAGTATACACACCAAAAAGTTGATTGAAACTAATAAAACCAAGTTTTAAAAAAGCGTATTCAGGTTGTGTATAGCTAGTGTGTTTTTGAAAAGTAACTAAGTAAAGTAATTAGTTAAGTAACTAATTACTTTTGAAAATAAGTAATCAGTAAAGTAACTGGATTACTTTCTTGGATAAGTAATCAGTAGTCCGTAACTAATTACTTTTTCCAAGTAACTTGACCAACACTGGTGGTGAGTGCATTGTCTCTCCTCCTCGTACCTGTAAGTGGAGCATAGGATCGCCAGCTTTGAGGTATGTATGTTAAAGCAACGCTGTGCAGTCTATTTTTAGAACAAGCTGCTAACTGTAATTTTAGCTTTTGTTGTGCTTTACAGATTGGCCTATATGCAGGCTTTACTCATCGGCTGTTCCCACGTCCTAAGAGACTGCTGCTTTGTCTCCTTTTAGTGTTTGTCTTGTCATTATTACTTTAGTAATGTCATGTCCAATTATTAGGATATTTGTTTAGTCTGTGATCTTTCTAGCCACTGGCTCTGGCTGGTGCTAGGACTTTTGTTTTGTTTGTTCCAATGCATGCTTGGGCTACGCAGTGCTGTGTCGCCGTTTCCCTGGCCTAACCTGCATGCACTTCTTTGTACTTTTTTCTGTTGGTTGTGGGATAAACCCCGTTCTGCCTGTGTTGCTACTCTGCTTTGTGTGTGTGTGTGTGTGTGTGTGTTGGTTTACAATCCCAATGCTGTGACCAGGGTTGCTATTCTTCCCCGGCTTGGGATAACCCCCAGTATGTCTGTGTTGCTACCCTGCTTGCTGTGCATGTGCATGTTTGTGTGTATGCATGCCGGTCTACAATCCCAATGCTGTGACCAGGGTTGCTGTCCCATTCAACCATTGATCTGTGCTGAGCTGGACCACCAAACCTGCTTGGATTGCAGTGTTTCTCTCATGCATGGGGTGTATTTTCTGGACCCCCTCCCCTCTGTCCTGCAGTAGTCCGGCTCGCTGTGGTAAGCAGGGCTCTCAAGTTTTGATGTTTGCAAGGAGTGAGACTTTGTTTCTCAGGGGGGAGGGGGCGTGGTATTGGCACAGTGCCACGCCCCCTCACCCCTGATCGAAGTACATGAAAGTCCCACGCCTGTTTTTGAACTACTCGTGGCGCCACCCCCTCCCCCGATCAACAGACCCACCCTCCCCATGTCTCATCGACCCAGCTTCATGAGAGAGCACAAATTCCATTATTTCAAACACACTGTTTTATTTATTCTAGAACCCTATAGTAAATAATAATAACATTAATTATAATAATAATAATTATAATAATTATTTATTGCATCTGCCCTGCTCTAGTTACCCCTCCCCCTGAGACCAGGTCACTTGCCCAATAGCAAGGTGCTAGTCAACCACATAGCTACAGTGCTCATATAGTAGCCCCCTGGTCACTGTGTCGGACATTTCAGCCAGAGTGTCAATTGTGTGGTTGTATTTTACTGTGCAACTGTAATAATTAATGTGTCCTGTTTGAATAAATATTATTGATGCAACGCATGTCTCCGGCTCTAATTACCCTCAGGGGTTAATCTAGTTTAGTTCCTTGTCCTAGGGGCCGGCCTCCCGTCCCCTAGGTGGCGTAGTCGATGCAACAAATTCTCAAAATTACCTCTTCCCTGCCACATTTGTAACTTAGGCTACTTTCCGAAGCCCTCCAGACGGCTTGGTTGGACTCAAGAGCACTACGCTACAGCCAAATTTTGCTTGTAGGTTGACTAGATTTACAGGTGTTACCAGATATATGGTTTCTGAGTTTCCATGGGTGGAGTCGGGTGGAGTTTAGCGTTGTGAATATTTATAAACGGAGGTTGTCCTGTGCACGCTATATGAACGTAGACAGTAAAGTAGGCCATCAGCGTTTCTCAAAGGTCGCAACCCACTAGGCTACTGGGTCGAGGAGACATGCCAGGTGGGGCGCGAACTGACGTGAAAAACAGGAGGGTATTTTTTTTTTTTTTTTTTTTATCTGTAGCCTAGGCCCAGGTAACACCCGATGCGCAATGGACACAGTTATTCATAGGAAAGCGCTCGACTCAAGGCAGCTTAGTTAGTCCCGACCTGAATGAGATTTTGAACGAGGTTGTGAGAGTGGTGAATTTCATCAAGACCCGGCCCTTAAAAGCGCGTCTATTCTCCGCACTTTGCGAGGAGATGGGAGCTGACCAAAAGGCTGTAGCCTACTGTTTCACAGCGAGGCAAGGTGGCTTTCCTGAGGTAAAGTGCTGTCGCGCGTGTTTGAGCTCAGAGTTGCCTCTTCTTGGAGGAAGAGCGCATGTTTGAATCTGCAAGCACGTTCACTAATGAACTTTCCTTGACGAAGCTGGCCTATCTTAGCGATATATTTGGAAAGCTCAATGAGTTAAATCTCCAGTTACAAGGCAAAGACAAGCACCTACCTCACTTAGCAGATAAGATTACTGCATTCATTCAAATACTTGAGGTATGGGACAGGCGCCTCGATCGCGACAGTATTAAGCCTTTGAGAATCTGAGTGAAATCACTGAAACGTCTGATTCAGGAGCCACTCTTGTGATCCCATGTATTAAACAGTAGGCCTAGGCTACATCACATCTATTCTGAGAATTGCTTCACATCTGTGTTGCATGGAGTCGACCAACTACTGGCACCTGTGAACAGGTATTCCAGCCCAGGATGATTGAATTACATTCCATTCCTCTGCATTTCTGGGTTTTGCTTCAGAAACAGCATTTTTGATGTCACCCCACAAGTTTTCTATCGGGCTGGCCACTCCATAACTGTCTGGAACCAAGACTTTGCTCGCTTACTGGTGTGTTTTGGGTCATTGTCTTGTTGAAACACCCACCCAACACCCAAAGGCATTTCCTCTTCAGCATAAGACAACATGACCTCTTCAAATATTTCCATGTATTGAAACTGATCCATGATATCTGGTGTGCTATAAATAGGTCCAACACCACAGTATGAGAAACATCCCCATAATATGAATTGCACCACCACCATGCTTTACTGTCTTCAGTGTACTGTGGCTTGAATTCGGTGCATGTGGGTCGCTGGACAAACTGTCTGTGGCCCCCATGCACTGAATTCAAACCACAGTACACTGTGTTATTCAATTTTTTTAAACACACTGCTATTATTCTGCATATAACTGTACAAGCCTATAATGTAGCCTATAGTGCTTTTTTAATGTTTGATGACAGGATAGAGACTTAATTCCCTATACACAAAACTTTTCCTCTGCAAAGGCGGAAAATATTATCGAATTAATTATTTCAAACACACTGAATGTCTACCCATATGACTAGGCTATCCAATGACAATTATGGGTCATCATTCATTTAGTGTTGTTCATTGAGTGAGTCTGCACCATACTGTCTTAAACAGACAATCTGACGGGTTTTAGAAGATTATATAGGGCCTACAACCCGAAACTAAAAAAACAGACCAGGCCTCTATTTGAAACCAGCCTTTAACCCAAACCTGTAGCCACACCAGCCGTTTAAAAGAGACAGGCATCTATTGACTGCTATTATTTGAAGTTTTACGATAATCCTAAATTGGTGTCTGCCATTTTTATTTGTAATTCGCTTTGGATTAAAGTGTCATCCAAATGCATCATATATAAATGCATTATGGGTAAGACTGCAGTGCAGGGTGTATGTGCATGTTGTGGCCACAGAGTGTCACTGTTTCCCCACTAAATAACTAATCGCATCAACACATGCAAGAAGACATACAGCTACAGTGCTACACTCTGGAGGCATGTTCATGAGCCCCTATATTCATGCCCCCATATTCATGAGTCCCCATGTTCATGCCCCCATGTTTCCACCCCCATGTTTATGCCCCCAGCGTGTAGCACAGTGTAGCAGTGTTGGCCCCTGCCATTATAAATTGTTATTTTTAAATTGCTAAAAGTGTCAGTGACATGCATAAATGCATTATGGGAAAGACTGCAGTGCAGGGTGTATGTGCATGTTGTGGGCACAGAATGTTACTGTTTCCCCACTAAATAACTAATCGTATCAACACATGCAAGAAGACATGGTGCCCTTGTTGAAGTTTACACCATGGATTATGTATGTGATAAGGTGTCTTTGTTATGGTTTTTAACTCAATCTCTCTCATCATTATTGTCAATCATCATTAATGTCATCATGTTATAATCCATTGGTCATCTTTATTATCACCACATTATGTGATTTTATGTGATGATAATGATGACCAATGGATTTATTGGACATTTTGCAGGTAGGTACACCATAAGTGGTTGAGGCTGCACTTCAGGGTGTATGTGCTTCTGTTTACCACTAAATAGCCAATCATATCAACACATGGCGAGGAATCAAGTCAATGGCATCATTAAACCAACAAGCCGAAAGGAGAATGCCTATTACTGTTCAAGGGGTTGAGTCATGTGATCTTCCTAATGCTTTTAATTTATTTTACTCACGTTTTGAATGATCTGACTTCTCTGACAATATTTCTATGTTGAGAAACACTTTGGTTCCTAACAATGACCTAATGATATCTCAGGAACAAGTAACATCCCTGTTTAAGAAGGTCAATATTAGGAAGGCTGCTGGTCCTGATGCTGTTTGTGGGCGCACATTACGCTTCTGTGCAGACCAACTAAGTGGAGTATTCACCTGCCTCTTCAATATGTGTGCAAAAGAAGGCCATATTCCCCAGATATGGAAGAGCTCCACCATAATTCCACTAGCTAAACTAAATAAACCCAAGGAGTTGAAAGATTTTAGGCCAGTAGCTCTTACGTCCTTGGTGATGAAAATCTTTGAAAAAATCCTTAAAGTAGAAATTATGTCCTTGGTCACTGGAAAACTGGATCCATTACAGTTTGCTTATCAAACTGGTAGAAGTGTTGATGACGCAAAACTTTTTATTTTAGATGCAGTAAATAAACACTTGGAGAAGCCTGGGTCCCATGTTAGGCTTTTATTTGCAGATTTTTCTTCTGCTTTCAACAAAATGCAGCCACATATCCTGATCGAGAGACTAGCAAATGATTTTCAGGTACCGAATCAACTATTGCTGCTACTTTTAAATTTTTTAACAGATAGAACACAGAGAGTCTTCGTAAATGGTCAGTTGTCCCAACCTATTACTTCAAATACTGGCTCGCCGCAAGGATGTGTACTCTCTCCCTTGTTATTTATTTTGTACACAGATAGCTGCAGGTCTTCCCAACAAGGAAGCTACCTAGTCAAGTTTTCAGATGACACTGCACTGCTATCTTTATTCCAAGGTCCACATTCCAGTCATGGGCTAGCGTTGACATCATTTGTGAAATGGTGCGACAATAATTTTTTAGATTTAAATGTAGCCAAAACAAAGGAGCTCATAATTGATTTTAGGAGGACAAAGGCAGAACCAATAGCAAGTGTCATACATGGGGGGGATGTGGAAATCGTTGATTCTTACAAGTACTTAGGTACAATATTTGACAGTGAGCTCAAGTTTCATGTAAACACTGAGACAATTGTCAAACAGAGAATTCATCTGCTGAGGAAGCTTAACTCCTTCAGTGTCTCTAAAACCATTTTACGTAACTTTTATCAGTCTTTTATTGAGAGTCTTTTAACTTTTTCTTTTTTATGTTGGTTCAATAGCCTATCAGTCAAAGACAAGAACAGTCTCAGCAGCATTGTTAACACTTCATCAAAGATTATTGGAACACAGCTAAATAGTCTGAGTGCTCTGTTTAACAAACAGGCAGTCCAAAAGGCTAAAAGTATCATCAGTCAGCCTGATCATGTTTTAGGTGGTGAATTTTCATTAATGCCCTCTGGGAGGCGCTATTATTCTGTCCGGACAAAAACAAAAAGGTATTCTGGATCTTTCATCCCCACATCCATTAGATTATTAAATAAGGTTGAAGGGATAGAGTACACTACTGAACATTTTGATTTACTGAGCGCTGTTCATCACTGACAGGACAGGGTGCCTGACTGTATGTGTGTGTTAAGATGTATATGTCTTTTATCTTCTTATTTATTTTATTTTCTTTAGGTCTTGTATTTCTATATTTTATATTACATAACTCTTTTTATTTATTTATACTATTTATTGTAGATTGATGGAGACCGGGACTGCAAACTTAATTGCCCACTGATGGGATTAATAAAGTTTTCTGAATCTGAATCTGAACATATCTGTTGTAATTTACACTAGTATGACTGAGTATCTGATAAGGCTGAGTACTGAGATGATCCACTGGCTGTTTCAGGCATTGCATGGGACCATCTTACTATTAAATCCTTATGAACAAATAAAAGAAAGGCCGTTAAAATACAATATAACATAATATAATATATGTTTTGTTTGTTTGTTTTAAAATGGTGCATAGATACTGTTTTCTTTTTAAGTATGATATATATCTTTTTCTTTAAAAGTTGTAGGCTTTCCTAGATCAGTATGATATACAGTATGTCATTTCAGGAAATATCTCTACATTGGATGTCTTTAATCAATGCTACCTAACTAAGTAATTAGATCCACGTTGATAGCACAGATAAATTATGTAAATAGTTAAATAGGTCTCATATAGGATTATTCAACGGACTTCTCCACAATGCCTAGCCTGACCCTATTTACCAGCATTTACCAACATTTAACTGGATCTACCCACCAGCACATGCCAAAGGCTACCATTAAGAGACTACCCATGTCCAACATTGCATCAGTATTTTAGTACAGCCAATGCTGCCAACTGCACACCCTGACAACTTTATTATTTAAACATTTTAGCAAAGGATGGTGAGAATCTATTCCTGAAAACGACTTACACTCTTGACAACTAATTTATGTTACCTTAGATCTTTTGTGTATGTTGACTAGGTTGAGTGTTACTAGTATGTAGGTTCAGTGTTACTATGATCCATCTGTGGGAATATAGAATACCAGTAATTTCCCTTCTAATAACCGAAGATTATTGATGTTACAAATGTCCTCAACTATGAGGTTAATGCACATGGATGGGCTATACAGTATACAGTATGTCAATATCAGTGTGTGTCTTTTTTATTTGGATAAAACACCACCATGTGGTTTATACATACATTACTGTACATTACAACCTAAAGACACATTTTCCAAATTGGTATTTTATCACAACTAGCATTAGCAAAGTTATATAAAAACTATTTTTAAAAGTTGGTGGTAATGTAAATTATCATGGATATCTAAGTAATACTCAAGACAGTTGAGTTGCTCTTTAAGCATTTTATATAACAGTTATGAATGATTATTTTGAGTTATTTTGACTATCCAGGTTTACAGTATTGTACAGTAGTGTATTATTTTCGCTTTGTGTATGTGTGTGTCTGTGCCGTGTGTTTGTATGCGTGCATACAATCCAGTTCATTGTACACTTGCAAGCTGCAGTTTGCTTATATTTACAAGCCAATCTGCAACTGATTTAGCTAGACAAAATATTTAGCTATGTCATGTTGTGCTGGGAAAGCTGTTTCTTCACCAGGTTTCCTAGACCACAGCACTGTACACACACACACACACACACACTAGGACATCTAATTGCTACACTGGGACAGTGACCTCATCTTCATTGTAATAGTCTTAAGTGAGTATGTGTTCCCTTTCCAGGTGTCCCAGCTGACGTACACCGGCCCATGAGGAGAAGCTGAGTCTGGTATGTAGAGCCCGTTGGGGTTGGCGTCATGGCAGTTCAGGTACCAGAAGCCGCCCATGAAGGAGCTGGCACAGTTCTTATCCCAGGTGTCCTGGTCTTTGTCGAAGGTGGTGAACTTCATGCCATTGTGATTCTTCAGTGCATCACCTGAGGAGAGAGATGTCATTACTTTTTTGTCATTTACATTGCAGGTAGGTTTCTGTGCTAGCCTGACGTGGCCATACTCAATTCAGAATTTGAGTCTGATACTGCACCACCAGAACGTGATTATGGGGCGTACGTGTTTTAACCAATACATGGAAAAAATTCCTCGGCACACAATTGGACAGACCTAACCAATAAGAGCGAAGAACCGTGAATCCTGTAGGGAGAACTGCCATAACATCTTTCTTCTCGACAAATTCCTTAATTGCTGTTTTCTCTTAGTTTTTTAAAGCTATTGCGCTGCCAATATCTTGTTCAACAGATGTGATAGCGACATCTGATCTTTAGCTTCTCTAGCAACAGCCTTTTTGTTGTAAACAAAACAAAACAACATCAAAATCAACCAAAGCACGCTCAGGTGATGTGTAACAAAGAACCCTCATCTGTCTATCATCATATTAAGCACATGATTTGATTGGTCAACTAGTTTTCATACAGGCATATGAAGCTTCTCAATGGCATTATAGTGCAAGTCAAACTGATGACAGAATCCATTCATTTTGAATTTGTAGGTCAGTGCAATAGACTCGAATCTAATAAACTTCCTGGTTTTCGTACCCCTCAGCCTCATTTTGGTTTACAAATGGCCCCCAGGTGAATAAGGTGAATGTTAAATGATAGCAGCTTAAGGAAAGGTGGACCTGCCTATATATATAATTGAAACATTCCATCCGCTGAATATGCAATAGAATACTAGAGGACTAGTCTAATTTTTCAAATGTACGTGTCACCATCACATCTGGTGTAGTCAGTGTCATTGATTCATTGATTATAGTGGATGGTAATTGTTTCAGCATATGCTCCTCCACAAATGGAAGACTTCCGTTACGTTGCTGGTGCAGCCTGCTGTGACCCTCACCTGCATCACCAGTGGTGAAAGCACCCAGGTGTAATGTGTAGCCCAACTGCTCTGGGTCCACAGAAATGGAGGCGTAGTGGGCGTAGGCCTTTCCCCCAGTCCAGTCCTCCATGTCCACCCTCAGCTCATTCCTCTTCCTCATGGTCAGCAGCACGATGTTGTCCAGGCCTACACACGGGTAGGCACACAAACAAGCCAACTAGAGAAGACGTCATCATCGTAGTGGCTAAAGAGCTGGGCTAGTCTGCAGTAGCCTGAAAAGACCTGGCTTCCACCATTGTGCCCATGAGCAAGGCACCTAACCGGGGACAGTGGCCCCTTGTAATATAATTGACACATGTAATTCGCTTTGGATATATAAATAGAAAACTGTAATGTAAATTCCTAGGTCTACAGATAAGGGATTACCCAGAATGGCCAATCAACAACCAACCAGAGTAGGGCAGGTTTTTCTCAACTGACCCTGAATTGTGTGCAGCCCCACCATATCCAACTCTCCCCTATGTATAATTAATCTTTTCTTTTGGCTAGGTGTTACTACTAGCTGTTATGAAAAACTCAAGTTATCAACTTTTAAAGGAGGATGATGCTGGATGCATTGCTATAATTCATAATATACAAGTTTAATTTGTGCCAGCTGTTTTTGCTGTGGGTGAAAAAAACTCCATTGGCTGTTATCTTAAGTGGCTAGTTCTTCATTGTGTTTTAATGTATTTGTGTATGTTTTATGTATTTGTGTATGTGCATACTTGTGGTTCAATATATGTGCAGTGTTCAGCAACATAGCATGTAGCCTGTATTTGACTACGTACCTAGCCAGTATTCACTAGTTAGGTCACCAAAGCCCTTCTTGTAGTGATCCCAGGGTCTGTAGAAGTTTACTGACCCATCCATCCTTTTCTGAAACACCTGGGAGAAAGAAAAAACAGTCAGAAAGAGTATTTACTATTTACCATTAGATTACCATGTTATCATGTTTTAATATAAAGCCGCATATAGCCGCATATATAGAGAATACACCATTCAGTCTTTTACTTGGTATGTGTTTTCTGTCGAGACAGACTCCATTAATTTGGCAGTATTTGTTCAAATTATTAATGTTATATAGTTGTCTATTCTCTTTGAATTTTCCCTGACTCTAGTGTGGCATTCAAAAGGAAATTAAATGCAATAAGTTACATTCATTTGATGAAGTAATCTAAATAGTTATGTTACTTGCAGTGGCGATTCTAGACATTTTTAACAAGGGTGGCACTAGTGAGGCAATGATTAATTCAAAGGTGGCATGAGGCAAAACACCCAGATAAACAGAAACAGGCTCAAGATGTGAAATTAGCACAAATACATTAGGGAAACCAGATGCAAACACCATACTCATAAATTGAAGGACAAAAACACAAATACCTTACTCTCACATAAAATGTCTCTGTATTTGAATAAAATGTAATACAAACATATTAAAGTTAATTATCTAAGTTGTCTGTCACTGGGCTATGCTGTTCTAAAACAAATTCCATCATGGGGACATTAAAATATAATCAATTTTATTATATTACTGTAAATGAAGATACACAAAATATACTCATCCAAGAGATTTCCCCCACTCTATGGCCATCTATTTTGTAGCTGTTACAATAATTTGACCTGCTTTTTGTCTATTTGTTTATTTTCTCAAGAAACTTGAGGTTGGTATGAAGGAGTGTATTGTGTATGAGAGCAATTTCATCTTCCTGAATCTCAATATTATGATCACAACAAGTCTGGGCAAATTATTAATTAAATTTTCACATGGGGTAACTTGTTGCAGGGCAACCATAACCGGTTCCATGTCTTCCGATTATATAATTAATCATCAGTTTCTTAAGAACAAGAAACTTGAGGTTGGTATGAAGGAGTGTATTGGCCCACATTCTGCCTTCAATCCAGCGAGACAAGTGAAATAAATTTTTTTTTTTTAAAGCTGTCATCGCCATAGGCACCGATATTTAGGCTACCTCTGTTAAGCCTACACAAAGTTATGTGATTAATGAGTATTTCCTGATCGGGAAAACCTTTCGCTCTGCAGTTCAATTGTGCCGCAGGCCAATAAAGGCAAGTGTGTTTGCCAATTTACATTTCTGACGTCTGACACTTCACACTGCTGCAAGTGCATCAAGAAAGGTCCCGCCTTTATACCATGTTAATGGCCAATCGTGAGACTAGATTTGGGGTGGCACCTGGGGTGGCCAATCGAATCTCAAGGGTGGCCTGTGCCACACGGAGCCACCCCTCTGGCTCCGCCCCAGGTTACTTGTTACATTTTATATCGCAGTAGTCTACAATCTATTATCAGGGTAACTAATCTGTAACCTATTATCAGGGTAACTAGTAATCTGTAACCTGTTGTCAGGGAAACTAATTTGTAACCTATTGCATTACAATCCCAACCCTGCTTATTCCATATGAGAAATGAACTCCCTGCCACTAGACTACAAGCTGAGGCAACTCACCGTCCATCCTCCCCCATCGGTCTCCATGTCACAGTAGACCTGCAGGGGGGAGACGGGCCCCCCAGGGAAGATGGAGTACACCCCACTGGGCTTGGTGCTGTCATGGGAGTGGATGTCAGCACAGTCCAGCGGCAGGCACATGGAACCGAGAGAGAGAGGAACCAGGCCGAGCAGGAGAACGAGAACCTGAGAACCACACACACTTTCCAATATATATATATATATATATAAACTTGCATAGGATTATGAGAACTTGTGCATATTGTATGACAGAATACACCAGAAAACACCTACACATTACACATCACTACACATTACAATGTCAGTGGTAACACATTCCTCATTCCACTTTCAAACATTTTGTTGTGATCTTTTCACATTCAACAACCCTTCCCCACCAAATCTATCTAACCTAACAAATGATAAACTTGTCTGTGATTACCCTCATTTTGCTGGAAATGGCCTTCTTCTTGTTCTTCTTCCTCCTCTTCTTCTTCTTCTTCTTCTTCTTCTTCTTCTTCTTCTCTGTCTTTGTCTCCCTCTTCTCTGTCCGCTCTGGTCTCTGGTTGTCTCTTGAATGGGTGATCAGGTTTAACTCTTCAACTACACCTTACAAAACAAACATATCCCACCCAGACCCATAAATACCTCTCCCTCTCTCTCTCTCTCTCTCTCTCTCTCTCTCTCTCTTTCTTTTGCACATAATGGTCGACTCAGATTTCACAAAAGAAGGAATAACATGTCAGGCATTGAGACCATGTGATTGGTTAGTGGAGCTGTGGGATGGGGTCCAATCAGCCTGGTTTTTGGCTATCACTGGCAACATTTCCAATCAGTGATGAAATAAAGGGTTAGTCAACACACACACACACACACACTCCCTAATCATCACACTTTGTTTTTCTTTGGCTAGTGAATGATCAGAACATCTCATACACCCACAAATACATCACATACATTATCATGAAACGTGTGAAGCAGCACTTCAGGGTGTATATGCTTCTCATTGCCACAGTGTGTCACTGTTTCCCACTAAATAACCAATCATATCAACACATGCAAGACTTTGGTCTCCCTGCAATAATTTACAGCAGCTTTTATTACATGATAAGGCTGTGTACCGTGCTATGGTTATTACAGTCTTGATTGTATTACATAGGGTGTGATAGGTAATGTCAAACTTAACATTGTGGGATTGTCGAACTGATCCACTGGCTGATTCAGGGATTGCATGGGACCATCTGACTATCAAAGCCTTATGAATAAATAAAAGAAAGGGAGCAGCTCTGCAGTTCTAATAATATAATATAATATAATAGAGGTAGGTGTGTGACATTAGAGTTAAGTTTTTTTTATTGTCATTATTATTATTATTATTATTAATATTTTGCAGATGGTGGCATATAGGCTATTCGTTGTAGACAGAAAATATATATATCTTTCTTATATTTTTCGATTGTAGGCTTTCCTAGATGAGTGTGGTGTAGGCCTACGTAATTTCAGGAAATGTCTCTATTGAGAAAAAAAAAAAAACTTGAAAACCCAAACCCTTAACCCATTGTAGGCTACCTAAATAACTAATATTTCACGTATGTGACTGTGTGCAGGCAGGTTACTACTGTATTAACTGGGTCGAGGCAGGAAATAACTTTTAGACTTTTGCGCACTGTAAAATATCTGCCGCGGCTCCTTTAAGGCACAGTAGTGTTCTTGAGGAGAGGTGAGTAGAACAGCGCGAGGAAGAGCTAAGGGAATACCTCCCTCTTCCGACTGGAGAAACGAGAACAAAAAAAAAACGTGACTTGTTTCAGGGTACGAGACGGAAAGATAATTGGATTCGTTTGGAGTAACACAGTCGAGCGCACTCAAACCTCGAGGAAGAGAGAGAGGGAGAGAGCTGGAGATTTCCCCTCTTGGCGATGCGTTACAAATCTGTTCCTGACGCATTCTTTATCAACCACAGTAGTCGAAGTTGTTTCCACTCTCGTCTTTAGTCTTCAGGATAAAAGCGTTGGGAACAAACCTTGAAAACATGACGTGGGGCACAGATTTGTGGGTAAGTTTTAATTAATTTGTTGCGTGCGACATGAACGGTGCCAAAGAAACTGCGCTGACTTTGGCAACGCATTTGTGTGGTGTTTTAAAACTATTCTAAACACAATTTGCCAAGTGTGTGAGCTATAGTAATTTGTCAACCAGTTCACCTGATGGTCAAACAGGTTTTCCGGCTTCTCCACCTGGTCGTAGTCCTATAGCCTTTTTTGGCTCGCATTTACCTGTGAACATTATAGGCTACTACGCACAGCAGTGAATGGCTGAGTCTCTCTATCGATCATGTAGCCGAGAGGTTAGAGAAGTTGTGCAACCGAAGTTGCAGTCTCGTCTTGCATGGTAGCCCATGTTGCGTGTTTTGAGTGGCTGGCCTATTATGTGAAAGCCTAACTCGAATCTGACTCTTAGTTCTTGAGGATGGAGGCCAACACTCGTGAACACGACTCCGACATGAACTGCTAGTTGGGAAACCCAGCTTCAAAAAGTCCTGTACATTTGCGAAACTTATAACTATAATTACCCACAACTCTTAGTTGAAGTGACATTTCCTGTGTGTCCAGGTAGAACCAGTACAAGGAAGGATTTTCACTGAAGCCTGTTTTCCCACCTCTGACTAATGGTGTATGTGACAGCTGGGTTCACCCAGTTTGAGTGGACCAAACGATTTCCCACGGAGGGGGGTCCCAAGTAAAAAGCCAAGGCTACCTGTAGTCAGTCACCTTTAGGAATCTGTGTTGGGTGTGGCTGACAGGGTCTTTCTGCCAACCAAACTTCAATTTATTAATTTATTAGCAGACTATCACCATTACCTTGCTACATACATGTTATTGGGTGAGTGTAACCCCCCAATACACACACACAACACACCACTGACACAAACACATGCAATGGAAAGCAGAACAGGGAGATGTTTTGTTATGTGTTTCTCTGAGAGGAAAAGAGGAGTCCATCATGGTGTTATTCTTTCACTGATCTAGATTCCTCATATAGAACTCTCAAGAATTAGAACACTGTAGCAGCACAGAGAGTGGGGGGTGAGGGAGCAAGAGGAGTAGTGTGCCTGTATCTCTGAGGAGAGAGAGAGAGAGTGGGAGAGAGAATGGGCATCCATCGTCAGTGGATGGTGGGCCTGGTTTTGTGTGTGAAGTAGGCCTTGGAATCCCCTGTGGACAGCTGTGACATGGTGGCCCTTTTTCAGACCTGTCTGCCTGACATACTCGTGTGTGTGTGTGTGTGTGTGTGTAGCATGCATGCATGTGTGTGGAGAAGGGTTTGATTTCACTGAGCAAATTAAACAGAGTCAATGTCCTCTGACTGGACATCATGAAAGTGTGTGTGTGCGTGCGTGCGTGCAGGAGACAGGCTGAAAGAAGGAAGGAAGGGGGGGGGGTTCTAAATGGTTGAGTCTGACTGTGTGTGGGTGTGTGTGTTTCTGTACAAACTCATGTGGGTGTGTTGAAGAATGTGGGTCTTAGAGAATGGACATTCTGATGGGATGAGTGTACAAGTGTGAGTGTGTGTTTGTGTTTCTATACACTTATATGTTTTTATTTGTGTGTGTGCACATTTTTTCTCTCTCTGTATGTGTTTGTGTGTGTATGTATGTGAGTGTGTTTGTGTTTCTATACACTTATGTGTTTTGTTTGTGTGTGTACACATGTTTGTGTACACATGTTTGTGTTTCTATACACTTATGTGTATATTTGTGTGTGTACATTTCTGTGTACTCTCTCTCCCCAGGTTTGGTGTATGTGTATGTATACACTCATGTGTGTGTGTGTGGGAGTGTATAAGTCCCCAAGGATCAGAGGGAGTCACCCACACAAGTCAGCCAACACTGACAATTCACCAGTGATGTAAGTGTGTGTGTGTGGATGGATGGGTGGGTGTACACTTGAGTTAAAGTTTAATTGAAAAAATATGTCTCTGCTTTTGTATGTTCTCTAAGAGTGTAAGCAGTGAGAAATATCTGCCTTTAGCTTGAGTTAAAGTTTAATTATGTGTTCTTTTGTATGTTCTCTAAGAGTGTAAGCAGTGAGAAATATCTGCCTTTAGCTTGTGTATGTGTTCTCTCTCTCTCTCTCTCTCTCTCTCCTTTTCTCTCTCTCCTTTTTTCACAGACACACACACAATATCAAACAATGTGCCAGTCACAGAAATGACAACAGTTTAGTTCTCAAAATTGAACCCCCAGCAATAGATGACATTACTGCTCTCTCTCACCCACCCCCACACACACACACACACACACACACAACCTTGGGGTGCGGTGTGTGCAACCATGATCACATCCCTAGTCCCTATGTCACAGCAGTTCTGTTTCCATAGCATAGTAGTAGGAAACGGCTGAGCTCACTGGCAATGTTGTTTCAGCTTGGTGTGTGTGTGTGTGTGTGTTTGTTTTGTCAGTCCCACCACTCACCGGGCACCACCAGTCTGAATTAGGCCTGATAGATGAAATGGGTTTGTGTTTGAGTTCACTAATCTTGGGGCATTTTTTTAACGTTTGAATGGACAGCAGGAGTACTGTCAGCAGTTAGCACTAGTTAAGCGTCCTACATACTCGCCAAACCCGACCGGTAGTGCGATAATGTGACGTCACGAGAGCGCCGTAACCATTTATAGCCTACTCGCGCGTGGTGGTCGCGACACTAGTTGCAATACTCTCCTGAACAGAGGTGGCGCTGTTGTGAAAATGCTGCTACCTACGTTACACAGTAGAAGAAGCTGTCAGAAGCATTGGTCAGTAAAAAACACCAGCTAGCCTCTGTGATGGTACTTCAGACTTTGCTATTTACAACTACCATCATCATTACCATCTAGTTTCCAAGGTGTGTGCAGATAGATAGATAGATAGATAGATGGGCCTACTTTAGTCATCCCAAGGGAAATTTGAATGATTTAAACATTTTAGTTAGCTGGCTAGCTAGCTAGTAGCTGGCTGAGTTTGTCTAATTTCCTAAAGTGGAAAGAGAATTTGTTCAGGTCTCAGTAGATATCCTTTGGTTGAAAATAAATCTTTTCTATTCTTTCCTCTTAATTCCATGTGTTGTGACTCCCGCTGGTAGCTTTGTTAACTTATCCAGCAAACTATTAAAAATTCAGGACTGTAACAAAACGGTCCTCCGAATTGCAACTCTCGCTTGCCCTCGAACTAGTCCATCTTCCGGTTTCCGGTTTGTCGCGCTCAGCTGAAAAACAATAGAGTGGTGCGCTACCCGGCCAAAATCCTGGCGCGCCAGAGAGATCTACGTCTGAGGGCATCTTCCATCATCATGTACTATACAGTGTGTAATATATATATATATATATATATAAAAACTTCAAATATAGCCCAGGCTTTTATTTTTCCCAAATCGCCAAACTGCACCGGCTAGTATTTGAGACAGGCGTCTATATGAGACAGGCCTTTAATTTCCTTTACACAAAACTTTTCTTCTGCAAAGATGGAAAGTATTATGGAATGAATTATTTCAAACACACAGAATGTCTACCCATATGACTAGGCTATCCGATGATAAGCTTACGGATGATCATTCATTTAGTGTTGATGTTGTTCATTGAGTGAGATAAGATCCAAATAGTGGGGATAGCCAGGACGGATGAAACACGTTTTAATCAAACGTAATTTACAAAGAGAGCGTACCACACTGAAAGCTAATATTTTGTCACTAGCAAGCAACCTTTATCTGTCCTCTGTCAAATGCAATTGCATTTTCAGCCCTGACCAAAACTGTTCAGGAATTATTTATGCAAAAGTGGGACGTGCGTAATGTTTCATTCTCCCTCCTTTTCGGGACGAATGAAACAGCATGAGAGAGAATGAAACGTCATTTCTCCCATATTTTGTTTGGCAAATTTGGCAAACAGTCAGCTTACATTTCAAATCATAGCCTGCTTCTCTTTCTTTGTCGCCATGGTGATACGCATTTAGAAAAAAGAATATTGTTTATGAACCATTTTGTTTTGTTGCCAGCATAATTATAGGCTTACCATCGGCCTATCCTTGTCATAAACTATATTGTCTAATGCGCAAATTTGAAACAAATGAATCCAACTTTTAGTGTCTTGGCAGAGATTGACAGATTTCCTTTGAAAATGTTCAGGTTTTTCTTGGTGTTCATGATACCGTGCACCTTAGGTTCCCAAGGCCTTTGGGAATAAAAACAACCCCACAGTATCACAGCCCCTCCACCATAATTCTCATTAGGCATGGGGTTCTTTTCAGTATAGTCATTCTTTATATGTATGCCAAACCTACCTAAAGTGTTTCTAGCCAAAGGGCACAATTTTCATTTCACCTGACAACCACACTTCCAGACAAAGTCACTGTACCATTCAGTAACTCCTGCCATTTACATTGGTAATTAAATGACTAGACAGGCTTTTACCTGGCATGCCCTCTAAATAATAAATAATCTATTAGCACTGAGGTCAATTTTTTTTTTTTTTTTTTTTTTTTGGGGGGTGACAACAGTGGTTCTTGTGAATTTTTTTTTCCTTTCTTTCCATCCTCCATAATGTATGTGGGGACAAGATATGGGTCTTTGTCCAAGCATGCTTGTCACATTTCCAGTGGATTAGATCCTTTCAATCATTGTCTTAACTGTAAATATAGGCATTTTCAACAAAGTATCTAATTTTTAGAGATATTCCCCGACTTACAAATGTCAACACACTTTCTTTTTCTTTAATTTAGTGTATTCTCTTGTCTTTCCACTGTTGAAAATTGACTAAAGGATTTAGCCTTTGTCACTTTATTTTCATACATTGGTGAAAAAGAAAGTCATGAACTACTTCTGTAAGTTCACAGACACTCTGATTAACTTAAATAAGTTGAAATTAGATAGGAAAACGCTTCTGTTAGGTTTTGTATATAAGATTTTTCTAGGGGTGCCAATAATTCTGAGCAATGTGTTTTTGTTAAACATATTTATTTCTTTATGATAATTTTCTTTTTCTCAGAATAAATTTGCTTTCCTTCAAGGGTGGATTGTGAGAGTACAATAAATCACCAAAAGATTATTTTTATACCTGTTTTTAGTCATCCAAAGGTGCCAATAATTCTAGATGGTACTATATATGTGTGTGAGTGTGTGAGAGAGACTTGGTGTTAGTGTAACCAACGAGCAGGTGTGTGTGTGTGTATACTTACACACATGCATGCCTATGTCTTGACTGTCACTTTCTGAGGGGAAGTTCTTCAAACACTGAAAGTTTCGCCTTAACCTCTGAGGTGAACTAGTATAATGTGTGTGTGTGTGTGTGTAAGGCCAACAGATGAACATCACATAGCTGTGGTCAGCATGGTTATCAATTTCTCAGGAGGAAGTAGGCGTGGGAATTACTTGATTCATGATCTTGCTTACACACACACACACACACACACACTGACACTCAAGCCCAAGTTTAGGAGAGTGACAAAAATGCTCAGTTACTTTTAAGTTATGGAGTGATACAGTAATAGGGAAGCGTTTAGTTTACTCCCCCTTTCAATCATTTACAATTAATCATTTAATCGATCCAAATCCACTTGTCAAGCTTTATTGAGAACAGCTTCAATATGGACATTAATACCAAAGCACAATGCAAATTTTCCTTGGGCAGCCAAATAATCCAATACCTGTGTAGTCGCAGGAATCTCCTAGGAGTGAGTGAAGTTGTCATTGGACTTTAACATTTATCTAGAAGGTTGCTATAGGTTACAAGTTCACCTCGGTGAGCTTTTATTGGTGACAGATGACAGATAGCCTCTCTCCACTTTGAACACGCATGTTGACTCATAATAGAGACTGAATAAGGTCAAAGGTCAAACAGTGTCCTCATAAAGCCACATATTACAGTATGTGTGTGTGACAGTATCTGGCAGAGGCAGATTGTATCTACACTTTCAAAACTATCTATACTCATGAAGTCTATAACCAGTGTATAGACACATCATTTGCCATTTTGCCAAAAGCATTCAGCTGCTCTTACAGTGAAAAGCCAAATGTGACAGCGTTTGGGATTTGTTCTGTCCAGCGATGTACTGTGACAGGGCGCATGTTTAATTCATACCCTGATTATACTATGACCCCACCAGCCCCTCCCAGCCTGTGTGGTTAAACCCTTTCAGATGATCTAGACCAGGGGTTCCCAAACTTTTCCACGCCAAGGCTCCCCAAATACCATTACCCTTGATGTGTTATTAAACCCATCGACAATACTACGGTAAATGTAAAAATACATTGAGCTAATCCTAATAATTATTTTAGCAACAAGCACTTCGCGATGGAGCATACAGTGTGTAAAAATTGTATTTGGGGCTTTCTGCTATATGAAAGCTATCACGCTACTATTATTCCCAGTCATTATCATGGGAAATATAATGTTAAGATATGCCCAACATTATTATCATGGCATTGTATAACAACCCTCATAGTAATAGGTATATTTTATATTTTTCAAATGTATTTATTTGTTTCTTCTATTTTTCTAGACTAGGGGTGTGCAAGATGTATATCGTCTACATAAGACTGTGATTGATGTGCAAAATGACAATGTGCAAATTGACATTATCGAGTATTTAAATTACTTTTTACATGAAAAACAAAAAAACACTCGAAATTACGCATTGAAGCCCCATACATTGACTAAATAAGGAGGTACCATTGGCTGCAGCAGAGCAAGTCACATGGTCGGACACACGTACGCTATAGCCCAATGTTTATTTTGTGCAGCTACTTAGTTCAGGTGGCATTGATGAGTTAAACAGTGACATTTTTTCCTACACGGTATTATATGGAGAAAAACGTTTGCCTTTCAGTATTTTAAGTCAGTTGTAAACCTAGTGGACTGAAGTTCGCTTTAAATATAAACTTTTATCAAACATGCTAACCGTATTTATGTGTCTTATACATTAGCCATAGGCTAACACATTTGTTTCTATTCTTCTAACTATATATATTGCTAGCCTACATGATTGCTCTTAAACATCGAAGGAAATAACAGATGTACTTTGTTGGTCTGCTTAGTTTTACAGTAAAGGTTTGCAAGGAATTTCAGCTTCAGACTTTCTCTTGGGATACTCTCAACTAATGTAGCACTGCCACACACACACAAGTTGGGACAGAATTGGAATTGTTTCAGTGTCATAGTGACAATGCATTGGTTGATTTGGTCGAAAAGTCACAGGTTATTGGTTATTATTGTAATGTTATTGTTACTACAAGAAGCTGGAAAGAAACTCAAACAATTTTCAAAGGATATCGGCGCTAATTATCGTTATTGTCAAAATTACAAAACTAATATCGACATTATTTTTTGTCCATATCGCCCACCCCAATTCTAGAATGCGGTGGCACGCCTGAGCTTCCATCAACCCAAAAGGGCACATGGTACCCCACTGCTAATCTAGCTCCTCTGGCTACCTCTACCCACATTAAATTGCAAACGCTACTGCTTGCCTATAAAGTAGTCATACAGACATGTGTTATGACTGTCTCACTCCTCCAATTAACATAATTTAACTCATTGTGTGCCAAAAACGTAATATTACGTTTTTAGCTTTTTTTTTTATTTTATTACGAAACTAGACACTCTAACACACCTTATGTGATTTTGGGAACTCTGTGATGAATGGAAATTAAATATATGACGATCGAAAACGCACAATCTGGACATTTTATTAACTCGGTTGCCACTTTGGGTCGAATTAGTGACGCATGGACGTCAGGTCAAAACCAGGCCATTTTCGTGGGTCTATCACTAGGTGGCAGTCTCGCCAGGTCTCGCTGATCACTTCCCGGAAAGTTTACAGAAGTAAGTAACAGGCAACACTTCATATTTCAAGAAAGACGTTATATCTCCATTTCTAGAAAAAAACAGCGATTTTGATGAAAACTAGCCACTGTTTAGCTTGGGATTTCTCAGGAACAGAGGCGTGTAGAAATACACGGTTTGCACCCACCGAGAGCTTAAAGTCTCACCTTTTAATCGAGCCATTTTATGTAGCCAGTATGTGTTCATAGTTATAACACAGAATATGCTGTGGCTGTACAAAAATCATCAACAATGGTCTAGATTGCTGGCACTCTAGGACAAAGCTCCCGAAAACAGCTTGGCATTCAATGAGTTAAGTGTATGTCAGATATTGTGATTGTATTGGCAGATATGATATAGGCCTACCTACGACTGTTGCACTCCTCCAATGAACGGGCTCTGCCACTCGTACGGTCTCAGGAACATATAATTTGAAGTGGCTATTTAGTCTTTATAAAAACAAAACACCTTGGAGACTCCCAGTAGAGAAAGTCTGCGTACCACCAGTGGTACCCGTACCATAGTTTGAGAACCACTGATCTAGCACTTACCACTACCATCTTCTTTATCCTGACCCCCCTCCCTCGTCCTCCCCTCCTAGACTTAACTTTGCTTGAACTGACATTCTATTCTATGCAAGTTCTAAGTAGTTATTGCTGCAATAACATGTCACAGTGGCAGTGTACCTTGATTGTTCCCTATTTTGTGAGTATAAATGTATGCAATGTTAAGAAATATAAATAAGTAAGTACTGCAGCAGTCATCACCTGTCTACAGCCACACACAGCCGCACACACGCACACACACACACACCCACACACACTTCGCCTACCAGTGACGGAACAGAGCAGCAGAGTCCAAGAACCAGTATTGTTGTAGTTATGTGCATTCTTTTAAGAGTTTTATATGATGTTCATTTAACAATCTAATAGCAGAGGGAATGAATGAGTTGGCATAGCGGTTAGTTTTACGCATTGGCACATGGTAGCGCCGACCTGACTCCATGATCACCAATTCATTACTGAGTACATGATATGGTTGGCAAGATATTCTCTCTGCTTTCTAAACCACCTGTATTTTCCAGAGAGAACAGAGATCTTCTGACTGGGTAGTGATTTTTGAGCATACTTTGACAATGTCGCTCAAGCTCTTTTTGTCCTTCACAGACAGTCCATTAAACCAACATATAAAAGAAAATGTCAATAGACTCTCAATGAAGGCTTGATAAAATGTACATAGAATTTATTTACAGACACCAAAAGAGTTAAGCTTGTTGATATTTGATCTGATTGGCTAGTCAGGATAATGGCTTGAGGTGGAACAGAGGAGGAAGGATTGAAGGAAGCGGTCTGTCTTTTTCTCCTCTTCTCCTCTTCTGTCTTTTTCTCCTCTTCTTCTGTCTTTTTCTCCTCTTCTGTCTTTCTCTCCTCTTCTGTCTTTCTCTCCTCTTCTGTCTTTTTCTCCTCTTCTTCTGTCTTTTTCTCTCCTCTTCTGTCTTTTTCTCCTCTTCTGTCTTTAGCAATCTCTGTTTACGCTTTGCATGATTGGTGAGATTTGAGAGGACAAGGAAGGTGTGGTTGTGGTAAATTTGTTTTTCAATATTTTGGGTTATGACACAGGAGACCAAAAGAAGGAACTGTTTTTGACCTGACTCTTGACCTGACCTGACCCCCAAGTGCAAATGGAGAACACTTTGAAATGAACAAAATCACATGATCCCTAACTCCTGGAGGGACTGGATAGGTTATGTCCTGCCACAAGTGAGTCACATCCTGGACAAAATATTTCCTGAACACAATCAACACATGGCCGTGAAGGGGGAGAGGGTCCCACAGCACAATCAGGAAACGCACACCGATGAGATGACTGGTTAATGTGTGCTATTGTTGTCTGATCTCTGGAGCAACTCTGACCGAGTTCTTAAGGCTTAAGATTTAACGCTGGAGCCCACCATGACTGCAGTGGTGGCCTTGGACAGCCAAACACAGACTATTGTGTGCTTATTTATTTATTAATTGTTTATTATGTTTCCTGTTTGTTGTGTGTGTGTTTGTGTGTTTTACTCCAGGACCAGTATGATAATATTGACAAACACACACTATCAGGCTTGGACCTGATGGATCGCTATATGAAGTTTGTCAAAGAGAGAACCGAGATTGAGCAAAACTACGCAAAACAACTCCGGTAAGCTCTCTCTCTCTCTCTCTCTCTCTCTTAAAGATTTTTAGCATGTTAGTTCAGAATGAATCTCGTACACCTGTATGCATGTGTCTAAAATACATTCTAAAAATTAAATACATTTGATACAAAACTAGGGACAAGAGTTGTGAAGAGAGACAGACTTTTAGTACAAGAGTTTGTATTGGACATCAGGCTTGTATTGCAACGGTACAGGCTTGCATTGGAAACTCCCTTTTTTCACTTTCCCTGTGTGTGTATGTGTGTGTCTGTGTGTGTGTGTGTGTGTGTCTGTGTGTGTGTGTCAACAGGTCTTTGACTAAGAAGTACCGGCGAGGTAGTAAAGATGAAGCAGAGTTCAAGTGAGATCCTCTTCTCTTTTATACTCCTCCTCCTCCTCCTCCTCCACTCTCATCCTTCTCTTCTCTCATGCTCTCCTCCTCTCTCATCCCTCTCTTCTCTTATGCTTCTCCTCTCTTATCCCTCTCGTCTCTCATCTCATACTCTACTCCTCTCTCATCCCTCTCTTCTCTCATCTTATACTCTCCTCCTCTCTCATCCCTCTCTTCTCTCATCTCATACTCTACTCCTCTCTCATCCCTTTCTACTCTTATGCTCCTCCACTCTCATCCTTCTCTCATCTCATACTCTCCTCCTCTCACATCCCTCTCTCATCCCTCTCTTGTGTGCTAGACTGTAGTGTGTTTGGAACCTATTGTGATAATTTGCATGTGTGTATGCAAGAGAGAGACGTTTACAGAAAGGTGTGTGTGTGTGTGTGTGTGCGTGTGTGTGTGTGTGTAAGATCATGAGAGAGAGATTAACCAATCCAGTTGTAACTCAGTTCATAGTTTGCAATGGCTAGCCAACCACAGGAGGCCTTACTGCCGTGTGCCCCGCAGGTTCACCAATCACCAGGCATTTCAGGACATCCTGACGGAGCTGAATGACTACGCCGGGCAGAGGGAGGTCGTGGCGGAAAACATGACTGTTAACATCTGTGTCGAGCTCACCAAGATCCTCCATGAGCTCAAGCAAGAGAGGAAGAGTGTAAGACAGACACAGATATGTAGAGATATAGAGAGAGGAAGAGTGTAAGACAGACACAGATATGTATGAGATATAGAGAGAGGAAGAGTGTAAGACACAGATATGTAGATATATAGAGAGAGGAAGAGTGTAAGACAGACAGATATGTATGAGATATAGAGAGAGGAATGATAGATGGATGGATGGAAATAAAGTTATTGAGATGACATATACATAGAGAAAATTAGTCTGAAAATAAATAAACAGATAGATAGATAGATAGATAGATGCATACATACACACACACACACACACACACACACATACATAGATAGATAGATTGATCTAAGATGAGAGGAAACAAGTGATGTTAGTAGGATGATAGAGACGGAGGGAAATGACATACTGATTACTCAACTCAGGAGAGATATATGCAGCAGAGAGATGAGAGAGGGAGAGAGAGAGAGAGAGAGATGGAAGAATGGAATGAAAGAAAGGAAACGTGTGGTAATAATGCTGCTAGAAGATCTCTCCATCTCTTGTTTTCCTTCTCTCTTTCCCTTCGCTCTGTCTGTATATATGAAAACAAAGAAACAGAACAAAGAACCTTTGAATTTCACAACAGTAAAACTAAATGCTCAAGAGATTGGGGGGGGGTGGTGAGTGAGTGTCAGATGTTATCTCTCTATTTTTATCTTACTCTTTCTCTCTCTTTTTGTGTCTTTCTCCATCCTCCTCTCTCTCTTTTTGTGTCTTTCTCCATCCTCCTCTCTCTCTTGTCTCTGGTCTTCAGCACCTGTCTGACGCCAAGAAAGCCCAACAGAACCTGGAGAGCACATTTAAACAGCTGGAGAGTGTAAGTGTGTGTGTGCAGGTGGGTGTGTGTGGCCACAAGAGTGAGTGTGTGTGTAATGTGTGTGTGTATGTCCAAGGCGCAGATAAGGTGTGTGTGCATGTGTATGTGTGCATGTGTATGTCCGCTTGCGTGTGTGTGTGTGAGAGAGAGAGAGTATGTGTGTTTTATTTCTTGGTATGTAGTCGTATCTATATGCGTAATTCATGTGTGTTATATTTAAATGTACTATTTCATTGTGTGTGTGTGTGTGTGTGTGTGTGTGCGTGCAGAGTAAGAAGCGCTTTGAAAAGGAGTGGAAGGAAGCTGAAAAGGCCAACCAGCAGGCTGAGCGAGCAGAGCAGGACAGCAGCTCCACCAAAGCAGACGTAGATAAGGTACACACACACACACACACACACACACAGACTATAAAACACACACACACACACACACACACACACACGTTTAGACACTAACTCAGACAAAGAGTGATTAGCAGAAGTAGTTTTTCTAGTTCCACTTCTTGTAGAGTTTGTGGTCAAACTGGTCATGCACAAATGCAAACACAAACAAACGCACACACAAACCAACAGATAAAACACATAGGCTCAAATTACAGCTGATCTTACACTCCAAGATGTAGAGAGAATACTTAAAGTTCGGAGTTTTGTTTCCTAAATTCTCGTTTCTGTGATTTAATTGCACTTTCTCATGTGGGTGTGTGTGTGTGTGCGTGTGTGTGTGTGTTTTCAGGCCAAGCAGCATGCACACATGCGCACACACGCGGCGGACGAGTGTAAGAATGATTACGCTGCTCAGCTTCAGAAGTACAACAAAGAGCAGAACCAGTTCTACTACACCGAGATCCCCAACATCTTCAATGTGAGTTTACAAACACATACAGTCACAGTCACATACACACACACCCACATACAGTCACATACACAATTACATACACAGACATGGACACTCCTAAACACTTGCACACTCTAAATCACCACCCATATACCCACACACCCACTGCCATTCACAACACACACACACACACACACACACACACACACACACACACACACATATTCATATTGTCATAATGAGCAGAACCTGTTCAACAACAGCGGCATATTCAATGTGAATTAACACACCTACACACACACACATTCACATGCACACACACTCTCACATGTTCACACACACACACACTCAATACACACACACACACACATACTCACACACACATACACACACAGACACACACTCAATATACACATATATGCACATGCACATACAAGCACATTTGAATTCTTTATATGAATACACCAATCAAATTTCTTACAGAAAGGATTCAAATATTCTCAGAGATGACACAGCTTTGACACTCAAGGGTACAGCATAAAGCATTGCCTACATCACACTGGGATAAATGCAGAGACCAAATTTCCCTCACGGGATCAAAAGAGTGTATATATACTTTTCTAAAACTGATATTTCCGGTCCTTGATTGTGATTGGCTGAATCACGTTCGATGCCGTTGTAAAATGCAGCATAAACATACACCTTGACCGCATTTCGTTCCATATTACTGTGCTACCACAACTTGATACAAAAGTTAAAGTAGCTGCATCTCATCGTTGCTTGGCAACCATTCAGATAGAGGAAATAATTTCTTGGCGTAGGAATAATTATCTAGGAATAACTGGTTATATTTCTAGTTGCTGTGCCTTTTACTTTATGAAACTTTGCCAGGTATTTATAGTAACAGTTTTAAAGAAGCAATAAGCCCCGAGAGGTCGTAGGTTACACTGATTCTACAACAGCTAAGGGGGGTTTGAAATTTATTTCCTAACTAATAATTAGAAATTATTTCCTAACAACGCCCCTTAGCTGTTGTAAAATCAGTGTAACCACGGCCTCTCGGGGCTTATTGCTTAAATAAGACTGCCTATCACAACTGATAAATGCAGAGACCAAATTTCCCTCACGGGATCAAAAGACTGCCTATCACAACTGATATGGAGCAGGATTTCCACAGCTGTTTAGATTTTCTTTTCAGTCAGTTTATACACATAGCTTAGGTCATCGATCTTACATACATAGCTTAAGTCACTGATCTTACATGCATAGCATATCTTTGCAAGGAGTGGTTGATATGTAGTCATTTTATCATAAAAGGCTATGTCCATATACAGATCATTGACACAGACACACACACAGACACATTCATACAAACACACATGCACAAACTTAGTCAGTTTATTGTGTGTGTGTATACACCTCAGCAGGTGCATATGCATGTGTGTAATATGATGTGTATGTTTGTGCATGCATGTTATTGTGTGTGTGTGTGCATGCATATTATTGTGTGTGTGTGCTTGTGTGTGCAGAATCTGCAAGACCTGGACGAGAGGCGCATCAGAAAGCTATCGGAGGCCTATGCTCACTTTGCGGACACTGAGAAACAGGTGAGTCAAAAATAAACACACACACACACACACACACATACACACACAGGACAGCCGAAACATATATATATATATACACACACACGCGCGCGCACACGCCAATTGAACTAGACATCCCTTGGTTGTTAAATCCATCAGTGTTTTAAGTAGCTTTATTGTTTGCACCATGTCATTCTCCCGATCCCACCCCATCTCTCTCTCTCTCTCTCTCCCACTTGCTTCCTGTCTGTCTCTTTACTGTGTCGTAATTATATATATATATATATATTACATTCATATATATCCATCCATATATATAAAAGTAAATGAGGTGCTCAGCATGTTTTTCATATCTTCAGGTTATGCCAATCATCACCAAATGTCTCGATGGCATCAACATGGCCAGCAGCAGGACCAATGAGAAGCAGGTACAACACTTACTTACACACACACACACTCTCACACACACGGAGAGAGGAACGTGTTCTGGGGACCAAGAACGATAACGATAACTATAACCATAACGATAAAAGCGTTCACACTGATAAACAAAGTCTCTCCTTCTGTTAATGAATGTGACGGTTAAAATTCGATGGGTTCTGATTGGCTATTAGCTTTTTAACATTCTCAAAATTGCTCTGAAAGTGATCCCCAACGATATCGTTCTTCATGTCGTTATCGTTATAGTTTATGAGTGAACGTCATCATTCATATCAACGAGAACAATATTTGTTTATAGTTATCATTATCATTCTTGGTGTGAATGGCCTTTTGTCAGGATTCACAGGTCTTCATAGAGCTGTATCAAATATAACATACATGTGTTGTGTGTGTGTGTGTGTGTGTGTGTGTGTGTGTGTGTGTGTGTGTGCATGCATACTTGTGTTTGTGTGTGTACTACATGTGTATGTGTGTGCATACTTGTGTGTGTGTGTGTGTGTGTACTACTACATCTGTGTTGTGGGTGGGGGCTTGTCAGGACTCGCAGGCATTCATCGAGCAGCACAAGTCGGGTCTGGTGCCCCCTGCTGAAGTGGAGTTTGAGGACTACAGCCAGGGCATCAAGGCTGCCAGCTCAGAGAACACGCTCAACATGCCCAAAGTCCGCATCAAGGACTTCTTCAACAAGAGGAAGCACAAGGTAACACACACACACACACAAACACATCAATCATTTGCACGTTCACATTCACAGACACATCCAGCTCCTAAACCTTCATACAAACGGTAAAGGCCAGATAATAGACAAATATACCCTCGTTACAAGCATGTTACTGTGTGTGTGATTTTCCTATGTGCCTTTGTCTGATAGACACACATTCCTACACACATTCCTGCACACCTTCTTCAACAAGACCCCACAGTTACCCAAGTCTGTCTGGACACGTACACAACCTGAAAGGGTAGGGTGGGGAGGGGAGGGGGTGCAAATGTGTGTGTGTGTGTGTGTGTGTGTGTGTGTGTGCATGCATTTGTTTGAGGTTTAAAGAGAAAGAGAGAAGATCAACTGTGTGGGTGGTTGCCTGCACAGAATAAAGTGCTTTCCCTGAAATGCTTTTCTTTCCTATCAGTTTTCTTTCTCTTCAGACCTATACTGTCTTTATAATCTTTCCTGTCATCTGTCCTTCCCTCTCTCCTCCAGCTCCCACCCGTTCCTCACATACCTCCTTGCCCCGCCCACTCCCTCCCCAACGGACAGGTTTTGTCCAAATTTAGTCACGCCCCCCTGTCCTACTGCCTGAAGTCCCTGCGTCGCCCAATCAAATCGGGGAGGACCTCTCGCTTTGCCTTTCACTGGACGGTGAGCCACGTAGGTCAGAGTCCCATTGGCAGAAAAGAGCTTCTGGGCACTAGCTGATTGGTTGAGAGCTTCTGGGCGCCAGCTGATTGGTTGAGAGTTGGCATGCTTTCAGAATCTCCACCAATCAATGAGTCATGTTTTGTTTGTGAGTGGTAATATTTGTTATAATGCAACGCGTTATATTTCCATCTCACTGAATGGCTTGGCTGTCCTATGTCTACGCAGTTACATGGCTCGAGAGGTTTTGTTCAATCAAAGGTTTTGTTTGTAGGGTGGGGTGGTTAAATGTTGCAGTCGATACAGCGAGATTAAAATTGTACAAAAAGGAAATTGTAGAGGGAGATATACTTCTCTCAACACCACCACCACCACCATCAATCGCTCTCTTTCTCTGCCTCTCTCTCTTTCAAATTACAACTCACTGTAGGTCAAGTCAATTAGGTCACTGTATTTCTGTATGAAGCTATTCCTTACTCGCTCTCTCACTCTCTTTCTTTCTTTCTCTTTCTCTCTCTCTCTCTCTCTCTCCAGATCAAATTTGCTTCACATGACAATGTGTTTTTGTTTTTTTGCCAAAGCATTCACAGTAGAACATGACGAAAAGGGGGAATAAAATGAAATGGCAAAACATCTCTCTCTCTCTCTCTATCACCCTCTCTCTCTCTCTCTCTATCACCCTCTCTCTCTCTCTCTCTCTATCACCCTCTCTCTCTCTCTCTCTCTCTCTCTCTCTATCATCCCTCTCTCTCTCTATCACCCCTCTCTCTCTCTCTCTCTCACCCTCTCTCTCTCTCTCTCTCTCACTCTCTCTCTCACCCCTCTCTCTCTCTCTCTCTCTCTCTCTCTATCACCCTCTCTCTCTCAGACACACACACCACAAGGAAACTTACCAGATGGATGTGTGTTTCACCCTCTCCCTCTCACACACACACACACACACACACACACACACACACACACACACACACAAAATTTACCAGATGGATGTGTGTTTCTTTCCTCTTGCCTCCTTAGAACTCTAGAGAAGACAAGTCGACGGTACAGTAACACACACATACAACACGTACACATCTCTCACACACACATTCACACACGCAAACACATACATACAACACACACACACACACACAGCACACACACACATACACATCTCTCACACACACATTCACACACGCACACACATACAACACACACACACATTCACACACACAAACACATACATACATATAGTAACACACACATACAACACACACATATACACATCTCTCACACACACATTCACACTCACAAACACATACATACAACACACACACAAACACATCTCTCACACACACATTCACACTCACAAACACATACATACATATACAAACACACACATACAACACACACACATGCACATCTCTCACACACATTCACACACGCAAACACATACATACATATACAAACTCACACATACACTCACACACACACACACACAGTACCTACCCACTGTGCTTTCCTCAGAACTAGGACTTTTATTTTGGAAAAAAGGTTTCTATCTAGCCAATCAAAAAAAAAGGGGGAATAAAAACTGGGGTCACTGGTGTGTTCAGATTTTTAGAATTCCATTTCTCCGCACTCTCCGCATTCTAACTCTCGATTGACACCCTCATCTACTGTGTGTAAGTGAACTGTACTCTGTTGCTTAATTACACACCTCATAGTCTTCACTCCTGGCTAACATGCTGCATGCTGCTGTCCCTCTTAGCACTTCTGGCGACCCATTGGTGGGTTGGGGTGGTGGGTGTAGTCTGATTGGCAGCCTTGGTGACCAGTAAGCAAGCAGCATTGTTGGGAGTGAACGACACGAGGCGGGATCACGCTGTGACTGAAAGAGGGCTTCAGGAGCCTAGCGATCCGCTGGCATTACTTACAAAGGCATTCGGGTGGTTTGGTCTCGCGGTTTCTCGTGGTCTGTTGTGGTTTCCACAGGTTGCATAGATGGACCATCTGGCTTCAGAAAGAGAAAGTCCCATCATGTATTCGTTCTGCCTGTGCACTTAAGGCAGGTGATGCCCTTAATGAGCTGATCTAGAGATTCTCTCTGAAGCCGCATTGTCCACCTGTGTGTGTGTGTGTGTGTGTGTGTGTGTGTGGGTTTTTGTGTCCCATTTGTGTTTATACCATTGCGTGTGCAGGTGAGTACTTAGTCCTGTAATACAGAATTGAATCATGAAACGTGTGTGTGTGTGTGTGTATGTGTATTTAAGTGTATGTGCCTGTGTATGGGGTTAGGGAGGTGAGTTATATGTGTGTGAATTACGTATGTTAAGTGAGAGTGTGTGTGTGTGTGTGTGTGTGTGTGTGTTACCGGTATGTGTTAAATGTGTGTGTGTGCGTTTGTAATGTATTAAGTGCAGGTGTGTGTGTGTGTGTGTGTGTATTACCGGTATGTGTTAAATGTGTGTGTGTGCGTTTTTAATGTATTAAGTGCAGGTGTGTGTGTGTGTGTGTGTGTGTTATGTATTAAGTGCAGGTGCGTGTGTAATATGTGTTTAATGTGTGTGTATATGCTCATACAGCCCCCTGCAGCCGAGGACTTCTCTCACCTGCCCCCAGAGCAGAGGAAGAAGCGCCTGCAGCAGAAGGTGGACGACATCGCCAAAGACCTCCAGAAGGAGATGGACCAGAGGTGGGCATCGCCACGGTTACATGCAAGCACCCTCGTCAACAGTCGCCATGGCTGCGGTTTGGCATAACTTTGCCAATTAAAGATGAATCACTCCCTCCTCCCTACTCTACTTCCTAG
The DNA here is from genome assembly GCF_017589495.1 of Alosa alosa. Taxonomy (NCBI): domain Eukaryota; kingdom Metazoa; phylum Chordata; class Actinopteri; order Clupeiformes; family Clupeidae; genus Alosa; species Alosa alosa. The sequence goes on from NC_063195.1 coordinate 17,031,717, forward strand.
TCAGGAAGTACAATCGTACTGTCCCCCCCCATTCTTTCTCTCTCTTCTCTCTCCCCCTCTCTCTGCTGCCCCCCTCTCTCCTCTCTCTCACTTTCTCCTCTCTCTCTCACTTTCTCTCCTCTCTCTCTCTCTCTCTCTCTCTCTCTCTCTGTATCTCTCTCTCAATTCAATTCAATTGAGCTTTATTGGCATGACCAAAGCATCTCTCTCTCTCTCTCGCGCGCGCGCGTAGTGAGGCCCTGGAGAAGATGCGGGGTGTGTATGAGAAGAACTCTGCGCTGGGCGACCCCTCCAGCCTGGAGCCCCAGATTCATCAGACGGCCCAAAACGTGGGCAGGCTGAAGGGAGAACTGGCCAAATATGAGGTATCAGACACACACACTCACAGACAGACACACAACCACACACACACAGACAGACAGACACACACACAGACAGACGCACAACCACACACACGCGCTACAGTCACTAATGTGAACATTGTGACTGTTCCATAGACCTGGCTGAATGAGGCAGGTGGAGTGTTGGACAACATCAACTCCCAGATCAACAACAACTTGAACAGGTAGCTGTCCATCTGTGTGTGTATGTGTGTTTGTTTATTTAGGGGGGTGTGTGTGTATCTGTGTGTCGGTGTGTCTGTGTATCTGTGTCTGTGTGTGTGTGTGTTTGTGTTGTTTACCCCTGGGTACACATCAGTATGAGTTCATCTCACATCACATGAGTTGATCTTTTTGTGTCTCTGAGTGTATATTTATCCATGAGTTGCAACATCTGTTTCCGTGTGTGCGTGTGTGCGTGTGCGTGTGTGTGTGTGTGTGTGTGGCGTTACACTCCTCAGTTCCGCTGGTAGTATTGTCATTGCTGGCCCCACTCTGCAAGACCCTGGGGTGTACGAGGACGGTTTCTATGAGGAGTTTGATGACGACGAGCCTGAGGTGCCCTTGGGCCAGTGCTTTGCCCTGTACCACTTTGACGGTGAGCAGAAGCTTATATACACACACACACTCACTCACTCAGTCATACACACACACACACACACACTCTCACACACACACACACACACACACACACACACACATGCACATACACTCACACACACTCACACATACTCACACACACTCACACACACACACACACACTCACTCACACTTACACATTGGCACTACACTCACACATGACACTACACATACACACACTCACACTTACACATTGGCACTACACTCACACTCACACATTCACACTCACACTCTCTCTCACACTCTCTCTCACACCCTCACACTCGCTCTCACACACACACACACACACACGCACACGCACACACACAAGCAGATGTATAGATAGACTGACACTGACAAAGACACAAACCTGATTATGCACACAAAAACAGTCATGGACATGAACATGACTAATGTTGGAGTCGTTACTCAAAAAAAAAAGTACAAGTAGTCTAACAAATTGCTCATTACTTAAAGAAACTAAGGCATTACTTTCCCTTAATTCACTCCCTCATGACTGTAATTCTTAACACTATTTATTACTTGATTTTTGTGTCATTCGTAGACATTTCTTGTAGTTAAATCTTCATTAATTAAATACGCAATGTTATGTAATATACGATTTATGAGTTGAAATGTTAAAAAAAGATACAAAGAAAAACTTCTTTTTTGATTCCATGTTTCTACCACATTGTCTTACAACCTTTTGGCATGTGGCAGTGTGATTTTCAGTCAGAACAAACATATTGGTCAAGAGAAAATCAACATTAAATCAATATTTTCCAGGGGGTATGAATAATTTTGTTCTTAACTTGTATGTAATACCCCCACCTGCACCACAGGCACCAGCGACGGCACCATCTGCATGCAAGAGGGCGAGCAGCTCAGTGTGATGGAGTCGGACCAGGGCGACGGCTGGATGCGTGTGAGACGTTCCAACGGAGACGAGGGCTACGTGCCCGCGTCCTACATCAATATGAACTGAGGAGGGAAGGAGGGAGTCCAGGGGACGGGGCACACGGCTTCCTGGCTAATGCTAATGCTAATGCTAATGCATCGTGGCTCACCTTTTGTCTGTAGGACTGCCAGATTAGCATGCATGCTAGTGCTAACATCTCCCTCCTCAAACGTCATATTAGGATTTTAGATTTCAGACACTGGGCTAGCAAGGATTAGTATTTTAATGCTAACATTTCCCTCAAGAAAAAATCACTTTTACATTGGATGGACAAAAAAAAACCCATTATAGACCTACCATGAGTTATGCATAACATTTTCATTAATAAACATTTGGGGTCTCGAAAAGATCCTGAAACGGAACTAAATCAGTCCTGTAACATGGAATCCATCCAGCTTATGGCTACATTGAAATACACTTAATATTGGGCTAACATGCCTAAAATGAAATCCTACTGCTTTCCTCAAGTTAAGCATTCATTCATACTGCTTACCTCAAGTTAAGTGACAGTTGGCTGATAACATGGCTTAAGATATTCCAGATATGTTACTTCACTGTACGAAACTCTCTAAAGCTAATGGCAGGTATACTCTTGTACCTGACTACAAGTTGTATACCTGCCATTAGCTTTAAAGTTAACTTTTCCTTCTGCACTGTGCAACTACAGTGCAAAACTGCACGCACAGTTTATGGATACTACTGAACTCCAGTAGCCTACCAAAAGACCTAGATGGTACCTATATTTGGACCTTCATTCCAAACAAACTGAGGTTGTAAAATTCCAACCTCCCTCTGGAAAAAAGTACAATGGAATGCCACACGAAGTCAGAGTTCTTACTTCTGAACTCGGGGCAAGTCGATCTACCCCAACTTTGAAGTCAAAATTGAAGTCTGATTTCCGACTAACGAGTTGTGCAGAATGCAGCATTCTTCTCACTCTTCCAAATATTGTAATTCAGATCATCTCCTCACGCACCTCAGATAAGTCACAAGACTTTCCACAATGTCTCCAATTCCGAGAAAATCATCAACTAGCCAAATACATAAACATCAGACTGTGTATTCGCCAGTGAGCACCATTTTAAATCTAACAGCTTACACGATTCATCTTGACATCATTATAGGGACCAAGCATTCAGTGTTGCTGCCCAAACCCAGAACTCAAGCCCATCTCCCCATTTGCAATACCCCCTCTTTGAGCTTCTTTAAGAACCTTTAGTACCTACAAGTTCTACAAGGCTTATCGTCTACCTGGGAGGCTACACTGAGCAAGTAACTGAAGCGTTCCGTTCGCGGAACATCTGCTGCCACAATTAGCTAACGCAAATAATCAATGGATCTGGCTACACCAGACAAGATAGTGGCACGTACGTTCGTAAAAATTACACCTATCTTCTAAACCTAATTTACACTCCACGAATGGAGTGCTTCAGTTGTGGACATTGCAGTTCTCCCTATGAGTAAAGCGACCTTTGGTACCTTGAAAAGCACTGTAGAAATCTAATTTATTATTTATTACTCAACTCAGCTTTTTGGTTGTGAACCCCATTAGGGTTACTGTTCCATTCTAAACGTTTGTCCCATTCTAAAATGCATGCACCATATATTTGTTTATAATAATCTACATTCGGTTTTCTTTAACTAACATTAATTACCATGGACATCTGTGAACTTATCACTGTCAGTGAGTCAGATTCAGATTTATGGCTTGATATGTTAATGATTGGATAATGACATTATTCATTTAATGAACATTATACAACAAATGGGTTCTATGGAACTATTTATTTGTTTATGATTGGCAGAGAGACGTTCAATGAGTTGGAATATCCCTGGACATTTCAACATAACGTTTGACACAATGTAGCCATAACCATTAAATCAAAATAATTAAGTTACATAATTTAAAAAAGCGACTAGCCTTGGCAATTGGAGAAAAAATAGAGATTGATTTCCCCAAAATAACTGTTGAGTTAATATATGAAATGTCAGATGACGAGGAGGAACAGACAGTCAAGCGGGAGGTCTTCCAGGTGCGTCTCCATCAGCGCAGACCAACTGGACTGTATTGAAAAGAGCCGGCATGAAAGCAACTTGGCTACGGCCGAACAACACCGGTGGGAATATCCATTAGCAACCCCACTCTCACTCATGCTATATTGCTAATGCTTAATCATGAAGACAATCATTTCGGCATTTACGGACATTAAATAGCATCATATGCAGTGGCCTATGCTTGACTGGCATTAACCGCTATCTTTTTTTGTAAGTAAATAAAAATGTAATATTTTGTGTTTAGTGCATCTAAATCTGTTGGTATACTCATCTAATACAGATATCTACAAGCTGAGGAAAGGCCTGGGTTTGCCTCATAGTATGCCCATTGTGACTGCCAGTGATCCATCATCTCATACAAATACTTTGAACAAAAATACCTTTAAACAGTTTCACAATAATCTCTTTTCAACACTCTTTAGGACTATCTCTTTAGTACTACATATGTTGAAATAGTCGACACCTCTTCTGTTAGCTTTCATTGAACGTCATTATAGGAGATCTTGTATCGAAAGGTATATCCGGCTGTGCTCTAGTTAAATGATAATTCTTTGAACTTTAAAGTAACTTTATCTGCTCAATCTGATACTGTGTAACTGATCACTTCTTATTAGAGGGATTAACATTTTTTTAAATGTCATATCTCCATAATGTCCATTCTGTATGTGTGTGTGTGTGCCAAGTAATTTCTTTTCTCCATCTTAAAATGTGTGAGTTTGTGAGAATGAGTGTGTGAATGTTTATAATCCATACTTGCCCTGTAAAGAGTTGCTGTGCAGTGTGTGTAAATGGCATATTGCTATAGTATTTATCAAATTTGTAATATATATCTTGATATATATATATATATATATATATATATATATATATATATATATATATATATATATATATATATATCTTCCAGAAACTCTGATATATCATATAGTAATATAGCTAATATAAACTGTCCTTCGTACTTCTGTATTGGAAAGGGACCTTTGGGTTTAGGATCATTTTGGTTCATGGTTTAATGCCTTTTTTCCGTATTCCATTTTTTAATTCTGGTGTTAGATTCTTTTTTTTTGCTTTTAACTCAATATGAGGTAATTTTGTGTGTGTGTTTATGTGATTTATGTTTCTTCCTCTGTAGTGTCTGTCTTCTTCTGTGTTTTTTGCGCTGATGGTCTTTGAGCCAGAGGGGGGGTGTTGCTCCCTGTTAGAGGTGTCACTGTGCCTTAGAAACACTACTGTAATGTACATAGTGGGTCTACAGCCAAAATGGATGCTGTCATTTCCCCTTGTTTTTTTATGTAACATATAAACTGTCATGGTAAATAAAATGTCTAATGTTTAATCGTGTGTGCGTTAGCGTGTGCATGTGCGTGTATGTCATAGATTAAGTTAATGAGTGTGATGATTATGTTCTTTACAACAAGCTTTTATTTTGAAACCCTCCAGTGATGAAACCTTGACATGAAGTTTCACAGTAAATCATAAACAATACTAATGACAGAGGGATTGTGAAATGTACTGCACCTCTCCCCACACTCATCTTTCTCTCTCACACACACTTGCACACACACACTCTCTCTCTCACACACACAAATAAACACACATCTTTGTACACACTTTAGTTCTCACTCTCTCACTTGCACACACACACACTTGCACACACACTCTCTCTCTCTCACACACACACACACACACAAATAAACACACATCTTTGTACACACTTTAGTTCTCACTCTCTCACTTACACACACACAAATACGCCAAAATAGATGTAAACACATTTTTGACATTTCACACCAAAACATTACCCCAAAAAGCATGCATGTGGCCAAACCCATCCAGTCAGTCAGAGTGCATCATCACACACCCTAATGAAAGATAAAGACACTGTACACTGAATACTCCATGCCCACACTGACACACAATGGTGTTTATATTCACAAGCTCCAGGGGGGGTATTCCAAGTGTGTGGTTTAGTGACAAACCTGGGTAAGTTAACTCAGTGGTAAACCTCCTACAATGCACGCACTTGGAATTACCCCCCAGTTCTGAGGTGGCCTCGAGTACGGCAGGAGATAGGTATGCTTGGCTATTAGGGTCTTTAACAAGGGTGTCGAAACCGTGACAGTGTCTTGCACAGGTGGGTGTCAAGCAGACAAGACACCCCATGCCGCCCAAAGAGAAGGAAGGGATAAAGGAAACAAAGTGCACAAGTAAGAACTACAAAAATGGTGGCAGGGTGAAACAAATTTGCAGAGCTGTAGTAAAAGTCCTACCATGTATTGGTTCCTACCATGTATTTGCCTCCGCAAATTGGTTACCCACCTCCCCCACTTCCATTTTGAGTGGTACTGCCTGAATTTAATTTAAACTCCCCATATACTGTCAGCAGTTCTGACCTTTTACACACTAGTCAAGAGGTAACCTCCTGCCAAGGCTGCGTTCATGACGACAAGGTCAGCTCGGAAAACAAATATGGGTTCCCGCAGTAACATGTTTTCATTTTTGTGTTGTCCTTACAGTTTATTAGAACTGCATTCTAATTCAAAAAGGAATTATATTGTTTCAGATTTCTATTTAGATTACACTTTAGTGTAATTTAGTGATTAATTGCCTTGCCAGTTTTGTTATGGGAGTGAAATTCCCCTCTTGTGATGTTGCATCTAAGAGCGTTGGATCTAAGAGCATGATTGTGACATAAGACTTCTGCATGAGTCTATGAGCATAAAATCCAACCTGACCATGTGTCCTTCAGTGGATGTCTGGGCAACATGGAACAAAGGCCTTTATGACATCACATCAAAACAGTGTATTCACATTCTGTTTCCACATCATTTTTGATGGTTTAAACAAACAAAAACAAAAAAAAAACTTTAAATATACCAAGCAGTTCTAAGCCAAATCACATTCTGTTGAAGGGAAATGTCTATTTGTTTGGCTGTTGAGCTCAAATATCAACAAACTTTCTCCAGCCCCACCCTTTAAGTTATTTAGTCAAAAGGAGACGCAAGCCTCACACGTTTGAGAGTGTATACTATGAATGTACAGACGGTATGTTTCTCCTCTATGGCCAGATCAGAGATGCTGCTTTAGCTTACAAGTAACACCACGGAGTGGCCTGGCGTGGCTGATTCCAAGTCAGTTTGAGTGGCGCACTGGCACGCATACACCAACAGGAACACCACTCCGAAGGGGTTCCGGAAAGATCCACCCAGAAACGATCCAAGTTCCAAAGATCATGGGGGGCGTCCACACCAGCCAGGAGTGTCACAGGGCACAGTTCACAGGGTGTCGGTGGGCACCTCGAGTGGTTCCAGCTTGCTAGAGAGGACGGTGAGGATCTTGTCGAACTTCTCGTAGCGCTGCTGGCGCTCCGCCTCGGCTCCCGCCTGACCCCAGAACAGGCGCAGCGCAAACTCCGTCCGGAATGCCTCCAGGAGCTCCGGGATTGGTTCCCAGCCGGCTGCAATAAAATGAAATAATAATGAAAATGAATGGGTCGGCTATGCTAGGCTAATGCTAAGTTGGGGTGTGTGTGTGTGTGGTGTGTGTGTGTGTGTGTGTGCCTTATCTGACAGTTAATATTCGATGGGTTCTGATTGGCTATTAGCTTTTTATCGTTCTGAAAATCGCTCTGAAAGTGATCCCCAATGATATTGTTCTTCGTGTCGTTATCGTTATAGTTTATGTGTGAACGCTGACATTCATGTTAACGAGAACGATATTTATTTATAGTAATCGTCATTCAATCGTCGTCAAGTTGGGGTGTGTGTGTGTGGTGTGTCTGTATGTGTGTGTGCGGCTTATCTGACAGACCGTGTGTGTGTATGTGTGTGTGTGTATGTGTGTGTGTGTGTGTTACCTGACAGCAGGCTGTGT